>NC_058130.1:323728263-323814684 GCF_016433145.1 Gracilinanus agilis
TGTGTTAGTTAAAATCACTTGGGGTTCTATTTAGAGGTATTTGGTGCTCATTTGAGCCTTAAGATATGTAGATATATAGTAAACTTCCTGTGGATGTTTTGGGGACTTTGGAAACTACATTTCCCATGATTCCTCTTATAAAAATGGAGGCAGACAGGAAGTGTGATGATGTAAGAGAATGATATAAGACTCCTGGGGTCATTGGAGGAGGTCTCTTTTGCTAGCTGAATGTGCAAAGGTACGAAATGTAAAATGGCTGAGGTGGTAGTTTGAATTCTTACATGTGCGTGGTCTAATAATTTATCTCTATCAGCATGGCTTTTATTAAAATACTATTTTCCCTTTTAATATGGGCCTTCATCATTTTTAAAAACAACAATATTGTTTTTTATCTTTCAGAACATCCTTAGAAACTATAAATATGCATCTATGTATATTCATATATCTATTTTTATTTCAGTTGATTCCCAAAAGTAGTTTGCGATCATTAGTGTGGGTGAGACCTTCAGAGTGCTTGTGATGGAAAAAGTTACTTGAACATGACAGTATTATCAGGTCAGCTGATCATAGAGGATCTGAACATTTGAATAGTTTGATTATTGACTTCAGAGCACTTAGGTGGACAGATAACTTTTGAAGTAGCATTTTTGTTTTATCATAAGTATAGGGTTATACAAATTGTAGTTAGTGAAGTTGCTTTAATTTAGGCATAAAATTGCCAGAGGTTTATCTAAAGAGAAAGAAGTTGTATGATATGATGTGAATAGGTGACTGTTTTTATGTTTTGAATATTTTATTTTTTTCCAATTACATGCAAAAGCAATTTTTAACATTTGTTTTTAAGTTTGTGGTCTATGTTTTCTTCTTTCCTTCCTTCCTTTTCCCCTTTCTGAGATGACAAGCAATGTGATAAAGTGTATTTATATGTCCAGTCCTGCAAAACATTTCTAGGTGATCTTTTAGATGTGGGAAGAGAAAGAAAAAATGGGAAACAATATGGTTCCTGGATTTCATGTATGGAGCTAAGGATCACAAGATTATAGTGTTAAGAGCTAGGAGGCAATGGGAGTTATCTAGTTTCATGTTTCTATTTCATAGATGAGGAAAGGTAGCCCCAGAGAGGGCAAGCAATTTTTCCAAATTCAAACAGTGACTAAATGTAGATTTGAAACCAGATCCTCCTAGATGTGATAGTGAATGTTTTAAAATGTTAAATTAAAAGGGAAGATGAAAAATTCTTTTTTTAAATATCGATCATAAAGATAATCATTACAGCTACCATTTATAAAAGTTTACAAAGTGCTATATATGAATAAATAGTAAGATAAGTCTATTAAGGAGACAGCTTGGGAAGTTATATTGCATGACTGGAGAAATCACCAGAAAAAAACAAAAACAAAAACTCAACAAGTAAGAAACCACAGTCTAGAAATGATAATCTAGATTCTGAAAATAGGTTCAAGAATATTTGGCAAAACTTGGTTAACTTAAAAAAAATTTCATTCTATATTTTGAATTCCATTTTAAATATGTTTTGTTCATGAGGAGGAGGAGATTTAGTTTCTGAATATGAAATAAATGAATCAAATTCAGATAATAAGTCAGCCACATGAGGGTGCTATTCAACAAGAAATCACAAACCAATGGTTTGGAAAGTTTTTCCCAAGTTGGCTGAGCTGGAGTTGCTTATTGAATTAGGAAACAGCTTTGGAATTTTAAAGATACACATTACAAATTGCCTCTTTTCCCTCATTTTTTCCACCCTGTTGCTGCAATGTGTGGAACTCCATCCAAATGAGTGAGTTTGCTCTTTTTTAAATGCTGGCATCTTGTCTTCTACCCATCATTCCTAACTCTCTTCCCTTCCCTAAGACTTTTATTTGAAGCAACAGCTGCCATGAGGGTTTGAATAGGAGGGTGTGTTTGAGGTGGGCAAGATAGGGGAGATGGCGAACAGAAAGAAAGCTTCTCCTGCAGACTTTTGTTGGAACTGTACAATTTCTCTGAGTCACTTCCTGTCACAGACTCCATGATTAGAAATATTTCATGATTCTAACCCTGGCTGTTTGGTTCTAACGTAGAAACAATCACTGAAAAATGTAGAAAAATTTAGGAGTCTAATGAAAAGCAGCTGTTGTTATAATCAAGTTTCTTGAAACAGTTGGAAATGAAAAAGTAATATTAAATTACATCTACAGCAACTACCACAACACAACACAGGTAAGAATGAGGAACATTTCTCCCTACTCAAAAGGTGGCTATTAGTTTAGTCTCAGATCTTCAATCATGAGACTTTCAAGGCTCATACCTTGTTTAAAGACTGATTCTAAGACTTTTAAACTAAAATCTGTATACTCCTTATAGATTTCACCTCAGCTCAGCTTAAGTCTACCTTTTCCTCATTTCCTTTTAAGCTCTCCTTAAAACCTTACCTGGATCTAAAGATCAAAATGTCTTTCAGATTAATTCAAGAAATATTTTTAAAGTACTTACTATGATCCTGACACTATGCTATGATAACTCCTACTCTACCTCCCACTCCCCCACCCCATACAAAAATAAATTAAAACTCAGGACCTAGGACTTCACATTATGATAAAAACTAAAGTATCACCATGTATGCAGTTTCAAAACATTAAAATTGGAAATGTTATTTCCAATAAATATTTGAATTCCAATAAAATTTCATTGGGATTTTAGGGTAATGATCTATGCCCTTAAGGAAGTTTCAGTCTTAGATATATTCCTTAAATCTTTGGATTTGTATTTTATATGAGTTATTAATTAGTATTTAGACATAATACCTAAATCTGTTTATTACTTTATGGTCTCATCAATTTGGAATAATTTGCTCTATCAGTGCAGATCACAAATCTGCCATGCTTTCTCATCCAATGAAATTTGTATTCATATCTTTCCATAGATCTGTCACAGAGAGTCCACTCAACAATGTACTGGAAGTCTCTGTCTCTGTCTCTTTCTAACTCTTTCTCTCTGTCTCTCTGTCTCTGCTTAGCAATGCAAGGGAGCTATGGGCCCTTTGAATTGTTTTTCTTCTATTCTCTTTCACTTTCACTAGAATGCACTTGATAAATCAGGTGGCAATTTCAATGACTTTAAGCTTCTAACTGAAACCATCCTCATCTTTTGAATGCCAAAATTTTTGCAATTATGTAATATATGTCTGCAAACCCCAGAATACCACAATTTCTAATGAATGTGGTAGGGGGGTGGTGTAATGGAGAAGGGAAGGTGAGAAGCATTTATTAAATGCCTACTGTGTGCTAAGAAATGTACTAAACACTTTATAAATATTATTTCATTTGATCTTCCCAACAGCCCTAGATTATTATCCCCATTTTACAGTCCAGGAAATTGATGAAGAGAAAGGTTAAATAATTTTGTCCAGGGTCCTATAGCTAGTAAGTATCTGGGATTGAATTTAAACTCATCTACTTATTTGACATCATTTGCTCTGTTTGAACTCCAGGAATATCATAGTTATCCCAGGATAAGCTCATCACCTGAAATGTCATCATCATGGAGATTGATTCAGTTTTGATAGTCATCACCTTTAATACTCTTAATTGCCTCTCCCCTCTGATTGGAGTGAACCAACACATTTCTCCTAGGGTCTCTCTTTTTGGAGAGGGTCAGGATTTTCCAGCTAACTTAATTTCCCATCTGCTGCTCTAAATGTTCGACACAAGGAACTTCATTCCTCTAGTCATGTACGTTTTGGCAGTACCCCTTCCCTTTTTCTGCTTCTACTAAGCATTGAGTTGAATGCTCTCTTATATACTATAAAGCAAACCATATAGTGTGAGTATTTATCCTCTAGGAATTAAATTCCTAAAAAATTTAAAATATACTGCTACCAGTGGTGAAAATTTTTTTCTATTATTTGAGACTGATGCTTTCTCTTGAAAAAATTCAAATTTATAATATGAATGCCTTCCTACACTGAGATCTAAGAGCTTTGATGAGGACTGAGATAATCTATTCTAAATGTCACAACATAATATTTAAATTATGTTTACAAATTTTGTTATCTTAACAGTTCATTAATTTAGAGAGTAGAGAGGAAAAGTGAAGTAGTAAAAATCACTTAGAACTTTTGTTTTAAGCCCCAGACCCTAACTCCTTCCTTTTTTTCTTACTCTGTTAGCACTGACAAATCACTCTGAACCTCAATTTCCTTATCTATGGAATGGGGAGAACAACATCTGCAACATGTAACACTTGGAGTAGTGATGTTCAAATGAAGCAACAAATCCAAAAGCATTTTGTACCTTGAAGCACACTACAAGTGTAAGGTATTAAAAATGAATACATATATTCTGCATATAATTGCAGCTTTTCTCTATTCGTAAATCTCCTTTGGAATTGTAGTTGATTTCATTTCTGGTGGATATCCTGCTAGTCTGTCCCTATTAACCTGTTATCTGTGCCAATGCCTGAGGTGAACTGAGATGTTTAGAAGTATCTCTATCAGTATATTAGATGGATTGGCCAATTATCCAGCTGTGAATAGATGTGAGGTCAAAGTGAAAGTCTGAAAGTTAATGGCTTTCATTACTGGATAATAGCTGGGTAGCTCAGTAGCTAGAGTGCCAGATACTTCCTAGCTGTGTGATCCTGGACAAGTCACTTAACCCCAATTGCCTGGAGTTGATACACAGTATTGATTCTGAGACAGAAAAAAAGGTTTTTTTTTAAAAAATTAACGACACATGGTTTGTGACACCTATTTACTCAATCCAGTGGATTTGTTGGATTTCTCACTGAGTCAATCTTTTTTTAAAAATCTATAACTTCTGTCTTAGAATCAATACAAAGTTTGGGTTCCAAGGCAGAAGAGCAGTAAGGATTAGGCAATGGGAATTAAGTGACTTGCCCAGGGTTACACAGATAGGAAGCATCTGAGACCAGATTTGAACCTAGGAGTTCCTGTATTCAGGTCTGGTACTTTATCCACTTAGCTACCTAACTGCCACACTCAGAGTTAGTCTTGTTAATTAGTACACAAGAGTGATTTCAGTGGAAAGAGGAAGAAATCAAGATCTTTATTTTTATCTTTACTCTCTCATACCTTACCAATAATTCATATACTGATTTTATACATCCCTAATTGGTATGTCAGCTTCCTCTATGACATGTCACAAAGAATCCATCTTTGAATGCCTCATCTGAACTCCAGTAGAGAGAAGACACTAGTTGCATGAATGATCTTTAATTATCTGATATGAAAAAGGAAAAGTAATATCTTTAAGTTGAATGTAAAAAGTTAAAAAACAGCTTTTTAAAATTCATTTACAGTTTTTTTTTCTTTTGGAAGTTTAAACTACAATACAAAATAACTGGTTTTTCTTGGAACTATGGAGACTTCATGATGTTTCAGAGTACAAAATACCCCTGACCCAAAAATATAACAGTCTTGACAAGCCACTATAATGCACAGCTCATCCTTAGAATCCATATGTTGTAAAAACATCCCACTATTTGAAGGAGAAAAATTTATCCTTTAGACATTTAGAAAAAATAACCTCTTGTTTAGGAAAGGAAGCAATTTAATGTGTATGTGCACACAGATACATGCACACTATATATACATGGAAATTGTATAAAGAGAAATGAAGTAGTCTAAAAGACTTGGCACTGATTGGAGAAAGAATGAAATTCTACTGGATAGAGTCACTACATAGATTTTAACCCTGAGAGGGAAGAGTAGCTATATCCATTGGGATATAAAACTCTACCTAACCCTACTGAGAAAGTCAGAAGGGATAAACCAAGAGGAGCACGGGAGTGGGGAGGTCAAAAAAGGGAGGGAAAAAGAAGAGAGAGGGAATTCATTAGGGCTTAAAAATAAAAAGAGAGGAATAACAAGGGAGGGCATAGAAAGGGAAGTAAATCAAGGGAGGGGACAAGGGTTACTGGCATAAAACGAATCACTGGTTTAAAAGGAAATAGTGTAAGAAGAAGAGGTAGAACTAGGAGAGGACACCAAAATGTCAGCAAATACACAACTGATAATTATAACTCTGAATGTGAATGGGATGAACTCACTCATAAAAAGGAAGCAAACAGCAGAGTGGATTAGAAGCCAAAATCCTACCATATGTTGTCTACAAGAAACACATATGAGGCAGGTGGACACACACGGGTTTAAGGTAAAGGGGTTGAGCAAAATCCTTTGGGCCTCAAATGAGAAAAAGAAGGCAGGATTGGCAATTATGATTTCTGACAAAGCCAAAGTAAAAATAGATATGATTAAAAAAGAAAGGGAAGGGCATTATATCCTGATTAAAGGTAGTATAGACAATGAAGAAATAACATTGCTCAATATGTATGCACCAAATGGCATAGCAATCAGATTCGTAAAGGAGAAACTGCCAGATCTCAAGAAGGAAATAGATAGTAAAGCCATACTAGTGGGAGATCTAAATATCCCCCATTCGAATCTAGATAAATCAAACCAAAAAATAAATAAGAAAGAGGTAAGAGAGATGAATGAAGTCCTAGAAAAATTAGATTTAAGAGATATGTGGAGAAAAATAAATAGGGACAAAAAGGAATACACCTTCTTTTCAGCTGCACATGGTAGATTCACAAAGATTGACCACGTAATAGGGCATGGAAACATTGCAAACAAATGCAAAAGAGCAGAAATAATAAATGCAAACTTCTCAGATCCTAAGGCAATAAAAATAATTAGTAAGGGCACCTGGACAGGCAAATCAAAAACTAATTGGAAATTAAATAATATGGTTCTCCAAAACCAGCTAGTCAAAGAAGAAATCATAGAAACAATCAACAATTTCATTGAAGAGAATGACAATGATGAGAAATCCTACCAAACTCTGTGGGATGCAGCCAAGACAGTACTCAGGGGGAAATTTATATCCTTAATGAATTGGGCATGCAACTTAAAAAATTAGAAAGCGAGCAAATTAAAAATCCCAGAAGAAAACTAAATTAGAAATACTAAAAATGAAGGGAGAAATTAATAAAATTGAAAGTAAAAGAACTATTGAATTAATAAATAAGACTAGAAGCTGGTATTTTGAAAAAACAGATAAAATAGACAAAGTACTGGTCAATCTAATAAAAAAAGGAAAGAAGAAAACCACATGGACAGTATCAAAGATGAAAAGGGAGACCTCATCTCTAATGAAAGGGAAATTAAGGCAATCATTAAAAAATATTTTGCCCAATTATATGGCAATAAATACAGCAATCTAGGAGATACGGATGAATATTTACAAAAAACAAATTGCCTAGATTAACAGCAGAAGAAATAGAATACCTAAACAATCCCATATCAGAAATAGAAATTGAACAAGCCATCAAAGAACTTCCTAAGAAAAAATCGCCAGGGCCTGATGGATTCACAAGTGAATTCTATCAGACATTCAAAGAGCAACTATTCCCAATACTATCCAAATTATTTGATATGATAAGCAAAGAAGGAGCCCTACCAAATTCCTTTTATGACACAAATATGGTACTGATTCCAAAGCCAGGTAGATCAAAAACAGAGAAAGAAAACTACAGACCAATCTCCCTAATGAACATAGATGCAAAATTTTTAAATAGAATATTAGCAAAGAGACTCCAGCAAGTAATTAAGAAGATCATCCACCATGATCATGTGGGATTTATGCCAGGTATGCAAGGATGGTTCAACATTAGGAAAACCATCCAAATAATTGACTATATCAACAATCTAAAAAACAAAAACCACATGATTATCTCAATAGATGCTGAAAAAGCCTTTGACAAAATACAGCACCAATTCCTTTTGAAAACTCTGGAAAGTATAGGAATAGAAAATCCTTTCCTAAAAACAATAAACAGTATATACCTAAAACCATCAATGAGCATCCTATGCAATGGGGATAAATTAGAAGCCTTCCCAATAAGATCAGGAGTGAAACTTAGAAGCCTTCCCAATAAGATCAGGAGTGAAACAAGGATGCCAATTATCACCTCTATTATTTAACATTGTTCTAGAAACACTAGCAGTAGCAATTAGAGAAGAAAAAGAAATTGAAATTATCAAAATGGGCAATGAGGAGACGAAGCTATCACTCTTTGCAGATGATATGATGGTCTACTTAAAGAATCCTAGAGAATCAACTAGGAAGCTTATAGAAATAGTCAACAACTTTAGCAAAGTTGCAGGATACAAAATAAATGCACATAAATCATCAGCATTTCTATATATTTCCAACACATCACAGCAGCAAGAGGTAGAAAGAGAAACACCATTTAAAATCACCCTAGACAATATTAAATACTTAGGAATCTATCTACAAAAACAAACACAGGAATTATATGAAAACAACTACAAAACACTTTCCAAACAATTAAAACTAAATCTAAGCAATTGGAAAAACATTGATTGCTCATGGGTAGGACGAGCTGACATAATAAAAATGACCATTCTACCCAAATTAATTTACCTATTTAATACCATACCTATCAAACTACCAAAAAACTTTTTTACTGAATTAGGAAATACTATAACAAAGTTCATCTGGAATAACAAAAGATCAAAATATCAAGGGAAATAATGAAAAAAATGTGAAAGAAGGGGGCTTGTCAGTACCAGATATTAAACTATACTATAAAGCAGCGGTCATCAAAACGATATGGTACTGGCTAAGAGACAGAAGGGAGGATCAGTGGAAAAGATTTGGAGTAAATGACATCAGCAAGACAGTGTATGATAAACCCAAAGAGCCCAACTTTTGGGACAAAAATTCACTATTTGACAAAAAGTGTTGGGAAATTTGGAAAACAGTATGGGAGAGATTAGGTTTAGATCAACATCTCACACCCTACACCAAGATAAATTCAGAATGGGTGAATGACTTGAATATAAAGAGCGAAACTATAAATAAGTTAAGTGAACATTGAATAGTTTACTTGTCAGATCTCTGGGAAAGGAAAGATTTTAAAACCAAGCAAGAGTTAGAGAAAATTACAAAATGTAAAATAAATGGTTTTGATTATATCAAACTAAAAAGCTTTTGTACAAACAAAAACAATGTAGCCAAAATCAGAAGGGAAACAACAAATTGGGAAAAAATCTTTATAACCAAAAACTCTGACAGGAGTCTAATTACTCAAATATACAAGGAGTTAAACCAATTGTATAAAAAATCAAGCCATTCCCCAATTGATAAATGGGCAAGAGACATGAATAGGCAATTTTCAGATAAAGAAATCAAAAGTATCAATAAGCACATGAGGAATTGTTCTAAATCTCTAATAATTAGAGAAATGCAAATCAAACAACTCTGAGGTATCACCTCACACCTAGCAGATTGGCTAAAATGAAAGAAGGGGAGAGTAATGAATGCTGGAGGGGATGTGGCAAAACTGGGACATTAATGCATTGCTGGTGGAGCTGTGAACTGATCCAACCATTCTGGATGGCAATTTGGAACTATGCTCAAAGGGCTATAAAAGAATGCCTGCCCTTTGCTTCAGCCATACCATTGTTGGGTTTGTACACCAAAGAGATAATAGATAAACAGACTTGTACAAAAATATTTATAGCTGAGCTTTTTGTGGTGGCAAAAAACTGGAAAATGTGGGCATGCCCTTCAATTGGGGAATGGCTGAACAAATTGTGGTATATGCTGGTGATGGAATACTGTTGTGCTCAAAGGAATAATAAACTAGAGGAATTCCAAGTGATCCGGAAAGACCTCCAGGAACTTATGCAGAGAGAAAGGAGCAGAGCCAGAAGAACATTGTACACAGGGACCAATACACTGTGGTAAAGTAGAATGTAATGGACTTCTGTACTAGCAGCAATGCAATGACCCAGGACAATTCTGAGGGACTTATGGAAAAGAATGTTACCCACATTCAGAGGAAGAACTACAGGAGTGGGAACAGAAGAAAAACAACTGCTTGAACACATGGGTTGAGGCGGACATGATTGGGGATGTACACTCGAAACTACCACAGCAATGCAAGTGTCAAAAATTTGGAAATACGTCTTGATCAATGACACATGTTAAAACCAGTGGAAATACGCATCAGCCATGGTGTGTGTGGGGGGAGCTTGGGAGGTGAAGGGGAAAGTAAGAGCATGAATTATGTAACCACGTTAACTTTTCTAAAAAATAAATATTAATAAATAAAAAAAGAAATAAACTGGTGCACTAAGGGTAAAAAAGAAACTAACAGGAGTAATCATGATAAAATTTTGTTCAGGAATAAGTGAGAAATGGGAATATAGATTTAAAATTGTAGAGACCTTAGAGGTTACCTTATCTCCTTTTAGAGATGAGGGAATTGAGGTTTAGAGAGATAACATCAGCTAGTAGTCCATTTACTTTGAGTAATAGTTATTATGTCAACATTCTAGTACAACAGGGTAAAATAGACACTGGCATAGAGTTTGTTGTAATTATATTTGACCTAGAATAATATGCTAGTTCAGTGTCAGCCAAATTATGAGCAAGGCACATTGAAAAAAATTTGAAATTAGTCTTGGTTCTGAGTCTAGTATGGTTTAGCATTGACCTCAATAATATTAATGATTAAGGAGAAATTATACTCATTAAGTAGACTTCTGCAACTAAATTGAGTGGATGGAGAGAGATAGCAAGAATGATCAAAGTTAGAAAAAAAGGGAGGATATAAGTAGAGAAAACTTTAATATGCATGATAAAGAGTAATTTCATCAATCTTACAAATACAGGATAAAGAAAGATGTGATTTGTGTTGAAAATATCCAGAGAACTCTTCATTTAGAAAAGAAGAAACAAACATTTATTCAATTCCTACAGTGTTCTAGGCTCTTTGTTAAGGGCTTTACAAATATTATTTCATTTAATCCTCACAAGAGCCTTGAGAGAGTGGTACTATTATTATCCCTGTTTTACTGTTGAGGAACTGAGGCAAACTGAGGTTTAGTATCTTGCTCAGGGTCAGGCAACGTTTAAGTGTCCAAGACCAAATATGAACTTGCGTCTTCCCAACTTCAGCCTCAGTATTCATCCACTGTCCCATCAAATTGCTTATTGGCAAACTGGTTGCTGATGAAACTGCCAAACTTGCCATCTCCTGATGGAGCCTTCTGGCTTCTGAATTCATACCACAATGAGTTTTTGTACAAACATAGCAGGAAAAGATGTAGGGGGTCACAAACTGAACTGGTCAGAAATGCCAGGCTATTTAAAAGAAATACAAAATAGGAATAAAAAATTTAAAAAAAAAACTGTGATATAATCCTCCCTCCCAATATTTAGTCCCGTTTGGTCTTCCTACAGTACTGGGTACAGCTTTTGGTCCTATACATTAAGAGAAAAATTTAAAAAGATGAAGAAGTTTTATAGGACAACCACAAAGAAAATTTAAAAATTCAGCAACTGAACATATAAGGAAAGAACTGTGATGAATTATGCATGGGGAAAAGAAGGCTGAATAGGGTTTGGCTAACCTATTTAAAATATGAATAAATACTAAAACGAATCTATAAAGTCATTGATGTGTTTATATCCTCCAATGATATGTGATGATCCCTATGTGCCTATCTTGGCAACTCTTGTCACTGTTCTTCCATAAGTTCACCCTGGGGAGTCTGCCCAACAATTTAAGGGCACTCTTTGCTTTCTTTTGACATTGCAAAGATGGTTCTTCAGTTATTTATTGCTTTTACTGTATGCTGAAGCCACTTTCTTCTTCATTTAATCACTTCGTTGATGACATTCTTTATACTCATTCTCTTTCACAATTCCTTGTTTGTAATATATTAAATGCATCCAACAATTATCACAGTGCCTGGTACATATTAGGCATTTAATAAATGCTTATTGATTAACTGATTATTGTAGCTGGTTCACATCTACATTTTGCCTCTTCAGAACCTTTTGATTTAACCTCAATGTCAGTTCTTTGGAGTCTGAAATGTTGCTGCATCTCTGGAAGAATCTTGGAATTTAAAAGGGAGAAGATTCTGGTAATTAGAAGTAGTTGGTAATTTTCTAAAGACAATACAAACTTTTTTTCCTTGTGTTCAGTTCAATTCTATGGCCAACTTCTCGTCCATCCACAGTCACTATCCAAGACACATACATGCACACTCACAGAGAACTTATAAATGATTTCTTTATGTTGTCAATTCAACTCAATATTAGAGTTAGTAAACTAGGGATTCTTTATTCACTTGGTCTTTCCCATGGGGAGAGTTAAGCCAAATTCTTTTGAGTGATACTGGTTTCATTTTTGGAGACTCTGGAATTGCTCCAGAGTTTATGTAATTATCCACAAATAAGAGTGTTTGGAGGACCCCATTATTTTTAGGGCATCCTTGATCTCCATTATGGTGAATACGTTTGATAAGTGTAGTTTCCTTCTTTAATGCCTCATTTGATATTAATCATTAGAGGTTTAGGTCAGGATCATCATATTTTTCAATGTATCTTTAATAATTTTGATATGGGGATTAGAGTTATTTCCTAGGTAGTGAACTTTTTAGAGCAATGCTTTGCTCTGCTGAATCAAAAACTTTTTTTTATGGGGCAGCTAGTGGATAAAATGCTGGGCCCAGAGGCAGGAAAACTCATCTTCATGAGTTCAAGTCTGGCCTCAGACATTTAATATCTGTGTGACCCAGGGCAAGTCACTTAACCTTTTTTGCCTCAGTTTCCTCACTTATAAAATGACCTAGGGAAAGAAATGGCAAACCACTCCAGAATCTTTGCCAAGAAAACCTCAAATAGGTTTACAAAGAGTTGGACATGATTAAAACAACTGAATAACAACAGCAACAATAGACAAATAGTAAGCACAATCAGACCCAGAATTCTCCACATCTTTCAGTAAATTGCATGATGGGAAAGATGTGCTCTATTGTCTGTTAAAAATTCTGTCTGTTCTCTTTTGATACCCACTTTAGGAAGCCCTTAAATATGTATAGCTAATTCTTATAAACTTATAACCCAGAAGTTGAACATATAGGTAGTTATTGATATTTAATTGGTTACCATCTTAGTAATAAAAAAAGGTCTTCATTTTTTCCCCACATCATGGCATCTTTCCCTCCTTTTAATGCTTTATGATTTATCAACAGATGTCTCCAAAATTGTCTTGTATCTGACACGGACTTCTGCATGTACAAGGTTAGAGCAGTTTTTAGTTTTAATAATGGAAAACTGCCTTGAGACTATAAGCTTTAATAGCTTAAACTTGACTAAGGCTTTTGGGATGCACTTGGTATAGTCCAGCTGCTATTCCCATCTTTATTTTCCTTAGTGCTATTTCTATTTCTTCCAGAAATACATTATGGAACTGTAATGTTAGATTCCAAAGCTGATGTCTCTATACAAACTAAGTATGGTGGCAACAGTGGATACTAAGACTAGAATCAGAAAGACGAGTTTAAATCTAGCCTCATTCACTTAATAGTTGTTAGACTCTGGAAAGATATTCAATTTCTATTTACTCTGCCAAATGGGGATGATAATAATCACTGCCTCTCAAGGTCGATGTGAGGATCAGTGAGATATTGGTAAAGATACTTGGGGGGGGGCAGGTAGATAGGACAAAGGATAGAGCCCCAGATCTAGAGTGGGGAGGCCCTGAGTTTGAATTTGTTCTCAGATGCTTCCTAGTCATGTGAAGGACCCTGGACAAGCCTCCAATTGCCTACTCCTTGTTGCTCTTCTGTTTTAGAACTGATACTGACAGAAGGTAAGGGTTTAAAAATACTTAGTATGGTGTTTGGTATATATAGTAAGAATTTAATAAATGCTCATTTCTTGATGGTGAAAAGGGATTGTTGTAGAAATCTTTAACATACCTTTTCCATCTTTACTTTCCTTGTTATCTTTCCTCTAGTTTCATCATTAAATGCCTCCTGGATGATTTTGCTTGGTTAAGACTATCACCAAATTTTCTTTAATCCTTTTTCCCCCTTCAACTCCTTTATGAAGTAATATTGCCTATAATCTCCTGCCTTCTTTCTCTGTAAAATGTTATAACTGAGTTTATATTCTAGTGTTGTCTTTGAAGGCCATGTCAATCGATGAGCATTTTTTAAGCTGCACACAACAGGCTAGGTTCTAGACAAATCGCCTTTTCCCTTAAGAGCTTTTCTTCTGTGTGGGAGTGGGGAACATGCACACAAAGCAGGTAAATGCTAATTAATCTCAAGTAACAAAAAGGAGGATCAAGAACAATAAGTAGCATCTTATTTTAATCAAGAAACAAATATTATCCCATCATACACATTAGTCATTTTAAAGGGAGAATAGAAGTTAAGGACAATGGATATGATGTGTTTATACTGGCAATGAGCAAAAGGTATAAAATATGAATGTAACCATATATGAGTGTCTAGTTGTGTGTTAAAAAACCCACATGCCCTAGAAGTCAGGTCTAAGCAGTTTTTTCCTGGTGTTCATTTGCATACTGTCAGTATAATGTATTAAATATAGCAGGGCACAATTTACTTGTGTACTGTAAGCAAAAAGATAAAAAGTCAATGATACACAAAAAAGAATCCATAAAAAAGTTTCAAAAGGGATTTGAGGGCTTAATGTAAAAGATAGTAATGCATTTATTAGCTTTGCAAAAGCAAAGACTGGATACCTTTAAAGAAGAAGAGAAATCCCTTTTCTTTTCAATATGCCTCTAAAATCCTTATCAAATTAATTAAAAAATGAAAATGAAGTTATAATTGGCCTATAACAGTCTCAACAATCACCTTATATGTAAGGTCAATGTTCCCAGAAACTCAATTGGTTTCCACATAAAGACCTCTGTGTCAAATCAATCGCAACATCTAATCTTTTCAGATCTTTCCTTATAACACATAATTTTCAATTTCTTGTTATGACATTTTTATATTGTGATGGTGTATTGCCTTAAATGCAGGTTGGGGAGAAATAATGCCTAATTTTTAGATCCACAGTCAGTCATTAATAGCTGGTGAAACACATTTTTGTGTGAAAATTTCAAATTTTCAACCTCATCCCTCCAAATTAAGATCCAAAGGATACAGCTACAGTAGCAAAGAATAGAGATCTCAAAGTGGGTATGTACATGAGAGGTCTCAAAGTGAGGACAAAGATGGTGAGAGAGCACCTTGCTGTGTAATATTTTTCAAACAATACTTATTTAGATTTCAAATAGTGGAAGTAAGAATCATTGCCAACACTACCAGGGAAAATAACATCACATAGAACACCAGAGAATGCATGGGTCATTGCTATAAAGCCTATTCTTCTCTCTCTCCAACCTGGAGACAGGAAATATAAGAACTGTAAGTCCTGGGAGGATGATATTGAAAGAGTTCCCCCCCCATTTGGCATATTTTTATCTTTGTTTTTACATATCCTTGATATTAGCTGTTCCTTTAGATATCAGTGAAATGTGAGGGATGAGAAGAAAGAGTTGAATCTTTTTAAAGGAAAGCTTTTCCAGCTGCTACTATCTAATGGGTAACTATATTTGTTTGAAAGTAACCAAATAGGTACTGACAATGTTTCTCCATCTCTTCTGTTGTTTGAGCTAAGAATCAGGAAGCTAGAAAAAGGAAGGGAAGGATAAGGATGCTTTCACAATGGATTGGTCTTGGCTAAGTATTTATGACTGATACTTCCTTAACAGAAGCAATTACATGGGAAAGTCCAGAGGTGTATGGAGGGAAAACAGAGCAGGAGATTCATCAGCACGGAGATATTTTATCTCCACCCAGGGAAAGTCATCACATGCCAGTATGCACAGTGGAGAAGAGGCAGATCCCTCTCTGAGAGAGGAAAAAGTCTGAATTGGGGTCCAGAAAAACCACAAAACCTGGTCCAGGCCAGGTTCTAAAAGAACTGAAATAGTCAGTTCCAGATCCAGAAGGCAAAAAGAGGTTTAAACAAGCAGAGGTGCTGACCATGGCCATCAATCAGATCTGGCAGCCTTTCTCCTCAAAATGTTTGTATTTCTTGCCTTGGGTCCTGCCATGCCCTCTTTGACTTACATAGGAAGTGCTTTTCAATGTTTGTTCATTGGCTGACCAACAGCCTTATCACCAACAACAGATCAAACAAACAAGCATGTATTTAGTTATTACTGTTTACTAGGGAGTGGACTTGGTCCTGGGGATATGAAGACAAAAAATGAAAGTCGATGCCCTCAAGGAGCTTAAATTCTATTGATAAGATAGAAAACATATAAATATATGCAAGATATACTAGGTCAGGAGTTTAAAGCATTAAGAAGAATAGCTAAGACTTCAATAACTTGGATATGGATGATCCTAGATGGACAAAATCAGATAGAATTGGCTGCCATCTTCTGTGATAGATGATGAAACTAAAAAGCTAGTTCTCTTTACTCATCTTTCTGTAGTTTTATCCAATGCCAGTCCTGTGAAAGATTTTCATGCTTCTATCTATAACTTTAGCTACCAAATATTGAAACAAATGAGACAATATCATGTGTTCTGATTTTGAAGAACACTGAAAATATTTCTTTTAAACTATTTTTGGAAATGTACATTAACCTTTATAAAACCTTTCTAAGTGGTAAACAGGAGATGGCTCCAGAACAAAAGAACATTGCTTTTATTTAAATAAATCACTTTACTAATTAGTGGTGGACAGTAGAAGCAAAAGGAGAACAACATTCATCTACTTGGCAATTAGAATCTGAGGTAGGATTCTGATCTCAGAAAGGGCATGGCAATGGAATGTACTACCCTTGCTTTATATAAATCACTTGGTTAATTGGGGAATGAGGGGGCAGAGAGATGGTGATTCTACTCTTGCAAAGTAGAAAAGGATTTTTTTCCTATTGAGCAAGTGGATTTTTTGTCAGCTTCAGTTAGTGCTTGAATAGAAGCCTGATAAGACTCCTGAAAAACTTAGAATAAATCTTCCCCTCCCCAATCTATATACCTATGACTTTAAAAGTGCTCTGTGGAAATCACAGCAGAACTCTTCAAGTGTTTTGCTTTTGGAGAAAAAATACTGAATTTGGTGCTAGAGAAACTGAGTTTGAGGATGTTTGGCCACTTAATATCCCAGCTATCAGGCAAATCACTTAACCACTCTGGTTCCTCATCTTCTTTGCTTTCCATCTGTTGTCTGTAAAAATGAGGGAATTGGACTAGATAGCCTCTGAAGTACCTTCCAGTTTTTAAGTCTATGATCTTAAATACATTCTCCATAGTACAGAGTTATTTTAAGGGGGTGGGAGGAAGGGTAATCTCATCTGGAACAGAATGTTCAGACTTTTGGATTTTGGCCAGTATTGACATGGCCAGACTTTCAAATTAACTGCCCCTTTTTCTAGGAAGAGATTTTTCCCCTTTCTCCCTTAAAATAAATTATAATAATGCATCAGAAATATGAACAAATATTTCTGAAAGTGAACTTGGCTGTGATTTTCACAGCCAGAAGGCTCATAAAGTCACAGGTGTAGGACATGAGAAGAAAGAAGAGAGTAGGATGTTATAATTTGTTGTCATGCATTTTCAGTTATGTTCAACTCTGTGACCTCATTTGGAGGTTTCTTGGCAAAGATGTTAGAATGGTTTGCCATTTCCTTCTCCAGCTCATTTTATAGATGAGGAAACTGAGGCAAACGTGCCATGATTACACAGCTAGTAAGTGTCTGAGGTCAGATTCAAATTAATGAAGATGAGTCTTCTTGACTCCCAGCCCATGCTGTATCTATTTTGCCACTTAGCTGCTATATTTAATAAGATTAAATTAATCAGAGAGTGAAGCCAGTCTGAAACAGTGGATCATTTTTTGCAGTACTCTAATTTAATTGTCAAACATTTATTGTATTTCCTATTAATTTGCATAATAAAATCTCCTTTTGGTCAATATTCCTTCATTCCTCAAGATGTTAAATGTCTTCTAACTTTCTGGACTTTGGGATATTTTTGCAAATTCCTTGTGCTTTTGAAGTGTGTGACTTTAGGTACTTCATGACAGAACTTCTTCCTTTCTGTATTTTTAAAACTCTCACTTTCTATTTTAAAAAATCAATAGTATGTACTGGTTCCAAGGCAAAAGAGCTGTAAGGGCCAGGGAATGGATGTTAAGTGACTCACCCGGGGTCACACAAATAGGAAATTTTTCTGGGGTCATATTTGAACCCAGGACCTCCTGTCTCTAGGACTGGCTTTAAGTCAGCTGAGCCACCTACTTGCTCTTCCCCTTCTGCAATTTTTCTCCTGATTGAAAATATTTTGTATTCTAGCTCTTCTGTTCTAGAGGATTAAGATACATTCATTTTTAGGAATAATTTTTTACTAATGTCATTGGATTAGTGATTCAACTTCTGCTGCTAATGCTTCATGAATGGGTCATTAATTCCCTTAAAAATTTTCACCAAAAAATGTTTATTCCACATACATACTCTTAAAACAAAAGAAATCTAGCTATATTAAATAACTTTTCTGACCAGGAAAAAAAATTAGCACATAATGTATTTAAATGGAAGGTTAATCTAGAATTCTGAATTTAGCAGTCAAAACAGTTTGAAACTAACTGATAGTTAAACAATACATTTTAGAGAGGAGGAAACTCAGGCTGAAAAATATTAAATGAACTGTTCAAAATCACATAAGCTAGCAAACATCTGATAAAGAATTGAACCTTGTTTTTCTGATCCTAAGACCAATACTGTATCCACTACCTCAAAGGTATCAAACACATCACCCATGTACAACTCACAACACTCCTTGAAGATAGAGCCAGATTAAAATGTAACCAGGAAATATTTAACAAAAATAAATTAAAATGCAATAAAATATAGATAATGTTAATTTGTGGCTTTCTACATCAATATGCAAGCAGCAGGGATCCTTATGTGCAGTTTATTGGCTCCTATTTCTATTTGAGTTTGACACCACTTTACAACATGGCTTCATCCTCAAGAAACATCAAACTTAAGTTTATCTCCTTTCCCCTGTCATTTAAAAGAATAATAAATCCTTTTATATCTGTGGTCACTTGAAAAAAAAGTAGCCTGTAGATAGTTGTGATTTCTAGAGAAGTTATATCAAGCTTTGATTAACCTATCAAGATAAAATTCTCTGATCAAAGGATTAGAAAGAAGGACCATATTCCATACCTTGAAGGCAGTGGGAAATGATAGTACTGGACATAAAAGTACTTTTTATCATGAAACATAATCTTTTCCATATAATCTTTGAATGGAGAGGTACTATATATCCATCATGCTTTCTTGGCCCTGGATATACTGTCATAATCAGGCGACAGGGCCAAGGGGAAAATGAAGAGGCATCAGGGTGAAGGAAATGATAGCAGAGACCTGTGTAGAGCTATCATAGCAATTCAAAAACAGATTAAAGCTATAAACATCAAACTTCCTGTGGCTGGAATTCTTGTTAAAAAAGTCATTACAAGCCAAAATGGAAGGGAGAAGTTTAGCATCACAAGAGTTATAAAGGTTTTAAAAATTAAATTGCTAAGCATAGAAGGTAGAATATTTTCATTTAGTTTTTAATTTCCCTACATAGGTGGTCTTCAGATCCAGAGGCTTTTGGAATAAGCAAAGTAATATACTATATTAAACCTAGGCAGGTTTTTCATTTCTCACAGTTTTATTTCTTTCTCTCACTTGTTTAAGCAGTCAGGAACAAAAAACTTATGTTTAATTCTACATTTCCATATTTAAGTTAATAAAAGTGAAGAAACTGAACAGTAAAATTCTTAGTGAAAATTCAACTTATGTGTCATATATATTTCTGCTGTTTAGTCATTCTGCCATGTCTGATTTTTAATAAACTCATTTGGGATTTTCTTGGCAAAGATAATGTACTGGTTTGCCATTTCCTTCTCCAGCAGTTTTTATAGATGAGGAAACTGAGGCATATAGGATTAAGTGACTTTCCCAGGGTCACACATCTAGTGTAAGTATCTGAGGCTGCATTTGAACTCAGGTCTTCCTGACTCCAGACCTGGCATTCTATCCATTATGCCACCTACTGTTATAAATAAAAAGGGTCCAAGGGAGATGTATAGATGTACAATGATGTTGATGTATCTATCTGTACTCCTCAGCTGCAGATGATGGAGGAACACCAACTCTGATCACCCTTGACTGCTGCTGTAATTTATCCCTTTCTCTCTAACAGTTGCCCTAGAAGGACCCTTGAGAGGTTAAATAGATGGGTAACCTTTCCAGGTCCAACTTGGGGTTGGAAAGATTAGTATTAGGCTATTGATTTGCCTTGGATGACATTTAGGATCTGACTGAGTTTGACTCCCTTCCTAAGGCCCATGATATAAAGATCACTTAGGAAGGTACTTGTTGTTAAACTCTCTTTATCTATACTCAGGGAAAGGATAATAAGGACAAGGATTGGGTATTGGAGACCCTATTGATCTATTATCTATAAACTAGTTGACAATCAGGACTGGAGGCTATTGATCAGGTGGAGATTTGCTCACCCCCACTACCTCTGGCCAGACCTGGCCACAGCCAAGCCAGAGAATAGGGAAGCTATTGATGCAGCTGTATTGATGATCTTATTCTCTCAGCTTTATCACTATCAGTGTTGGTGATGCACTAGCTCTCACAGTCTATTAGGAAGTAGCTTCAGAGTTATTCCTGCCCTCTTCTTCAAAGACCTCCCTTCCACCCTTCAATCACCCATTCAGAGATTTCCCAGTCCAGAGACTCCTGTCCAGAAACCTCCAGAGAGACTTCCCTCAAAGTGGCTCTCAGGGGTATTTATACCTTGGGGCCAACTGACATTTGCCCCTAGCTCACAGCACCTGGGAACATTCTGAGTCTTTCAACTGCCATCCCTGTCAGTCAAGGTGGCATCCATCACTTCCCAGATTATGAATATAACACTACCTGCCTATTGTGCAGTATGTATATGTATGCAAATATATGTAAGCAAATATAAACATATGCGCACACACATATATAGTCTATCAGCTACCTCTGTTTCTCTCTTTCTAGCTTTCTCTCTCTCCTTCTCTCTCTATTCCTGAAGTTTTACCTTTCTAGGGTTAATTTCTCAATTTTCATTTGGATTTATTGATTGTATCCTTAGAGAATTATTACCACTACTCCTCTGTAGGTATCTGAGGTTTTCTAGTACTATTGCTTATTGTGCTCCCTCTTTATTATCAGACAGACAATAGGCTTTTAGAAAGAAAATTTATTAATCAGTTTACAGAACCATCCTCTCGAGCTGGAGGCATATATAAGGTCCTTAGGGAGAGTGGGTTCAAATTTAGAAAGCACTTATGGTCAAAGGCTCCCAATTAGTGGAAGTTTTTTTTTCCTTCCTTCAAAGAGTCCTCTTGAAATTTTTCCTAAGCAAGGTTTTCTTCTGGGTTCTGAGGGTTGTTGCCTTTCCTCTGTGTAGCTAGTTTATCCTTAGTGTGTATCTGTTTCCTAATGCAGATATTGCCATCAGCCTCTGCTCTGTGAGAATTTATTTTTCATATACTGTATTGATTCCTACACCAAGGACCTAGTTTAGAAAAGCTTCAATCAATTCCTGTATATTAGAGAAGATTTGTGGGCTAAGGTTTTGGATAATAGGAACCATTCAGTCCATAGATTTTTATATTTTCTTTGTTCTTAGGAATCACTAGGAATGTGTTCCTTGAACAAAATCTGGCTAATGGGAATTTTTTACAATGATTCTTTTGCTGTATATGTGGTAATCATCACTTGTCTATGTGGGGAAGGTCTGAGAGCTTGATGGACCACCTCTTAATTAGCTATTTACCAATTAGAGATATCTTGGGATGTTAAAAAGAGGAGCTAAATAATGAGCTTCCTAAAATGTGCCCTGGGCCAAAAGAGTGGAGATCATTTGACTATCAAGAGAATTACTTGACCAAATTAAGATGTTTTGACAGATAGACTAAGGGTAAGAGACCTCAGCAATTAGGACAAAAATCCACTATTTGACAAAAACTGCTGGGAAAATTGGAAAACAATATGGGAGAGATTAGGTCTAGATCAACATCTCACACCTTGTATCAAGATAAACTCAGAATGAATGAGCTACTTGAATATAAAGAAGGAAATTACAAGTAAATTAGGTGAGTACAAAATAGTATACTTGTCAGATATATGGGAAAAGAAAGATTTTAAAACCAAGAAAGAGTTAGAAAAAAATCACAAAATATAAAATAAAGAATTTTGACTACATTAAACTAAAATGTTTTTTTGTACAGGCAAAATCAATGCTACCAAAATTAGAAGGGAAGAAACAAATTGGGAAAAAAATTTTAAAACAAAATACTCAGACAAAAGTTTCAAATATATATACTCAAATATACAAGGAGCTAAGTCAATTGTACAAAAAATCAAGCTATCCCCTAATCGATAAAAGGGCAAGGGACATGAATAGGCAATTTTCAGATAAAGAAATCAAAACTATTAATAAGAATATGAGAAAGTGTTCTAAATCTCTTATAATTAGAGAAATGTGAATCAAAACAACTCCGAGGCATCACCTTACAGCTAGCATATTTGCTAAAATGACAACAGGGAAGAGTAATGAATGTTGGAGGGGATGTGGCAAAATTGGGACATTAATGCATTGCTGGTAGAGTTGTGAACTGATCCAACCATTCTGGATGGCAATTTGGAACTATGTTCAAAGGGCTTTAAAAGACTATCTGCCTTTTGATCCAGCCATAGCACTGCTTGGATTATATCCCAAAGAGATAATAAGGAAAAATACTTGTACAAAAATATTTATAGCCATGCTCTTGGTGGTGGCAAAAAATTGGAAAATGAGAGAATGTCCTTTGATTGGGGAATGGCTGAACAAATTGTGGTATCTTTTGGTGATGGAATACTATTGTGATCAAAGGAATAAAGAACTGGAGGAATTCCATGTGAACTGGAATGACCTCCAGGACTTGATGCAGAGTGAAAGGAGCAGATCCAAGAGAACATTATACACAGAGGCTGATACACTGTGGTACAATCTAACAGAACAGACTTTTCTACTAGCAGCAATGCAAGGATCCAGAGCAAGGCTGAGGGACTTATGAGAAAGAAAACTAGCCACATTCAGAGGAAGAACTGTGGGAGGAGAAACAGAAGAAAAACAACGGCTTTAACACATGGGCTGATGGGGATATTATTAGGGATGTAGACACTAAACGATAACTCTAGTCCAACTATCAATAATACAATATGGAATTAGGTCTTGATCAATGATACATGTAAAACCCAGTGGAACTGTGAGTCAGCTAAGAGGGGTTAAGGGAGTTTGGGGGAGAGGGAAAGAACATGAAATATGTAACTATGGGAAAATATTCAAAATAAAAATTAAAAAAATTAAAAAATGATGTTTTGACAGGTCAATTAGTAAATTATTTTTAAATTGAGAAATACTGCCTCTCAAAAATTTCTGTCATTATAGTTTCAATGGGGCTACTGAGACCAGTACTTATAGGAACCATAGAACATCTGACCTTTTGAAATTTACAAAAAGTCAGCAAGATCTGAATTTGAATCTTAATTCAAACATTTAATTATTGTGTGATTTGGGGAAGGTCATATAGCCTTTCTAAGAATGTTTTCTTTTCTATAAAAAAGGGTACCAATTGCCTCACTGGTTTGAGGTGAGGTTCAAATGTAACTTTACATATTTATATATATATACATGAATGTGCATTTTTATACATATATCTTAATATTTTGTAAACCTTAAAATTTTTTTATGCTATTAGCTACTTGTTGAAAATCTTTACTGTCTTTCCAATTCTTTCAGTACCTGAAATGACTAGATATCATAATGTTAGTTATTAACTATTTTCATGAACTATGCTTGGAAATGCCTTTAAGAAATGAACATATGACATGGTTAAATTTAGTTATTACCTCCCTGCCAGTTTCTTCTACCTCCTGCATCTTGCCAACTGATAAATCTCCTTCACTCTATTATTCCCTTGTTCAAAAATCTTTGCAAATCCTGTATAAATCTTAACTCCTAAGTTTGACCTTTGAGCCCCTTTATTTTTGGAGGATTCATCCTACTTGTACAATCTTATTTCCCATTCCCTAGAAAAATAGGTTAGGGCCAGGCACTATAGGACTTTAAAAACTAGGCAGAGGAGTTTGTATTTTATTTTAGAATCCAGTAGGAGGCACTGGAGTTGATTCAGTAGGGGAGTCACATGGTCAGATCTATGCTTAAGTAAAATGACTTTGGCAGTAGTGTAGAGGATAGACTGAAGTGAGGAGAAACTTGAGATGATAATTAGAATTAAAATTATTAGAAATAATTTTAAAAGTGTGGCCATAATTTAATGAGAGGTGATAAGCCCCTGAAATATGGTGGTAGCTATGTGAGAGGAGAGAGTTTCATGCAAAAGATGTGAAGATAGGAGTAGCAATATTTTACAACTTATTGGATGTATGGGGTGAAGTAGAATAGTACTGAGATTATGATTCTGGAATACTGGAAAGATGAAGACTCCTTTAATAAATATAGGAAAGTTTGGAAGAGGAATTTTAAACTCAGTTTTGGACATTGTCGATTTGAAATGCTTTTCTCCAGTCTGAAGAATTCAAAGGCAATTGCTCTTATAGGTCTTAAGTATAGGAGAGACACTTGGGTTAGATATTCAGGTCTGGGAATTTTCTGTAGAGAGATGATGTGATATTTTTCCTTGACTAATAAAATTTGTATTTTGGTCATTATGTTCCTAGGTATTTTCAATTTTGGATTTCTTTTATAAGGTAGTAGGTACATTCTTTCTATTTACATTTTTATAGGTGGTTCTAATAGACCTGGGTAGTTTTATTCTGCAATTTCTTAAATATTGTCCAGAATTTTTGGTCATGGTTTTCAGGGATATCCAATAAGATAACAGTAACAAATGAGCAGCCTGTTTAATATACTGTTAGTCATGTAATACTTAAAAATACGATGGACAAGGGGGAAGTTTGGTGGCTCAGTGGACTGAGAGTCAAGCCTAGAGATGGAAAGTCCTGGGTTCAAATCTGACCTCAGACACTTCCTAGCTGTGTGACTCTGGGCAAGTCACTTAACCCCCATTGCTTAACCCTTACCACTCTTCTTTGGAACCAATACACAGTATTGATTCTAAGACAGAAGGCAAGGGTTAAAAAAATTGCTTACTTAGTATTTACCTTATCTACTCCTATTCCTGGTTTTGTGCATATGTCTGTGTGTTTGTGCATGTTTTTATCTCTATACGTAATACTTATGTGTATATGTATGCATCTATACACATGTACATGTATTTGTAGGTATTTATATATGATATACATATATACATACACATACATATGTAAATATATGTATATATTTAATGGCCCTTGGGACATTATCTATTAATCCAGGTAGAATCACTGATAGATAATTTATTATGTGCCTAGTATGTTCTGGCCATTGGAGATAGAAAAAAACAAATGAAAAGAAAAATAAAATAGTCTTGCTATCCAGGGGTTTAAGTTCTAAGAGAAGAAGGCAAAATACAAAGAGAAACTGGAAATGGAAGGGAGAAGGAAGGAAACAATTGAAGAAGGGGAATTGATAAGTAGAGAGTTAAAATAATCTGAATTCCCAGTAATATGGAGGGTCCAGGTAGGTATACCCAAATCATTCTTTCAAACTCTGGGTCAAGTTATCCTCAAGAAGTCAGATAGGGGGCAGCTGGGTAGCTCAGTGGAGTGAGAGTCAGGCCTAGAGACAGGAGGTCCTAGGTTCAATCCCGGCCTCAGCCACTTCCCAGCTGTGTGACCCTGGGCAAGTCACTTGACCCCCATTGCCCACCCTTACCAATCTTCCACCTATGAGACAATACACCGAAGTACAAGGGTAAAAAAAAAAAAAAAAAAAAAAAAAGAAGTCAGATAGCTCATGAGTAGTAGAATAGGTAATTAAGCTGTTATATTGATCTTTCTATTGGTATTGAATATAGGTATTGCTGGACAGTTGGTAATGCCCAACTGTTAATACCTAAACTAATGCTAGTATGGACCAAGCTGTTATAGTAATTATAGCTGTCAGTTGTTAAATTATAGCTGGCAGTGGTTGGACTTCAGAAAGCAGTTTAATCCAACTCTAATTTATTTTTTAGTTGAAGTAGGGACAGGCAATAAGAAATAGGAATAGGAGTTAGGAATACAGTAGGAAATATATTAATGCCCAATACTAAAATGTCTAAATAATATAACCCCCCAAAACTGGGTCTTCACGGAGCTTCTTCTTTGTCTACTAAAGTAGAAACTACACTTAACTATATTCATTGACCAAAAATTAACTTCTATCTTACTAAGCTATGCTAAAATAATGAGTTAGGAGCAAGTTAAGAAACACTTTAGTTTTTTGCAATTTTGCATTTGAATCTGTTTCAAAAATTTTTTCATTGCATGCTATAGGAAGGCTCATTGCAATTGTTGCAAATTTGGTTTTGTGGTTGTGTTACTATGCTTGTTATGTTATTATGCTTGTACTTTATAATAAAACCTGTTTTTTCCCCTTGTTTAACCTTCCTTTTCCCTCCTTAGATAGGGGTATAGAGTTAAAATAAGCCATAGCAATAGCAAGAATAGGATTAAGGTGTTAAGAATAAGAAATTGCTTAGGAAGTTGCTTAGTCATAGCATAGAGAGGGGTAAACTGTGCTGAAATATCTTAAGACTGCAGAATTTCCAGTGGAAATTCCACTAGAAAAGGGGGAATACTATAACATGGAAAATGGCAGGGTGGAATTCCTGCAAGATACAGGGTCAAGCCTCACCCAGAATTCCAGGGGACCCCCCCCTGGAGAACTCTGGGTGAGGGGACAGTTGGAAAGGGGTTAAACAATTGATTCCTAGGGGTTGAGGTGAGCAGGTCTCCCTGCTTGCTGTTCCCAGTTTGGGGATTGCCTTGGTAGCCATAGTGGCAAAAGCCATTTTGGTTTCTACTCAGGAGTTTGCCTGACTAGTGGGATTAGACCTTTCCAGCAACAACATAATAGTTATTTAGTTATTTTAGATTTAGGAATAATTACAATTAGCTTTGAAGGCAGGTTAGCTAAAGGTCTGCCACTCCCTCCTGGGGAGGAGGGGCAGTTTCTACCTAACAGTTCAGGGCTTCCCAGATTTTATCCAAATCCTAAATACCCTTCCCAGCCTTCCCTTTCTCCCTTTATCAATATAAACTTTATCTTTTAGTTGCTGTGCCTGATCATCATTTAGGGCATACTCACAACTGCCATAAAGCTTGGTTCCTGTCAGTTGCTGGCCAAAGAAGTCAGATCCTCGTCTGTCCTTGATAATAACAAGATATCTAGCTTCTCCTTTGTACTTCAATCAAACCTGTGGGGAATATAAGTTGAGAAGGAGAACTTCATTAGAGATTTGCCTTTGCTGAGCCTAGCTAGTAGCCATTGCCCTGCCTCCATTATCAACTGATACCAACTGCTTGTTGTGAGGGGTTTAAGAGCAATGAGTACCTACCCCTCCCTACTCACTCAAGCCTGTGTGTGGGGGAGGATAGAGTCCTGCAGGTTCCTAGCTCAGGCCAACCCATCAGCTTCCCAACATCTCTGTAAACTTAACAGTTCTTACATTTTACTTCCCTTCATTTTTTCATCAATTTGGTAAAACTGGCTATCTTGCCTTTCCTCTCCATTTCCTGACTCTTCTTTTTCATAGACTAACTCCTGGGCCTAGAATCATCTTCCTTCACATCTCTGAATCCTGACTTCCTTCAAGCTGACTCTCATTTTCTATACCCAACTAAAATTCTACCTCTTACAAAAATCTTTTCCCAGCCCCCCTACATTCTAGTGTCTTTCCTCTTTGATTACTTCTAGTTAGTGAATGCATATAGATAGGGCAAGATATCTAACTTAACACACTAAGTATTTTGCTCAGGCCCCTGGCTCAACTGAGGCAGAGCTAATTAGTACTCAGCTGGAGTGGCCTCAGCCTTGAGCTGAGGTCCTGGTAATGAATAAAGCAAGGGCTTCAGTCATGAAGCCACTCCCAAGAAGGGGAGGCTTCTCCTGTGGATAGTCCCTTCAGAAAATCCAGGAAGGAGTCAGTCTTTTTCACTCACCTACATGGTAGTTCAAAAAGAAAGCAGTCCAAGCTCCTCAGTCAGAGCTCCTCCAGGGTCCAGTTCAAGGTGAAAGAGAGTATCTCAGGAAGTTCTGACCACTTTTAAAGACCAATTCTTTCATCACTTCCTGTGCCTTCCTTCCATTTTACTTTTACAAAAGCTAAGGTTTTGATTACGACTGCCTGCGGGCTAGTCATTTGAATCTGATTTCTCACCCACTTTTTCACATGTGGGTTACAGACCTCCCCCATTCACAGGTAAGTGGGGTATATATGCTTCTGGTGATTTAGTCTAAAAATGAGCAGGGTAGAGTTAATCCCATCTTCACAATCCTAAGGGTTATGAAAATTCTGTAGTTCCAAATAAGATTTGCTCTCAAAAATGAAATTCTGAAGATATAAACTCAGAGAAAGAAGAAAGAAGGAAAGGTTTTTTTTTTTAAAGATCATATGAATACTCAGGGAGTTCAGTGACTACCTGGGATTTCCTTTTTTTAAAAAAAAGATATGAATTAATTATTTAAGCAAGAACAGATAAAAAAAATAATGGTGCGGACTGAAAAAGAATGAATGTGTGCTAAACTTAGAATTAATTAATGTGATGACATTATAAATAAAAATAAATTTAAAATAATTTTAAAATGTCCTATTTTGTTGCAATAGAAAGATAAAAAAATGAGATGAGACTCTTGGTTAAGTAAGCAGTTTGATAATTATGAAGAGCAGAAAGAAGACATAACTACTAAAATCTTAAGCCTCACCTTCCTTCCTTGATTCCCTTCTTCCTTTCCTTCCCCTTTTTTATCTCTCCCTCCCCACTCCTACCATAGAGAAAAATCTTTGGAAATGTTTAATAATGATGTTAAAATAGCTAGTTTTATTTCATGAATGCTAGTTACCAGATCTGGATGAACAACATCCGAGAATACTGAAATGTAAAAAAGTATTATTCTCTTTCATAAATAATGGGAAATGGAATAGGCACCACTTAATTTGAAACAAGTAAATATTGTTTTCCCCCAAAAAAGTAAGATTGTGAATTTTTCCAAGTTAGACTGATGAGCTTAATTTTCACTAGAAAATGTTATTAAAAGGATGACATAGAAGAACTTAGAAATGCAAGTAGTAATCATTATAAGTAAACACGATTTCCTTAAAAATAGCTTGTTAAAGCCAAAGCTTGTTTCCTTTATTGAAGTGTTATTAAGCTGGTAGATAAGAAGAGTGCAATAGAAATCTTATTACTTGATTTAATAATTGCCATTTGACAAATTTTTACTTTCTGGCCAGGATAGAGGGTCATTTGGGATGTATAGGCAGATGATATAGTACATGTGAGTAAATTTGGCATTAAATTTACATAGTAATAATCAAAAGATATCATTCTGCAGAGAAGCCTCTATTAGAATGCCATGAGATTTGTCCATAGTTCTATATTATTTAATATTTATATCAATGCCTTGATTGAAGACTTAGGAGACCTGCTTTTCAAATTTGTAGATGACACAAAACTGGGAGAGATATCTCATATGTCACTTGGCAGAGTATGGATCCAAAAAATGATGTCCATGGACCAGAATGAACTAGGCAGAGAAATAACAATTGGAAACACAGGGAGAAAATTAGGAGCAGAAATATCTCTGAATACAAGAAAAAGAAGAATATTTTGTAGTAATTATGTTAAATTCTGCTGAGATAAAGGATATAGACTGAAAGGATAGTGAATTTGGCAGTGAGAAAATCACTGCATGTTTTTAAGAAATTTTCAATAGTGGGAAACAGAAATTAGATTGTAAGCAACTGTAGAGTGAAGTTGAAACATTAAGTTAAATGACTTTACCCCAGGAACTTAGCAGTGAATAGGGAGAAGAGATATTGAGGAGTAATTAGTTAAGGGAGAGAGATATTTTTGGATTCAGGAAACAAAGTATTTTGTTGACAGATGGGAAATCAAGCAAATCAAGAGAAATGGAAGATTTGGAAATGAAGAAATGGAAGAGAGGGAGATAACTATTGGAACAAGGTCCAAGAGAAAGTGGGAGGAAATTAAATTAATCAGAGAGAGGAATTAATTTTACTGAAAAGTTGGTAAAGATTTCTGTGACCACAGGGAAAGATAGAAAATTAACATATTTTAGATGGTTATATATTGGATAGATTGTTGACCTTAGAGTTAGAAAGACCTGGGTTCAAATCCTTCCTTTGTCACATATCTGTTGTGTTATTTTGGACAATAGTTTAACTATAGTGCTCCAGGAAACTAAGATTGTAAATTACAAAATATTTGCTGATCTGCATTGGTAGATGAAATTTCTTTATCACATGTCCCTTGTCAATTTGGAATCTAGAAACCCCAAGTTTGTAGCAACTTGAAATCTGGAGACCCCCAAGTTTGTCCTTCTTCCATGAAAATTTCACCAGGAGGAATGTCTCAGGCTCCTGGGTTTCAGACTAAATAGACCTTAAAGTACTTGGTGATCCCAGTTAGGTGGGGCTAGCTGACTTAAACAAATGTTAAGTACCCTGTTTGTCCTGGTACTTTCTCCCATAGTATCAAAATTCTTTCCCAGGTAGCCCAGCCCTTGGCTGGATCTTTCCCTTTTGGATCCATTGCAAAGCATCAGCCTCTCTCTTCCCCTTTCCTTGTAACCAAGGTAAAGCCAATCAATCATAATCCCCTGTCCCCCATTCCCCAAGAGGTATATAAGTTCCCCAAATTCTATGGTTCATTGGAGCTATCATCTCGCACAGTGATTTCTCCCAGGGATACCCGTTGCCAGAGTGCCAGAGCCTTATGCTTTGTGTGGTTTGGGGGTGCTTGACACTATGTGGAGGCCTAAATATTGAACACTATCCCTCTCCTGATTAAAGACTTAGTTTTTCTAACTACTCAATAGTTCTTTTTTTTTTTTTTTTTTTTTTAAGGTTAACACCCTATACAAGGGGCAGCTAGTTGGCACAATGAGGAAGACCTGAGCTCAAATCTAACCTTGGACCCTTAACTAGCTGTGCGACCCTGGGCAAATCACTTAACCTTGCTAGCCTCAGTTTCCTCATTTATAAAATGAGTTCAAGAAAGAAACCACTTCATTATTTTTGCCAAGAAAACTCCAAATGGGGTGATGAAGAATTTGGATATGACAGAAACTACTGAGTAACAATGCAACCCTGTACTACAATCATAAGTGTTAAAAACAAAAATTTACCAATTTTCCATGTTTTATAAAAAATTCATTATAACTTCACTGGGCATTTATTTCCTTATCTATAGAATGAGAGAGTTTGATTAATAATCTTTAAGAAACCATTAAGCTCTAAATCCATTTTGATATTATAACATGATAAAGCCCATCTAAAGAACTACTCCATGTCTCCAGCTAACCCGAAGTAATCTATTGCCCCAAAGGCACAATAGCTTGAAAATAGAAGATCTTGAATCTGGAAGTGCCAAGATCACTTCAGAATTTGTCCCCAGGTTATTTTCACCTCTGGCCAAAGGGAGCAGTCCTTTCCCAAAAGCCCAAATCAAGAACCAGGAAGCTTCCTCTCTCTTGGAAAGTGGAATAAGCCAATTGCAGGCATGTAAGTATTGGATGTTAGTTGTGAAAAAGATGTACTTCTTAGGTGAATTACTTCTTCCAGCATGACTATTTTGGGAATAAGGTGCCAAAGTATATGTAGGAGAGTTCATTCATCTCATGTATATAAAGTGGCTTGCCTTTTGAACATGGTTTATTTCCTACAGGAATAAACCCCACAAAGGCACAGATCCTAAGTTATTCTCATACTATGTTCATTACTGAGACAGTGTCTAAGGAACTGCTGTGGCAGGCCAGCATGTAGAAAATAATGTAGTCATGATTTGACTGTCCCAGTGAAATAGCAAAAGCAGCAAGTGAAAAGAACAATTGGTATAGATAATTGCTATGTGACTCTTTGGACTCAAAGACCATTGACCATTTGAAATAATAATTAAAGTTAATTAATTCTGTTAGAACAAAGAGAATTCTGCATTCAGCTGGCAAATTTTATACAGTTGTTAATTGACTAATTAAGAGAAACAAATGTCCTAAAACCTCTATTACCTACTAAAAGATGAGTTATCAAATGATTTCTTAATTTTAATACCAAGAAGCCGAGGAAGCATGATAATTCTGAGTTTAATTAGCTAGAATTGATAAATTACATATTAAAAACAAGGATTATACCCCTTCAAAGTGAATCCTTCCATATAGATTTAAAATTCATTAGTAGGAAAAGCACCCATTGACTAATTATGAAAGTTGATAGGGTATAGTAATAAAAGAGAGTGTAAAAGCAAAAAATTCATTAGTTATGTCTATGATTCTTTAATTTTGCTTGTGTTCTCAATCCTTGGAGCAAATAAAAAGACCTCAGCACTTCAGAGAAGCAAGCTTTTGTTAGCACTGTGCTTTCTCTTTTGGGCTCCAGAGGCCATGCTTTCCATAGAATTTTTCTCGTCCAGGTTGGTTAGCCTTCTGCCCTTTCCAAGAGAAACTCTACATTCTCCATCATGTATTAACTTTGCTCTACTATATATTGGACAAGTTGATTGCCTATTGAAACCTAAATGGGAAGCTTTAGAAAAGCTATAGAAAGGGATATGCAGTGGAATTGTTGCCTTTAATGTGAAGGGGAGATTCTATTATTTAACACATTGAGTTCCTTCCCTCTTCATCAGAAACTTTTCGTGATCAAAAAGAAAATGAAACAAAGTATTCTGCACAAACTAAACCTGACTTGCTCCAGGAACAAAAACGAAATGTTGCCCTTCATTCAGAGAAGCATTCACTTAATCTTTCAAATGACTGTCCTTCTGAATGATATTCCAACAGGGAGCAATGGGTCACCCTTTTTGTGTAAATGTACAATGTGATGAAATCTTTCTGCTATAATTTTCTGCTATTTGGAAGGCCCTGGGTGACCTATCTGTATCTGAGGAAGACAATAAATAAAGACTAAATTCCAGGAAGTGGAGTACAGGAGTACAGTGAAGTATGACTTTTTCCATGGTAATGCTTAGATTCCTTCCCTCCTCCCATCCCTGTTACAGAATCTATAATTCTGGCTGTAATCTTGCCTTTGTCTTCATTTTGTCTTTGACCACTCTTCTTATCCCAAAATTTCCAATAAGAAGCTATTGGTGATGTGTTATCCTTTGACCTTGCCGGTCTTTTACCCTGAATGCTTCCCAATTCTTCCCCAAATCAAACATTCCAATGTAATCTTGATGGCTATATAACATGGCTCTACTCATTTTCTGATTTACCTTTCCCTTACTTCTTCCTTATCTCCTACTGAGATCAGAAAATCATTTTTTTTTCATGTGGCTTTATATCTTTCCTTTTCCAATATATATCACAAATCCAGAATTCTTCCTTATACACCAGAATTGATCCAATAATTAAAAATTGTTGATGTGAATTCTAGAAGTCCCTAAACCTAGAAAGATTTAATGAACCCCAGTTTACTTAGCTTAAAGGTGAAAGCCCCAGATTTAACCTTGTCACATGAGAATTCTTCCCTGAGAGAAAGTTCAACTTCACTTGTCTCAGACTAACAAAAGACCTTATTTTGAGCTTGAGTGGGGATGATCATTCCCATCAGGGCCAAGACCAAGCCAAGTGACTCTTTAGAGCAGTAGGCAGCATGTCAGTCTCGTAAATCCTCAGAAGGAGGTTGTGATATATTAGAAGAGGCTTCTGGAGACAAGAAGACAATATGTAGCTCCAACTCTGATCCTTCTCTGACTTGTCCATTACAAAATTGTTGTATTAACTTCATTTACCTCAATGTTTTTAATTTTTCACATACAAGTTATCTACATCCCTTGAAACCCATTCACTCAGGAAATTTGCTCCCCAATTGCATAAAGGCCTATTCTTTATGCCATGAAAACTCATCACAACAGGCAAAGGCATATTGAGTCAAGTTCTCTGGGTCTATTAAATGGAACAACTGTAATTTTTCAGTATCTGCACAAATGCTTCTCAGTTAGTAAAAGATAAGTTGCATTTATCTTATTGAATATACATTTACATTTACTTACTATAGTCCAACTAGAAGAGAGATTCCCTATAGATAATGTCCTCCAGATGCTCATGTATGTGAATGGTATTGTACTGATTAGAGTCTCATAAAGGAAATTCAAGTAAATTATTAAAAAGATATTGATTTAACTACCAAGGAAAACCAAATGGATAAAGAATGGGTATTGTTTAGATCAGTGATGGGGAAACTATTGGGGGGGGGAGGCAGGGGACCTGAAATGTTCTATCTGGCTGTGCGACATTATTTCTAATCTGGCAAATACAATGAGTAGGATACAATACAATGAAACCTTGACTGACAGATGAGTATTTCCTTTCCTTTGGCCCCCTCTTTAAAAAGTTTGCCCATCACTGGTTTAGACTATGGTATGTCAACATCTGTAGAAGCAGCACATATAAATGGGCCAAGGTCAAAATTGGGTTGGAGGCAGACAATAGGCAAAGTTACAGTTGCGAAGTTATTTAGTACACAGGCTTCTCTCTGAAATAAAAATCCATCTTTTTAATTCAGGTAGTATTCTAGTGATGTTATATGACTGTGATTCATGGATTACTCTCCAAAGACTTAGAATTACAGATCAACCAAAGAATGGAGAGACTCTTAGTGAGTATAATATTACTAGTGATGAACTGCATTAGAAAAAATGCTGCAAAGATCTCATCAGTGATGTATGACTGGAAAAGGAGTTTAGTTAATTCTACACTCATGTGCTGGAATGGTAATGTTAAGAGCTATAAAAGAAAGCCACCAGCACACTGTGTGGTTTTCTGTGCAGTATTTAGAAGAAGACTTGCATGAATCATATAGTATAAGAAGACATAGATGGGTTAAAATCTAGACCACTGGCTTTATCTCCATCATTGGTTAAATCATAAACCCTCCTAATAATTCAGTTTTCTCATCTTTAAAATGATGGGGTTAAACTAGAAAGCTGTTAAGGTTACTTTCATTTCTAAATAAATGATACTAAGCTCATATTTAGGTTTTTCTCTTCTTACCTGCAAATTCCTCAGAGTTAAACACTATGTCTTGGGATTCCATGGTACTCCATAAGGAAAGATAGTATAAGCTAGGATGAAGACAAAAGGAATGGGAGCTGGGAAAACTGGCTATTAGTTTGTGCTCTGCCACTAGCTCTCGGTACTAGTTATTTTTATCTTTTTGGTCCTTAGTTACTTCCTCTATAAGACCAAGAGGTAGTACTAAATGGTCTTCAAGGTCTCTTTCCAATTTTTCGCAAAGTAGGTGCTTAGAAAAAGATCAATGAATCGTATTAATCAGTTCATTCAGAAATTGACATTTTTGAGTGCTTAATATTAATTGGCAATTATAATGATGCTATTCTTTGTTATATACTGATTGCATTTCTGACTGCTGATATTTCTTTTTCTTATTAAAACCATTAACATTATGCATGTGTATTCTTTGCTGCTGCAACATGACAGGTGTGTGAGCTTGCTGCAGTGACCTGTTTCAGTGCATCTCAAATAGCTAAACATTTAGTTCTAACTCTTTGTGATAGAATACAGGAATAAAGTTTGAACTTTATTCAAACAGTTTGAACTATCTTTTGGGAAGTGTTTCTCAACAGGACATTGCCCCAAAGGAGCATGTCTTGGTAGGTTATTTGAGGATATATTTTGACAAGTGCTCTCTGTGTTTAAAAGAGATCCTTGACTGAAAAGTGAAAGACCTTTGATGAGCCAGATGAGTTGGGGCAGAACTAAAGTCCATAGACCTTACAGACTACAGACTGGAATGAGTCATCAAGGAAGTCTCCAGTGCCTCATTTGAGGTGGAGGAAAGGGAGAAAAGACTGTGCTGTAATGGACTGCCTGTGGTTTCTGAGCTGTGGAGATGTTTTCCCTGTAGTCAGCCACAGCTCCTCTGAAAGAAGCCAGCAACTTTCCAAAGTTATTTTTAGCAGTACCTTCTGTTTTAATGATTGCTTCCTTTCCAACATACAGGGTTGTTGTATTTTATTTTAATAAGATTAGCAGCCCACTTTGGTGCTAGAAAATGAGTGTGACATGTGGCAGTTCTTGATACAATTCATTGGGTGTCTACAGGGTGTTATAGACCATTGGACTTTTCTTACTATTTGAAGAATTTTAAAGATTTGAATTAAAGAGTCTTAGGAAAGGAGAGAGGTATTAAAGGGAAACTCGAGAATTGGCTCTGTCATTATTTATTGCACAAACTTGAACAAGACCCTTTACCTCTTGTCTCTCAGTTTTCTAGTCTATAAAATGAAGTGATTAGGCTAGATGAGGGATCCAAAGATGCAAATGCAATGAATGAACTTTCTGGCAAGCAAGGTACATTCAAATGGAGAGGAGAATTGATATAAATATGTATAGAATAAATCGAAAGAATAACTAAAGAGTAGTTAAATATTGAAGTTATGTCTTGAAAGAAGATATACATTCTCTAATAATCTATAAACTATATGGATAATTTAACCAGAATATGTAGTCCAACTGGGTAATTCAAGTTTTCCAAGTAGATTGCTTTTTAAGCTGTGGACATTACCTGGATAATTGGCAGTATCCATTTTCCTTTGTGTGGTATAGGAATATTGATCTAAAGTAAAGATCATTCTATGAGACAAGAAGTCTTTAATTTGATCACACAAGAAGTCATCAGAAGAAAGATGAGAGAGAGAGAGAGAGAGAGAGAGAGAGAGAGAGAGAGAGAGAGAGAGAGAGAATAGAGAGAGAAATAGAGAGAGAGAGAGAAAGGAAACTTCTTTCAGGATACTTGAAATTGTCCTTGCATATCCCTTTCCTTCTCTTTCTTCCATATTCTCCTGAATTCCTCTAAAGAGACTCCCATAATCAGACCCCAAAGTCTCTGCTGGAATCACAGGATTAATGGATTTTCAGGTATAAGGTATGGTAATCGAAAATGTCCATTTCCTGCTAGCAAAAAGTACCACTCTGCCAGTGTTGTTATTACTTTCCTCACTTCCATCTGTCACTTAGAAATTTTGTTTTTAGAGAAGAAAAAAGACTCTTACTAAGACACCTTGATTCTTTCTTTTTCCAGAGTACCCCTTCAGTCACTGTAATTGAAATGAATTTCCAAGATAATGCTTAAGTGAAAGATTCAATCTTTTATGGTCCATTGATTTTTAAAGGCTTACAAGGATGATAATTTTATAAAGCAGAATCCTCTTCATCTTATCTGACTCAGCAGACTTAGCCTAAATTGCCTGACCATGGAAAGACTAGGGTGGCCCTATTAAAGGAAGTAATGCAGTCAGAGAAATGCCACTTGTCCTGGGAAATTATATTTGGAAATTATGTTGGTAAAAATCCACCCTTCAATCTCTTGGAGTGTAGGCCAATACTACAAAAGAGAATGAACCATTTAGGTGACTATAGTCCTACAATGGATGGGAGACTGTCTTTGACAAGTTAGAAGTTTCATAAAATGATTTTGTTGGAATTATAGTCATCGGTTTTCTAATGTAAGACAGCTCTTTTGACACACTATGTGTCCTTCCTTCTGACTTCTTTCTTTAAAATTTTCTTTTTTCTTTTTCAGTTAATAAGGCTTTATTTCTTCTTCACTTTTCTTCAATCTCTTAAAAAAACAAAATTCATAACAGATATACAAAGAAACAAAGCAAATTCCTCCAGGAACCATATCCAAAACACAGCTTTAATAACAGTGCATTAATCTGTCTGTTTTCCAGGAGGTTCCACACCTCACATTTGTCATTTTCCCTTTTGTCATCTTTGCCAATCTGGTGGGTGTATGGAAGAAACACTTTAATTTGCATTTCTCTAATTACTATAATTTAGAGCATTTTTATATGGTTGCAGATAGCTTGAGTGATTCATTTCTTTGAAAACAATATGGATCAGAGGAATAGATTAGGTACACAATACACTGTTTGAAAAATCCAAAGATCTAAGCTTTGGGGTCAAGATTTAGCATTTATCAAAAATTCTTACTTCAAGTTCAAAGCTTTTTCTTTTTTGTCTTTTTAAAAAACCTTTATATTAAAATTTAAAAAAATGTGTATTGGCTTTGTGTGAAGGGAATCCTCTTCCAGGATCATGTATGTGATGTCCTGCCTATGTCCCTGCTTTCCTGGAACTATATCACCTATGTCACCTAGACTGGTCATTTAGTTATGTAACCTAGGTTACATGACTCTGAATTTGAACTGGATGTGGAAGGAGAGGTTAAAAAGATTCGGAGGAGGAAGTGTGGGCTCTCTCTATCTCTGGTGATGAGCCAAGAAGGCAGCTGTTGGAGGTCACATTGGGAGCACCCACATGGGGACTTAGATTAGGCTAAAATCTCTTATATTTCTACTTATTTCTCATCCTTTACCTATCCAAGTGATTCTAATAAACTTTATAAAATTCTAAGGATCAGTGTCTGAAATTAATTCTTATAGCTCAAAGGCAGAAGAGCAGTAAAGGCTAGGCAGTGGTGGTTAAGTGACTTTCTCAGAGTCACACAAGAAGGTAGTGCCTAAAGCCAGATTTGAACTCAGGGCTTTTATCTCTAGGACTGGTTCTCAATCCACTGAGCCACCTAGCTGGCCCCTCAATGCTCTTTCTACATCACCTCTCAGAACCAGATGAATTCGACTAATGTTTATGCTAATGGTTTTGAATTTGAGATTGAAAAAGAGAACATACAATGCATCTTTTCTTTTGTTTTAGTCTATTCTAAGAAAGCCCTAGGTTTGAGCTGCCATCTTGCTCCATGGGGAAAGTTTTCTGAGACTGTAGAGTTCACTCTTTGCCCTTTCCTTTTCTGCTTCAAAGATCTGCCAAACCTAATATCAGACAATTTATTCTTTGACATCACTAGAACATTATAAAAATAAGGAGTAAGTAGAGGCTTAGAGGCAAGTTTATCATCCCAACAGCACATCTAACCCAATCTAAAGACAAATTTCTCAATTGTTTTTTTCTGGTATCTAACCTGTTAAGCTTTATCTTTCATGTAAAACCTCTACCTCCCTGGTAAGAATAATAATCTTTGCTTATATGTGAAGCAGTGCGTCATAGTGGACAAGATTCTAGACTGCAAGTCAGGAATATTGCCTTGAACACTTACTGATTATTGGACCTTATACAAGTTACTTAACCTCTTTATAATTCAATTTCCTAATCTGTCAATGAGATATTCTAAATCAATGTCCTCTAAGGTCTTCTTTAATCTTTGATCTTATCCTTCTATACTGCTTAAAATATTTGGTCTGAATATTAGCCTATTAGTTATCCATAGTATCTTAAGAGGATTCCCAAATTTTTGGCTCAGAATATTTATTACACTGAACTGTATGACATTGGCATGGAAGTTGGGATCAGACTCTTTTATTTTCAGGGTCATTTCTCTTGGTATCTCCAAAGACTTGTATCCCTTTCCTAGAGATGCAGCTGTGTCACTGGTAATGTAGTCCCCCTTTTTGTTTCTGTCCCTTTCCTTAGTAGCATATTACCAATGGCAACCAATCTAATCTCTGTCCTTTTGTCATCTACACTACAGCACATCTCATCAGTGAGGACATATAACAGTACAAAAATACTTTAATATTTAAATATCCTTGATTTTATTGATATGGGCATTCATTATATTAATTCAAATGACACTATCTCTGTACTTCAGTATATCTTCATGTACCTCTATGGATGAAAAAAATAAATCTTGTAAAATCCCCTTCTTTTTGTGATAATCATTTCTAAATTTAGTCTAGGAAGTTCTGCCTCTGACACAAAGTCTGATAAACACTTTATATACATATATGTAAATACATATGTGTGTGTGTTCTCATAAATTAGAGAACTAAGGAAATCATTGGTTCAGGCAATAAAATTATATTATCTAGAGCAAAGGAGGCCTCAAAGGGAATAGAGCTTTAGACAGACAAATTAGATACAGTTGAAAAGTACATTGAATATCTATAGCATTGCTGCTGCTAGCTGCAGGCATAATCTTAAGGGGTACAAGAGGGCAAGATAAGATGGGGTAGGTCACTCCTGCCATGGTTTCTGAAGCAGGGCAAGGATGCCAGCAATGATGGTGACCTGGTGCTCCTTTATTCCACATCTATTTTACAGTGAACACTGGGACATGGAGCCTTAGGAGAGGACTGTGTTTCTTGATTTTCTTTGTGAATTTAGTCTGTAAGAATTTAAATTTAGGTTTGATGCTAAATAGGAGAATTCTAAAGTAATATTGTGGTCAACAATTTAAAAATATGGCTTAAGTCAAAATGGCTTTTAGCAGTTTTATTTACAAAGAGGTGGAAAGAGTGAAAATGGAAAAATGTTGCTAAAGAGACAGATTTTAATTATCTTACCAGCCCTTCTCCTGAGAAGCCAGGCTCAGCCCCCTAAGGGCTTCCTGAAGTCCAATCTCCACGTGGATTTCCCAGTAATCCTCAGCCAGAGGTCCCTGGTGGTGTCTTCAGCCAGAGTTCCACCAGTGCTGCCTCCTCCAAAGCCAAGGCAGGAATCTCAGTCAGTCACCCTGGTATCTGATGTAGGATCCAGGGAAAGAGTATCTTCCTACAGTCCAGCAGAGTGAATGACTGAATCCTGAAGCTGGCCTTTTTAAAGCCATTTTCTCAATGTCACTTCCTATTGCTCCCCCACTTTATAGGAACCAATATCAGTCTTTCAATTTCCCTAGCATTGCCCAAGGGGCAGGGTAGTGACCTATGAAGGTGTGAGCTTACTCTAGTAAGTGATTTGCAAACTCTCTTACTTAGTGTCAAGTAGGGGTACTTTGAGTTCTTGATTTGTTTAGCTAAAAATAGACAAGGGGAGAGTTAATCCTATCTTCACAAGACTAACAATGAAAAAGAGAATTTTTTTACTTTTTGCATTGTTTTATGTCTGGGAATTTCAAAAGTCTCAAAATATTTTAATAGTAAAATGTAATTATGTTCTTACCTTTTCCACAGATATTTGGGATGAAAATAGAGCCATGTTACTGAGGACAGAATTTCCCTTTAAGATATGAATAGACTCATTGTAAGGCACTGAAATATGCTTATTTGAAGATGAGATCAGCCTGATTACTATCCAACATAGTACTAAATTAGATAGTAATAATAATAATAGTTCAAATTTCTACAGAGTTTTCCAGTTTACCAAGTTTTTTTCTCATCAAAAGACCTCAAAATGTCAAAGGTTTCAGGTACTTCTGATTTTACTAATATTAGTGGTTACACCCTTTCAGATCAACTAGTGACCCCCTGCTCATCTCATCTTAAGATGAAGAGCCTGAGGTCTTGAGAAGTTAATTAATTTGAACAAATTTTCATAGTTAGAAAGTGGCAGAAAAGGTACTGGAACCAAATGGCACTTGAACCAGTGGTTCTAAATCCCAGGCAAGTGCTTCTTCTACATTGAACCTATTATCTCCCCTCTCTTGTGGATATTATCTTTTGTGTCTTATAGAAATTGGTAGAGTCAGACACAAATGCTTGCTCTTATTATAACTTAAAAGAATAAACTCTTTTAATAGAACAGGAAAGGACTTTATTGATGATCAACTCCAGCTCCTTCATTTTTTAGATGAGGACAGTGAGATGAAGAGAGGTTGTGACTTTCCTAAGATAATAAATGTCTTAAGTGAAATATAAACTCAGTTCTTTCAAACTCCAACCTTTGTACTCTATCTGCCACACCATGTATGCCTCTGTATTTATACACGTACTTTGGGTCTATGCTCTCAAAGCCCTTCCTGTATTTTACAGTAAGTTCCTTGAGGGCAGGAACTTTTTTTCTCCTTGTGTTTATATTCTCAGTGCTTAGCACAATGCCTGACACACAGTAGGTGCTTTTTAAAAAAGCTTATTTGTTGACTGACTGTATTTCATGATGCAATCACAGTAGCCCACAAGCAATGCCAAATGAGTCCAACCAGTTTTAAAATATTTTTTCCTTAAAACTCTCACTAAGTGACATATTATAGGACAGTCATATAGTGTATTTCATATTTTAATACTTCATTGGATTTGTGATTTTACTGGTTTAGGATTACTTATTTTTGTCCTATTGCCAACCATTTCTCATCTATGCCTTTTTTTAAACATATTTTAACATATTTTTTAAAAACATATTCTTTGATAGAATTTTTTAAACATATCTTCCATCGATTCTTCACAGAGGAGCTAGACCAGTGATGGGCAACCTTTTGAGCTTGGTGTGTCAAAATTTGCCAAAAAACTCAGCATAATTCCGGTGGTGTATCACTGTGAGAAAAAAACCATAATTTCGTGATATTTATAGTTTAAATAACAAAAAATGTATGATTGCAATATATAACTATTTAATAAACCAAAAACTAATTATTTAACTTACCTGCTTAATGACTTCTTTGTTCATCTGTCAGTCAATTTCTTTTGTTGGTCTTGATATTATTTAACTTATATGGGATGCCATGAACTAAGATAAGTGAGGGGGAGGGGAAATTTTTTAAGTAGCTTGCCTATTAGTGACTTTTTTGTTGCTGAATTTCATTGGCTAATGAAAATTCATTTAGCCATTAAATCTTTAATTGAAGGTTGGTATTTTGTACACTTCAAGCCCAAGCAAGCCCTACTAACTTCATATGTCAATTTGTTTCTTTTGTTGGTTTTGATATTATTTAATGCTGAAAATAAGGTCTTATAAAGTACGTAGAAGTAAAAATTGTGAGTAAAGCCATTGCTATATTTTTAGGGTACTAAAAGTGTCTGGTGATCCATTCCAGGCACTCCAAATTTCCTGTTTATAGTGGCACTCCTCTTGATTCTCCAAGCGGCACCTTTCCAGATTCTCAAGCTTTGACCTCAAGTCGACAAACATCTGATCCAAGATGCTGTCTTGAAATTCTACAAGTTGCATCTCCAAATTATCAATTTGCATCCATTGGAAACCATTTAATTCCAAACTACTGTAGACTACTACATCAGGTTACTTAATTATTTTTGTGATCTGTTCTAGGCTTCTAAATTGATTAAATCTATCACTGAACTGGTCAAGTAACAAGTCTAAAACTTGCTGGTACTTTATACGCAAGGGTTCCATTTCATTTTGTACAGCTGCACTGGCCTTCTCAAGATACTTTGTTACTTGAGGAAAATACTTAAAAGTTTTAGTTTCTACATCTTGCTTGAAAATTTTAAGTTTACTTTCAAAAGCTCTTATGTATCCAAACATAACATCAATACTTTTTCCAAAACCTTGTAACTTTAAATTCAGTTCATTAATATGAACAGAGAGATTGGTAAAAAACATCACGGCATTGATCTACTTACAATCATTGAGCTGAGGAAAGTTTCCCAGATCCATATCCTCAAGAAATACCTTAATTTCTTCAATGCACTCCATAAAGCACTCAAGAACTTTGCCTTGGCTCAGCCATCTTTCATTATTGTACATCAGCAGTCCACCTTAGGTAGAATCAACCTCCAGTAAAAGTGCAGAAAATTCTTGCTTGTGAAAGGGATGAGCAACTATTAAATTAATTATTTTTGTAACAACTGACATTAAGTAGTTTAAACTGGTGAATAGTGCTTCAAAACATAAAGCCTCCTGATGGATAATACAGTAAAAAGGCACAATTGAATGTCCAATAGCTTCCGTAAACAATTTGACAAATCCTCCTTTCTTCCCCACCATGTTTAATGCCCCATCTATCATCAGAGACACAACTTTAGAGATATCAATGCTTAGGTCACAGAATGTATAACAACCTTACATATTTCACTTCCCGATATACTTGTTGGCATTGATACTAACTTTATCAGTTCTTTCATTGTGAGACCATCAGAATATTGACCAATAACGGCCAACTGAGCATGTGATGTGACATAAGTAGTTTCATCAAGAGAGATTGAAAAATATTTACAATTACTTATATCTCTCTTTAATTGATGCTGTGTGTTTGTGTTCAGTCTCATTAATTGATCTTTATGATATTTCTACTGAGTGGTAACTCAGATATTCTCTTAATAATTGCATCTTTATTCTGCATCTTAGGAGAGTTTCTTTAATAAATTCTCTCTCACTGAGTGCTTTTCCATGCTGAGCTATGGAGTGAGCATTGCTCAAACTTGCAGATAATAAATTTGTAAATTTGTAAATTTGTAGAGCCTTCTACAAATTTAAGGGTGGAATTAGATTGGCTGTTATAAAGGTTTAGCTGTCTGGAAGTGTATTCCTTCCTTTCATCCTCACTTTTTTTCAAGAGCTGGGAATTACTATTTTCAAAATGTCTATTTATATTCCACATTCTGCTTACTATTGTTTTAGTACATAGAACACAAAATGATCTGCCTTTTTTTTCTATAATGCCATACATCTTGGTCCATGTTTCTTGAAAGGGTCAGCTACTGCTACTACCTCTTCCTTTACTTAACCTTGTTTTTTTTTTTTACTTTTGGAGTTCTCCATCAAAGAGGCAGTAACAGAAGATAGAATTATGGATAGCCTGTTAGCCCTGCAGGCAATTAGGGGTTAATTAGCCTAAATGACCACAAGATGGCACATGTAACTGTCATTTAGGAAAGGGCAGGGTTAATAAGCAGAAATAGGGGCTAATAAGGATGGACATCAGTAATAGTGGTGAAATGGAGCCTGCACTATGCTGGAAGATGGGATTCCTTATGTAAATTAAGATGGCTGCCGCTTTTTCTAATGGCAGGAAACGGCACCCATAGCACAGGCCCTTAACTCTCCCAGCCTTCCCCTTATCTCAGTAATGGATTGTCAATTAGAAATCCATGACATCCCAGAACGGTAGAGTGGATGATGGTTATTGTGGTTGCTGGCAATGGCAATCATAGGGCCCCCTGAGATGCGTCCCCCACAGCATTCCACTGTTCCCTGCTCTGCTGGCCAGAAGTGAGGTCAAAGAAATGAGGTCAAAGTGAAGTCTCCTAATGGGCCAGAAGTGCCAGAACTAGACGTTCTGTGCCAGAGATCTGTTGTTTTGGCCTACAGACCTTTAGCACAGAGTGTCTAAACTTCACTACCAGAAATGTTTCATCCTCGGCATACAGCCCCATACTTCTCTGTATGTAGCCACTTACAGCCTTGTGTCATTGAAAATGGCTACACGTGTCAGTGCTGACACACATGTCATAGATTCGCCATCAAGGACCTAGACCATGCTCTTTTGGTCTTTTTTACATTTAGGTTACCGATAGAGCACATTGTCATTACTTGTTCATATCATGTGACTGGTCTAATATTTCATCAGTGATATCTTTTCCACCATTTTGTGAGCATATCATTACTGGCAATTTGCTGTAGCTTATTTACATCCAGTATGCATCTCTTTAATGCCTGATGGGTCATATTCAACTATAATTCCTTGTAGAGTATGGTATTTCAAAATTAGCTACCATACAATATTGCTGGGAGAACTTTGTACTGAGAAGATATCTTTGTGCCAGAGAGCAACTTGAGATGACTAAAAATAGTGAAAAATTACTTACATGCAATCTGTCCTCCAACACAAGTATTCATTTTCTGTGTGGGTTACAAATATAGGATCACAGGACTCAGAATTTTAGAGATTCATTGGACAAAGTTAACTTATGGTTATATTTCTCAAGAAGCCATATGTAATATTAATATATGCATGAAAACTCCTTCTTAGAGGAGATCCTTTCCAGTTGCATTTTGCCCTAACTAGTTAAATGTGTGTATGTGTGCATACATGCGTACATTGTGTTTTTTTATATTCTATAATTTAATGGAATATTACATAATAGCAACTTCAAAACATTTAGTCTGGTTTCCAAATACACAGCAACCTGTCATAAATTAATAACAGCTAAATATATATTCACTTAAATTATTTCACACCTATTTAAGCAACAAGATGTCTTAGGGATATGAGAATATTTTCAGAAAAACGCTAAGAATAAGATGGATTATGATTTCTCCCTTTATCTTACTTCATTATCCCTACAACCTCAATGTTTCCTTCTCCCCAAAATAAAACTTTCAAAAAGAATGGAAAATGTATTCATAGAACTAGAAGAGGAATCCTCAAGAAAGGAAACTACTATAAAAATATTAGAAAAAAACTATTTAGTGCTTTAAGTTTCAAATTCATTTTCCCACAAATAATAGACCCAAAGAACATGTTCTGTGTTGGAGAAAACATTTCCCATTTGCTAACATATAAAAGAAACACATTTATTTCTTTTTCCCTTTCGAGTGAGTGCTTGTGGAATCCCACTGGGATATTCAGTATACTCAAATGGCCATTGTTCATATATCAGTTCATTACTTTAGAGGTTGTACCACATAAAATAAAAACAGGATTGAAAGAAAATTGCAGGAATTCTATGTGAAAAAAGTGCTAATTTCATATAGGTTAGCTTATAAACCCAAGATGATGAGAGAGTAGAGACAAGTCACAGGTAGAAGTGCTTGAAATCTCATCAGCCAGTGAAAGGAAAGAGAAAAGAAGAGAGGAGTATACATGAGAGGCTTTAGGGAGTTGGATTTTCACCCAAACCTTATGCATCAGACATAGTTGATGAAAGTCTTGGGATTTTGGCAGGATTCTACTTATTGCAGATCAAGTACTTCTGAGCAAAGGTGTTATTGAAAGAAGGTAGAGCAAACCTCAATGAAGCTGGGGAAGACCAATATATAAATATGTGTTTGCTGGAGACCCCAATACTGAGCCCTCCCTCCTCTTCCACCCACTCCCTTGCCTGGGATTGCAAACATAATCAGTTAGTCTAGGCAGTTAGGAGCTAGAATCATTCAGCAAGAATTAGTGCAAAGACTGACAAAGAACTTGGGATCTCATTTGCCCCAAGTGTGGAGCATTAAAGGGATTTTACAGTAATTACAGTGTCTAATGTTTAGTTTTCTTCCAATGTCAATTAACAGCTTTTTGTAGACAAGAATGCAATCTAGTTTCTCTATAAGAGGAAAGAATGAAAGTATTGGATTCTCCATGTCATTGAGAGAGAATAAAGTGTAAATGGAAAGATTGGAACATATTCTTCAGGGGAAAAACAAAGAATAATCTGAGAAATATTTGTAAGGAGGTTGGAGGATAAAAGACTGTGACACAAATAATGCAGGGAAGAAGACCATGGAAACTTTTGGAGCTATGCCATAGTGAAGAGTTTCTGTAGGGAATGAACCTGGACATCTGAGGAAGATATAGCTTTCTTGTACTTTAAGGAATAATGAGGAAGACCCACATGTATGACTAGAATAAAGACCATTAAACCATCAGAGGAAGGAAGGACAAGTTGTAGTGATAGTGACTCCTTGCGGGCAGTGGTATATTGACTTGGGATGAATAACTGGAATAAGTGCTGCCTTCCTAAGGCCTAAATCTAGAGTATAATGGAAAACCCCTTCTGTGGGTTAATGTGGAGACAAATGATAGAATGAAAATACAAAGAATTGCTAGAATTTTTTACTTTTTTAATGAAATTTTTTTTCCAATGAACAAAGGTTGATTTTTTTCTCTCTCCCAACTCCCCACAACCAATAGAAAACAAAAAAAAAATGAAATTAAAAGCTTCATAACAAATATGCAGGGTCAGAGAAAATTAATTTCCACATTGTCTACCCAAAAAATTTAAAACAAATTTTTTTCAATTGACAAAAATAAAATTTCTACTAGAATTTATGAAATCTTTGGCAACCTATTGAAAACCATGGTGGCACAAATGGTACTTTGATCATTCTTTTTAATTTTTACACCATTATTTTGCCCTTCATATCACATCTGTATTGTGGTAATACAATGCTAGACAAGGGCTACCCTCTTTCATACACTTCAATCAGTCTTTGTGTCCTTAGAGAATTATACCAGACCAGGATTTTAGGTTTGTTATTCCACTTTCATTAACGTTCCCATCCAAGTTCAAGACCTGAACCTCCCAGTGTCCATTTCTTCTCTCTTTCCATCAAGCAAGAGAACATCATATTGATTGTTTCTTAACAGCCAAGCAATATTCTGTTACATTTATGTAACACCCCTGGGTTAGCCATTCCCCAATGTATGGCATCAGCTTTATTTCCAGTTCTTTACTATTAGAAACAGTGCTGCTATCAATATTTTGGTGCACATGGGGCCTTTGTTTTCATCACTGACCTCCTTGAAGTTTATGCCTAGGAGTAGAAAGCTGGTCTTTTTGTGTTTTTTAATATTTTATGAATACCAAAACAGTATTTTAGCTATCCATCTGCCTTCCCTTTCTCTTATCCCATAAAAACCAACTCACTTTCTAGTTGTACATAAATTTTTGTATTGCTTTTTGTAAACCATTATTGGTAATATAGCAAAACCTGGAGAACTTGACTTCTGGTCAAGTGAATATTCATTTCACTGAGGAGACCTTTTAGTATTTGGAAGCTCCACATAATCATTACAGGGTCATTTGTGAAGAAGAACACTTGAGGGCCCTTGCCATGGTCTTAGTGTAGGACTCCTACTGGTCTTAGTGTAGAACAGTCCTGATATCTAACATAAATATAGCTACTCCTATCACAGGGTCTAAGTCCCCTCTCCAATTACTGAAGGAATTCTCTCAGATACACAGAGACAACCAAGATCCAGAATATTTATTTAATATTTATCTGTGTTCTGAGGAAGGCTGACATTCTCATGAATCTAGTGAACAAGATGTAGGCAGTATAGCAAAAGATAAAGCCATCTACATGCCCAGTATATCAATGTCACTGTACTCATATCGAGCCCCAGATCTGGCCCCTTCACCTAGCAATGGGTATTATCTAAGGCTCAGTTGTTGGATGGCCTTTCCAGCTTCAGATAACTGGGTTCTTCTATTAGAAAGAAATACTACTGGAATAGATATATCCCAGAAGTATCACTCTGTAGGTAGCTTGAGGTCTAAGATTCTTGTGATAAATAATATAAATAAAATAAATAAATAAGGTCCTTGTATTGACAAAACTCTCAGGTCTGAAAGAACTTCAGTATTGAGGGGATTCAGAGAGAAGATATTTGAATACTGGTATGCTATGACTGGGTGGCTGAAGGTAGACCATACAAGCTATTATTTTGTGGTTCTGCATCTTTCAAAAAACAAAACCAAGAAAGCTGTTGTTATTATCCAGAGACTCTTGAGGGTGAAGGATTCTGAATTGGTGGGTTCAATTAGACCTTATCAGAAGGATGCCCCCTATGTCTTGAATATTTCCCTCTGATTACCTTGTCTCCTTTGATTTCTCCTTTGATTATGATTCTCAGTGAGATCATTTGTAAAAAGTTCTTCCATGATTTAGTCTATCATAGAATGTTCTTTGATTTTAATATATGTATCTGATAGAAGTCATTAAGGCTGCATTTTCTTCTATTGAATCAGATCTTTTTGAAATTAATAAACAATAGTCATGGTAGTAGCTTTTATTCTCAGCTCCTCTAGGCCAATTATGTGACTCTAAGGATGGTGTCTTCTGCAAAACCTGCCTATACCTTTCCTGTATTAATTCTGAAAATACCTCATTGAGTAAAAAGTTTATTCTTATAAATATTTTATAAAAATTGAGAAAGCAGGTATTTGGCTTAGATGTTCAATTTCCATGGAATTTAACATAATTAAATGCACGTAACAACAAAACTTTATGAATCATTTATTTCCATTTTGATGTTTCAAAAGGTTCTTTGGGATCTGACTGTGCCTCTGACTTTAAAAAGGATGTAAATAAAAGATGGAAATAGGGAGCCCTCTTCAAGGAATATGCTTGACTAAAGTAAAGCTAAAGCCCAGAATGAGCTGAAGCTTTGTAAAAAGAAATAAAGAAAACAAAATAAAACAAAAAAGCTTTTAAGGCTGTGTTAAAGCTCAGAAGTAGAATAAGGAAGGAATGGACATACTGCATCAAGGAATTGGTGCAGTGCCACCAACAGGTGACAGAGAGAAAGTGGAACTCCTCAGTGGCTATTTTGCTTCTGTCTTCTCTGTCAAAGAGAATGATCTTTAGATGAAAAAGGAAAGAAGTAAAATTGTTAAGGGAGAATTGAAGCCAAAATAGATGAGGAGATAGTGAGGAAGCCCTTGGCTCTTCTAAATGAGTTCAATTCACCTGGTTTGGATAGATTACATGCTTGGATATTGAGAGAACTTGCAGAGGTGATTGTAGAACTGGTATCATTAATCTTTTAGGAATTGTGGAGAATGGTATTATAGGGCTGAGAGATGGGCAAATGTTCCAGTTTACAAAAAGAGAAAGAAGGAAGATTCTAAAATGTAGGACAGTGAGTCTGATGTCTGTCATCTGAAAAATTCTTGAATATGTTTTCAGTGAGTAACTTATGAATACTTAGAAAGGAAAGAAGCAATCACAACAACCTGATATGGGTTCACTAAGAAAAGGTCTCTTATGAAATAGTTTTGGACAAGATAGAAACATATAATCATAGATTTTAGAGCTCAAAAGGACTTTAAAGTTCATCTAATCCAATTTTCTCATTATATGGTTGAAGAGGCAGAAACTAGGGTTTTTAAGTCAATTACCCAAGTGATACACAGTTGGTTTATATATGAGCTAGATCATATGAGCCAATATGGTTAGGAAGATTCAAAAGGGCTAGATTGACCCAAACTATTAATTAAAAAATATATGTATATATGTATGTATATATATTACTGTATGTATGCATATATACATGTATACATACATCAGGTTGTATATATGTTTATATACACATATACATATAATAAGCAACTTGGAGTTTTTCAGAGTAATTTTCAGATATTATATCATCTTTATTCTCACAAAAAATCCTGGGAAGGAGATGCAATTATCCCCATTTTACAGATAAGGATCCTGAAACAGATATGGATTACCTGATTTACCTAGGGTGAGTAAGTGTTGGTGACTGATTTTTAAACTGAGGCTTCTTGATTCTAAGGCCCAGGACTATTTTTCTTGAGTCACCTATATTATCTCTATATGACTTTTGCTTAAAGCAGCATAAATCTAAAGTAAGACATTTGCTGGGTGGTTAGGTGGTGCATTGGATAGAGCATCAGACCTAAAGTTGGGAAGACTCATCTTCCTGTGTTAAAATCTGGCCTCAGACACTTACTACCTGTGTGACCCTAGATAAGTCACTAAGCCTGTTTGCCTCAGGAAATGGCAAATCACTCAAGTATCACTATAAAGAAAATCTCATATGTACTTGCAAAGAGTCAGACATGACAGAAAAATGACTGAAAAAGAGGAAACAAGAAAGGATGTAGGCCATAGATCATAGCTGATATCCACTACCATTATTTACAATACAGAAATACATCTGTTTCTATGAAGATCTAAGTGGTGAGCAGAGTTGGATTGGAGGGGTGGAGAGAGACAGAGTCAGAGACAGAGACAGGCAGGCCGACAGGCAGAGACAGAGAGATGTATTTAGACAAAATGTTTTCTCAGACCAGTTTGGGGATGATAAGTTCTTCCATCTGGGACAATAAACAGTTCAAGATCAGGATCCAGGGATAGGACTGGGAATGAGATAATGAATTGGAAACTTGGTTCAAAGTTTTGGATGCTTTGACAGTATAATTGAACCAGAACTTTCTTGTTCTACTTCATTACTCAATTTTCCCTTGATTAACAAGCATGAGTTGTAGCCTCTAGTTTTTTCATGGATCTTAAAAATTAGAATTTAAAAAGAATTAGAAAATTATGAACTAAGTCTAAAACTAAATTCATTAATGAAAAATTCCATTAAAATTGAAAAAAAGTATTTTAAATACCTGCTATATGCAAAACACTATAATAGATGCTAGAGAAGGAATACATATCAATAAGACATATTTTCTGCTTTCAATGAGTTTAAGGTCTAGAAGAGTAGATATACTATATGCACAGATAGATAGACTACAGAGCAAAATAAAAGCATGGAAAAAGTAGGAAATACAATGATTTGTGAGGGTAAAAGAATGTAAACGTAAAGTTCTATACTTAGCCCAAATAGCTCACTGCACAAGTATACAAGGATAAATTAGAAGAAATATCATTATACACTAGTGCTTTCTAACTCAGTATGAGTTAATAGTGTGATACGCCTGCTAAAAGTGCTAATATGATATAGGACTTTATTCATCAAGGTGTAATATCAAAAATAAGAGACTTGAAGAGGCAGCTGGGTAGCTCAGTGGATTGAGAGTCAGGCTTAGAGACAGGAGGTTCTAGGTTCAAATCTGGCCTCAGACACTTCCCAGCTGTGTGACCCTGGGCACTGACCTCACATTGCCCATCCTTACCACTCTTCCACCTAGGAGCCAATACACAGAAGTTAAGGGTTTAAAAAATAAAAAAAGAATAAGGGACTTGACAGGTCCAGCATGCCCACAGGTGGTCAGATATCACAATCAATATCGTGTTCTATTTTGGTGGGCACCATATTTTAGGTGAGCCATTTAAAGACTGAAACAAGTCTAGGGTAACATAGCCATCATTTAATAGCCAGAGGATAAAGAAACACAGACAAAACCCATCACAAAGAAATTAGAGGAAAGAATTTGGGGAGATAAGCTGGAAGAAAAAGAAGACACAAGAGTTATATGTCTTTTCAGAGTTAAATTATTATCTATTTTATAGCACTATCAAAGCTGAAATTCTTTTTCCTATTAATTTATTTTCTGGAAGAATGGAAATTTTCCATCAATATAGCAAAAGAGTTGTGGCATTTTTCCTCAGTGATGTGTGTATTTTCCATTGCATTCATGTCCTGAGGAAACCATCATGAAACTAACTACTCACCCATTCTGCCCTCTAATTAGAAGTATAAATCACCATTATCTCCCTGATTATGAACTTGAAATAGCCTCTCCATCATTCTTTAAAGGCTATTGTTCTCTGACTTTCTTTTGACCTTATCTGTCAAAGTCAGAAACAGAAGCAACTTGATATTTTGATATCAAATTAATGTCATAATTATTGGCATTGGGCTCTTTGAATAGTATAACTTTTGAAATTCGAAATCAATAATATTCTTGGGCTCTTATATATGCAATCACCAGAATGTCTCTTTATATGCTGTTTCGCTAACTGTATTAGAATGATTATTTTTTTATTGATCACTTTATAGTTCATTGAAGATCTTAAATGCTGGCAGTTATAGACTTTTTCCTGTCAAATAATTACAAATATTATTTTTTCACTTTCAGAACAATGGCATATTTCTATTCCCCTCAAAGAAAAAAAATACAAATCTAAACTTATAGGAATCTTACAAAACAAAAATAAAAACACAACAATCTTGGAAATGATTCTTAGATGTAGATTCATAGAATATTAGAACTGGCAGGAAGCTTATATATTTTGAAAATGAAGAAATTGAAACTCAAAGAAATGAGTGACCTCTGTGATTTCCAAGCCACTTTCTTTTAATTTCAACAAATGAGACATCTCCTTTCTGAAAACAGCTTGCTGCACTTTCCAGTTAATCTTATAAAGAAACAAATATTATTGAGTAGATTCTCAATAAAAGGAGTTGAAAGTGGTAAATAAGGAGTTCAAGCAAGGAAGAGATAGGTGTCAGACATTTTTAAGCACACGTTATGTGTTTCAATGGCAAGGTTCAGAAAATTAGTTTATATTTTCACAGGGCAGAAAACAGAAAAGCAAGTCACTAAAGGGCAAGACATATTTCTCTGGAGAGAAAGATACTTCTGAGGTGTGAACTTAAACAACTTGGTAGTGCTAATAGTTACTACCTATATATCTTTCTTTTAGCTTAAGGAGTTCAAGTATATGATACCCTTGCCCCCTCTCTCTTCTTTCTCTTCCGTGACATAAGCATGTCTTTCAGATCCCTGAAGAGTTTCTTAATAAGCTGAGTCCCAGACCTGTTGCACTGTGGAAGCCTGCAATTGCTCAGAGTATTCTTGTGCCCTCAAAATTTTAATTCTGGAATATTAACATTAAAAACAAACTCAACTTACAAGGGCCTTTTATTGTCACCTGAAGTTCACTCTGTTTAGTTCAGGTAGATCTATACTCTAAAAATTATATAAACCATGTGAAGGGTTTCCTATTCAGAAGGAAATCTTTTCATCAAATTGTTCAGTGTGTCTACTGGCCCAGAGCCACACTGGATGTACTGAGTTTGATGAATAAGGGTTGGAGAGCAATGTGTTTTCCAGGGAAGCCATAAAAATTTTAGCTCACACACACACAATGAGCCTTGTATGATGTGTTTTGTGGTTGAGTCCATTTGAACTGCTTGTGCAATTTCGGCAAAAAAAAAAAGAAAAAAAAAGAAAAAAAGATGTGGGTATTGGGAGGCCAGAAAACCAGCTTGTTACTAGTCAGAATCCTTAGCAAGAGAGGAACTATGAAAGAAAAAGAATTGGCTTCTTTGGAGCATTTCTTTATCCCAGTTTTAATTGATATTTATAAATTTGTTTCCTTTACAAGAAGTTGATCGACTAATATTGATGACAAAGAAGTTGCCATATTCAATTATAATTCCTCTCTGCTGTCTGTAGGGAAGGACTCACATTTAAACACGAACACAAACACAAATATACACACACCCATCATGACCTGATGGGCAACTGATTTTGTGAAACACTGCTTTCATCAAGTAAAGTTTATGCTTTTCTGATATGTTGACCATTAAACTCCTTGGCTCTTAGTTTCTTCATCTTTAAAATAATTTGAGAATGAACAGAAACTCACAAACACCTATGTAGTTCTGCACAAACTAGGTCATTCTTCACATACTAACCAGTAGTCCACCTGGACCATCTTGCCATCTGGTTTACTATTATGTGCACACCACTCCCAACTCATATTTTGCTTCCTGCTCCAGGTACAGTAATCAATTATTACTACCTGGAAGGTACATGCCAGTTGGCTTCCCTGTGGATCAGCTCACCATCCCTCTGATGCCTTAGATGAAAACTTTCTTCCCTTTAACCATTGCCTATTAGAATATAAGCTTCTGGAAATCCATTTCACTTTTGCATTTATGTTCCTAGTATTTACCACAATACCCTGTACTTTAATAAAGATTTAACAAATGGCTTTTCCTTCATTCAGGGAGACTTCCTGGTACTACTGGTATGGAAGACAAATATTGTTGACACTTTTGTAACCATTGGCAAACCACTTAAATTCCCTGGGTATCTGTTTCCTTATCTATAAAATGGAGAGGGTTAGATTAGATGGCATCCGAGGTTTATTCTAAATTTAGTTTTTTGATATTTTAGGTAATTATATGGCAGAGTAGATAAGATGCTGAGCCTAAGATGAGGAAGACTCACTTCTTGAGTTAAAATCTAACTTTAGCCACTTACTAGCTGTGTGACCTTGAGCAAGGTACCTAGCCCTCTTTGTCTCAGTTTCCTCATTTGTAAAATGATCTGGAGAAGAAAATGGCAAACCACTCCAGTAGTGAAAATCCCAATGGGGTCAGGAAAGTGGGAAATGATTGAACAACAACAATTTTTGTGTAAAGTGTTTTGAGAGTATTTCATGGGTTCATTGGTGAATTTACAAAGCAAGATTAGAAGAAGACCTCTCACAAAATCCATCATCCCTGTCCTTCATAAGTTGGCATTAACACTTACACTTTCATCACAAAAGTTAAATTAGAGAAATCTATATTACTATGCAAAGTTTCCAAATGTTTGACTCTTCAGCTACTTATTTTGACAGATACTTGGAGGTCTTTGATTTGATGGCAAAGTCTAAGATAATTCTCTTGACTCACTTGAAACCAAATGTATACATCTAGAGCATAATACTAATTTTTTTCTTGCTTTTCTTGATTAGACAATTATCTCTATTAGCAATTATTTTAATTTTAATTTTAAGGACTTAGGAATATTTGGCACTTATTTTGAAACTAGAAATATAAGGAGAACATAAACTTTTCTTTCATCCCAGTTAGAATGCCTTATGATATTATAATTTCTTTCCCTAAGCCCTTGCTATGGATGTCAAATAATAAAATGTCTTTTCTTGGTCATGGGCAAGAAATGTAAAATTTCCTTTGACTGAAGATGTTCTTGTCCTTTATTTGATCTGTTCTCAAGATGCTAATGTAACATGGAGTCATGTATTCTGCAATGGGATTAAATTCTGAGAAATTGATGGCAGCCAGGTTTTATTGGCAGAAAATCCGAACCATGCTAACATTACATGATATAATGTTATTCCAGTGTTTTAAAGTTCATGTGAACAAGGATGATTGGTCTTCTAACTATGGAATAGTGTCATGAACATTGTTTTAATGCTGACATTTCTTCCATGTAGCCTTCTCTGATCTCCCCTAGCAGAGGTGATCTTCCTCTTGGTGAACTTTGATAGTATTTTATCTTACTCACTTTACACTCTATTTTTTAATATATTTACATGCATTGTATTAATGCCTTTCTCAGATTGCAGTATGAGGTCAGACATCGTTTTTTACTGATCTCTATATCCCTTTCAGTGCTTAGAGCAATCTGAAAAATAGTTGTTCAAGAAATGTTAGTTGACTTTAGTTGGAATGAAGTTTATGCACATAAAGAACTAGTTTCCCACCCCCCCACCCCCCGAAAGTATTCTGGATTTTGCTTGATGGTCTGTTTCTTTCTAAACATTCTAGTGTTTTAGAGAAAGGAATTAGTATTACTGGAAGTCTGGCTATAATGTCACATCAAGAGAATTTGCTAAGCCTGTGTGGTAGAAATAGGTCAAGCTTGTACCCAGAAGTGCCTGATTGTAACTATAATGATTTTATTCTCTTAATGTGAAGACAATGTGCTTGTTTTCAGTTTTATATACTTTTTACTCCTGTCATTTTTCCAAAAAGCAGTTACTAAGCATATTTGCTCAGAACTCTTATAGATGCTAAATATTATTTCTCTGGACTCTAGGCACTGATTATTATTAATTGGGACCAAATAATAGTCTCTCTCCCTATCTTTCCTCATTCTTTTCTGGCCGTATACATGATATTATTACCAACTATTCACTTTTGATACTGATTGTCTAGATCATGATGAGTAAGAAGAAGAGTGAAGAAAAAATCAAGAACACATCATGGCTCGAGCCTTGGAATGATCCAGGTAGAAAAGGACTTATGAAGAAAGAATTATTTAATAATGGGCATAGAATTCTAGCTTCTCACCTTACTTGCTAAGCAGGTTAGCCTCTGGGACCATGGTCTCACTTTAAATGTTAAAAACAGAACACATGACCGTTCAATTTGATGCAGAGACTAAAATCTCTTAAGGGAAAGAGGGCAGCTTCCCTGATTCTCTAAAATGTTTGTAATATGTATGTGGATAAGATACCTTTAACACCCAAAGGGATTTTTCAAGGGGGTGTCTGAAATCAACTTGATAGTTTGGGTACTCTGAAGAGAAAAGCCTTCAGTAGAGTGCCTTGTGCTTTTTTCAGAACAATTCGTATTTCTGGAATTATCCAGAATGTTGAATTGGTTCATCCATTATCTCTCTCTCTCTGACTAGTGTATTAATATCTAGACCAATACCTACTCCCATTTTCTTCCTGGAACTTTATCTCTGCTGGCTGTGGCTATTTCAATACCAACTATCTCAGGTTCTAATATTGAAATTAATTTAAATAGAACAGAATGCCCAAGTCTGTTCCACTGATCCTCCCTTCTCTCTCTTAGCCAGTACCACGTTGTTTTGATGACCACTGCTTTATAGTATAGTTTAATATCTGGTACTGCTAGGCCCCCTTCCTTCACTTTTTTTTTCATTATTTCCCTTGATATTCTTGATCTTTTGTTAATCCAAATGAACTTTGTTATAGTTTTTTCTAATTCAGTAAAAAAGTTTTTTGGTAGTTTTATAGGTATGGCACTAAATAGTTAATTAATTTGGGTAGAATGGTCATTTTTATTATGTTAGCTCATCCTACCCATGAGCAATCAATGTTTATCCAATTGTTTAGGTCTAGTTTTAATTGTTTGGAAAGTGTTTTGTAGTTTTTTTTTCGTGCAATTCTTGTCTTTGTTTTGGTAGATAGATTCCTAAGTATTTTATATTGTCTAGGGTGATTTTAAATGGTATTTCTCTTTCTACCTTTTGCTGCTGTGATGTGTTGGAAATATATAGAAATGCTGATGATTTATGCGCATTTATTTTGTATCCTGCAACTTTGCTAAAGTTGTTGATTATTTCTATAAGCTTCTTAGTTGATTCTCTAGGATTTTTTAAGTAGACCATCATATCATCTGCAAAGAGTAATAGCTTAGTCTCCTCATTGCCTATTTTGATACCTTCAATTTCTTTTTCTTCTCTAATTGCTACTGCTAGTGTTTCTAGTACAATGTTAAATAATAGAGGTGATAATGGGCATCTTTGTTTTCACTCCTGATCTTATTGGGAAGGCTTCTAATTTATCCCCATTGCATATGATGCTTGTTGATGGTTTTAGGTATCAGCAAGACAGTGTATGATAAACCCCAAGAGCCCAACTTTTGGGACAAAAATCCACTATTCGACAAAAACTGCTGGGAAATTTGGAAAACAATATGGGAGAGATTAGGTTTAGACCAGCATCTCACACCCTACACCAAGATAAATTCAGAATGGGTAAATGACTTGAATATAAAGAGGGAAACTATAAAAAAATTAAGTGAACACAGAATAGTGTACCTGTCAGATCTCTGGGAACGGAAAGATTTTAAAACCAAGCAAGAGTTAGAGAAAATTAGAAAATGTAAAATAAATAATTTTGATTATATTAAATTAAAAAGCTTTTGTACAAACAAAAACAATGCAACCAAAATCAGAAGGGAAACAACAAATTGGGAAAAAATCTTTATAACGAAAAACTCGGACAGGGGTCTAATTACTCAAATATACAAGGAGTTAAAGCAATTGTATAAAAAATCAAGCCATTCCTCAATCGATAAATGGGCAAGGGACATGAATAGGCAATTTTCAGGTAAAGAAATCAAAACTATCAATAAGCACATGAGAAAGTGTTCTAAATCTCTAATAATTAGAGAAATTCAAATCAAAACAACTCTGAGGTATCACCTCACACCCACCAGATTGGCTAAAATAGAAAAGAGGAAAACAATGAATGTTGGAGAGGATGTGGCAAAATTGGGACATTAATGCATTGCTGGTGGAGTTGTGAACTGATCCAACCATTCTGGCTGGCAATTTGGAACTATGCTCAAAGGTCTATAAAATAATGCCTGCCCTTTGATCCAGCCATAGCATTGTTGGGGTTGTACCCCAAAGAGATCATAGGTAATCAGACTTGAATGAAAATATTTATAGCTGAGCTTTTTGTGGTGGCAAAAAACTGGAAAAGGAGGGTATGCCCTTCAATTGGGGAATGGCTGAACAAATTGTGGTATATGCTGGTGATGGAATACTATTGTGCTCAAAGGAATAATAAACTGGAGGAATTCCATGTGAACTGGAAAGACCTCCAGGAATTGATGCAGAGTGAAAGGAGCAGAGCCAGAAGAACATTGTACACTGAGACCAATACAGTGTGGTAAAATCAAATGTAATGGACTTCTTTACTAGCAGCAATGCAATGACACAGGACAGTTCTGAGGGATTTATGGAAATCTATGGAAAGCTACCCATGTTCAGAGGAAGAACTACAGGAGTGGAAACACAGAAGAAAAGCAACTGCTTGAACACATGGGTTGAGGAGGACATGATTGGGGATGTAGACTCGAAACTACCACACAAATGCAACTATCAACAATTTGCAAATAGGTCTTGATCAATGACACATGTTAAAACCAGTGGAAATGTGCATCGGCTAAGGGTGGGGGGAAAGGGGGGGGGGGTTAATGGGAAAGTAAGAGCATGAATCATGTAACCATGTTAACTTTTCTAAAAAATAAAAATTATTAAATAAATAAAAAATAAATAAATAGAACAGATTGACTACATTTGGTTAGAGCTGGAGAAGCCTCAGCATTAAAAGCAGTTACTAGACTGAATATTTATAAGGGGAAAATATCACAGTTCTAGAAATTTGTCATTGAAAATGTTTTGCATAATTACATTTTATTGTAATTAATTTCCCTGGATGTGCAACTAAATATCTTTATTAGTATTTTCCCTCTCTGAGCCTTAGTTTCCTAATTTGTAGCATCTTGAAGGTATTGGATTAGATGATTGCTAAGATCCCTTTCACCTCCGAGTCCTATGATTTTATGATTTTTGTTTGTGTGTGACATCTTGGAAAAAGCTTAGTGGAAGCTATGGTTTTATTTCAATAATGAGTTAATAGTTTTGTGAGTTCTGCTCTTGGTTTGGCCCAAGGATTTTTGAAAATAATTTTATTTAAAGACAGATTTTATTCAATTTGGAACACATAAAAATTTAGTACAGATATAGCATATTCTTCTAATACACCAACTAGTTAGTCTGGCTGACATCCCTTAAGATGATGATGTACTGCATATGGAGAAAATGAATAACGACTGTTTTTACAGTGGCAAACTAAAACAACAACAACAACAACAACATTTCTTACTAGAGGCCTCGATTCAATAGCAATAGACCTTCCCTTAAACAAATATAATGTGTATGTAGATGAATGAGATATGGAAATCATGTCATGGGAGGAAATGCAGAAGAGAAGGTTAAGGAAGACATAGATTATTATAGATCCTGTGAGCTCAAAGTAAACTTAGGGAATAGTTAGTATAACCTCATTTTACAGGGGGAGGAATTGAGGTCCAGAAAAGTTACATGACACATACAATCATGTAACTACTTATTGCAATTATAACTAATTGCAGAGAAAAACTCTAGCTTGACTTTCTAATGGAAACTATACTGTCCTGTTTTCTAGCTGATACTTCTTTTCAAATATTTAAGACTTTTTATTCAATAGCCCTTAAGGTCTCTTCTATCTCTGAATCTACAATTTTATAATACTACAGAAGAACAATAAGACTTCTCGTTTTGTCCAGAAGGATGAGGAAAAGTTAGAGGGAAGCATATTTCTGACCAATACAAAGTAAAACTTTTTAACAACTAGAATAATTAAAAATGCAATGTATTGGGTCAAGGAGATAGCATAGTGGATAGAATGCCAGGCATGGAGTTGGGAGGACCTGGGTTTAAATCTGGCCTCAAACACTTCCCAGCTGAGTGTTCCTGGGTTAAAAACTCAGGATTATCTAGCCCTTCTTGCTCTTTTGTCTTAGAATTGATTTTAAGACAGAAAGTAAGGTGTTTTTTTAATGCAATGTATTGTTGGCACATATAAGCACTGACTTTATAAATTGTAAACTCTCTGTTACTGAAGTATTTAAGCAGAGGTCAGTTAAACATGTCAAAGATTCTATAAACGTTATTCCTTCATTCTGTGGATGAATGGATTAGATAACCTCAGAGGCCCTTCTGATTTCTGATTCCAGATTTCAAAGGATAGTCTTTATGTTCTTTGGTTGGCATTCACAAGTAAGATTATATTGCTTTTAATCCTGCACCTGTGTAATATGGTCTGGGAGGCACCCTTTTCCCTACATGCATTTTGATTAAATGGCAGCAGTAATCAAGGCCAATGATCATACATCAATAGTTCTTGGAGCTCCTCAGGCGCTTAGTACTATTGAGGAAGAATACTGAGCAAAAGCACCAGTCATGATGAAAATGCCATCCACGTAATATATAATAAGCCTCCCAGAAACCCTGTTTCTTTGAATGTCAAGCACAGAATGACGAGAGCATAAAAGCCACACAGGATTGTATTAGGACACACAGTACAATATGGCTCTCAGTGCAATGAGCTGCTGACATTTTACAGCTTTCTTAAAAACATGTTGACTTCCAGACTGTGTTAACAGACTCACACTCTTTGCCAACACACTCCTCCTAAATAATTACATTAACATCCATAAGGCTATGTTTACAATTCTGAAAAGTGAATGCATTGTTAATGAGCCATAAACTCTCCTCTGACTCAGTGGTTTGGTTTTTTGAAATTTATGTATTAGTAAACCAAGCCTTTTCCAACATCTCCTTGGCATGAAGCAGAATTGCATTGTTTCAGCTCTAGAGGATATGAAAACTGAGCATGGAGAACACACTTCTTACCATCTCTTACATACATTTTGGGCTGCTTTTCTGTAGGAAGGAGTAAGAACTCTTTTTGCCTGTGTAACCTGGGACAAATCACCTAGTCTCTTTAAGCCTTGGTTTCCTCATCTATAAAATGAGGGGGTTAGATTCTATGGCCTCTAAAGTTCCATGGTGGTCTCTATGATTCCGATTGATTTGAATTAATAGCATTTCCTGATTTCCTGAGTATAGCATAGTTTTAGATAGTATAAGAAAGAAGAAATAAAAGTAATGAACTAGAAAAGATTACCCTGTATATAAAGTCCTTGATTAAAAAAACTTTTTTTTGTTATTCTCTTGTGAAATAACTGCCAATGTAGATGAGTCACACTAGAGTTTCATAATTATGACCATTACTACTGAGATTCATTTTCCCACCCACTTCTTCCTGACTGCCAGAAACTCAATTGTCTTAGACTACTTCTTTTCTCATCCTGTAGATTTCTTTATTTGTACCTGTTTTTCATCTCCTTTTGTCATTTCTTTTGTCTTTTGCTTCCTGTACTGCTCTCCTTCTGTATCAGCTCCATTTCCTTCCTATTCCAGTCTTTCTTATGGTTTTAAGTAAATGCTTCTCAGATGGTTCCTTCTCTTGCTGATAATTTCAAATCCATCCCACAAGTTGAAAAAAATTAACAATGAAGAAAAAACATTTTTCTTAGTCCTTACTCCTCAACCTTCTATTCTGCCTTTGTATTCAGTTTGGTTTTTGCCCTTCCTTCCTTGCTTGCTTCCTTCCTTGCTTTCTTACTTCCTTCCTTCCTTCCCTCCCTCCTTCTTTCTTTCCTTCCTTCCTTCCTTCCCTCTTTTATTTTTAAACCCTTTTTTCCACTTTAGGATTACTACAGTGTATTGGTTCCGAGACAGAAGAGTGATTAGGATTAGGCAATAGGGATTAAGTAATTTGTTTTGGGTAACACAGATAGAAGTGTCTGAGGCCAGATTTGATCTCAGAACCTCCTGTCTCTGGGCCTGACTCTCAATCAACTGAATCACCTAACTCACTCCTTCTTTTGATCTTTTTTCAATAAATGCTTATCATTCAAGTCACTGAGTCAACTGAGTCTTATTGGCTCTATCACTTCATGATCAATAAATGAAAAAATTGTTTTAAAAATTCCTTTAGAGTGTTTCTCCAGTGTTCGCTAATTATGAATTACTTCAGAGGTCATCTAATTCAATTGCATGTTGTTCAAAATACTGGGCATGATAACAATGATTAACCAGACACAGGTCTTACTTTCAAGTTAAGTATACTCTAATAGGTAGGAGAACACATGCATATAGTACAAAACATCCAAAAAATAAAATAAATAAACCAATATATCTCACTCATTATCTCCAGGTGATAATGTAGTTGCTAACATGTTGTCTTCTCATAGTGTAGAAGAAAACCTGAGTTCTGAGTAAAAGTGGGTTAAGTTTAAAGTGGGTTAAGTATATTGAGAGTTGACACTTGCCACAATAGTGAGGGTGAAGTATATTTACTTTCATGCCCACTCTGCCTCTGTAACTTCACTTCTTTGACCTAAAGGGTTTGAAACATAGTAGTAATATTGCCCCTGATCTTCCCATCAATATTCTATAACTACCTATTTTTTAAAGAGGCAGTTAAAGTGGCAGAGGGGCTAGAGTGCTATACCTAGAATCAGGGATACCTGAGTTCAAATACAGTCAATAACTCTTACTAATTGACCCAAGACAGATCATTTAACCTGTCTCTGACTCAGTTGCATCATCTGTTTTAAAAAAAGAGGGAGGATAAGAAAAGCACTTATCCAGGTTTATTCTGAGCATAAAGTGAGATAAAATTTATAAAGTGCTTTCAAACTTCTTAGTGTTTATAAATGCCAGTTATTATTATTTTCCAGATTTCCTTGGGCTTAAGAGACTACTGAATGGGTTTTAAATTAAAATGATATTTTAAATATATCCATTATACTGCTATGATAACAAAAATAATTGTTTATGAAATGTTACATAATTTTAGGCTTAGAATTTCTCTCTAGCTCTTTCCTATATGTATTGTCTCCTCCATTCAAGTTTAATTTTCTTAAAGACAGGAATTTTTTGAAGGGTTTCAGTTATAAGGAATCATGAAGTTATTAAAGATATATTCAGACATTCAAAGAGCAACTAATCTCAATACTATACAAATTATTTGATATGATAAGCAAAGAAGGAGTCCTACCAAATTCCTTTTATGACACAAATATGGTACTGATTCCAAAGCCAGGGAGATCAAAAACAGAGAAAGAAAACTACAGACCAATTTCCCTAATGAACAAAGATGCAAAAATCTTAAATAGAATACTAGAAAAGAGACTCCAGCAAGTAATTAAGAAGATCATCCACCATGATCAGGTGGGATTTATACCAGGAATGCAAGGATGGTTCAATATTTGGAAAACCATCCACATAATTGACCATATCAACAGTCTAACAAACAAAAATCACATGATTATCTCAATAGATGCTGAAAAAGCCTTTGACAAAATACAGCATCCATTCCTATTGAAAACACTGAAAAGTATAGGAATAGAAGGACCTTTCCTAAAAATAATGAACAGTATATACCTAAAACCATCAACGAGCATCATATGCAATGGGGATAAATTAGAAGCCTTCCCAATAAGATCAGGAGTGAAACAGGGATGCCCATTATCACCTATATTATTCGACATAGTACTAGAAACACTAGCAATAGCAATTAGAGAAGAAAAAGAAATTGAAGGTATCAAAATAGGCAATGAGGAGACTAAGCTATCACTCTTTGCAGATGATATGATGGTCTACTTAAAAAATCCTAGAGAATCAACTAAGAAGCTTGTAGAAATAATCAACAACTTTAGCAAAGTTGCAGGATACAAAATAAATGCACATAAATCATCAGCATTTCTATACATTTCCAACACATGAGAGCACCAAGAGGTAGAAAGAGAAACACCATTTAAAATAACCCTAGACAATATTAAATACTTAGGAATCTATCTACCAAAACAAACACAGCAATTATATGAAAACAACTACAAAACACTTTCCAAGCAATTAAAACTGGATCTCAACAATTGGAAAGCCATTGGTTGCTCATGGGTAGGACGAGCTAACATAATAAAAATGAACATTCTACCCAAATTAATTTACCTATTTAGCACCATACCTATCAAACTACCAAAAAACTTCTTTACTGAATTAGGAAAAATTATAACAAATTTCATTTGGAATAACAAAAGATCAAGAATGTCAAGGGAAATAATGAAAAAAAAATGTGAAGGAAGTAGCAGTACCAGATATTAAACTATACTATAAAGCAGCAGTTATCAAAACAATATGGTACTGGCTAAGAGACAGAAGGGAGGATCAGTGGAATAGACTTGGGGTAAATGACATCAGCAAGACAGTATGATAAACCCAAAGAGCCCAACTTTTGGGACATGAATCCACTATTTGACAAAAACTGCTGGGAAATTTGGAAAACAATATAGGAGAGATTAGGTTTAGATCAACATCTCACACCCTACACCAAGATAAATTCAGAATGGGTGAATGACTTGAAAATAAAGAGGGAAACTATAAATAAGTTAAATGAACACAGAATAGTATACTTGTCAGATCTCTGGGAAAGGAAAATTTTAAAACCAAGCAAGAGTTAGAGAAAATTACAAAATGCAAATTAAATGGTTTTGATTATATTAAACTAAAAAGCTTTTGTACAAACAAAAATAATGTAGCCAAAATCAGAAGGGAAAGAACAAATTGGGAAAAATCTTTATAACAAAAAACTCTGACAGGGGTCTAATTGCTCAAATATACAAGGAGTTAAAGCAATTGTATAAAAAATCAAGCCATTCCCCAATTGATAAATGGGTAAGAGAAATGAATAGGCAATTTTCAGGTAAAGAAATCAAAAGTATCAATAAGCACATGAGAAAGTGTTCTAAATCTCTAATAATTAGAGAAATGCAAATAAAAACAACTCTGAGGTATCACTTCACACCTAGCAGATTCGCTAAAATGAAAGAAGGGGAGAATAATGAATGTTGGAGGGGATGTGGCAAAATCGGGACATTAATGCATTGCTGGTGGAGCTGTGAACTGATCCAGCCATTCTGGCTGGCAATTTGGAATCATGCTCAAAGGGCTATAAAAGAATGCCTGCCCTTTGATCCAGCCATACCATTGTTGGCATTGTACCCCAAAGAGATCATAGATAAACAGACTTGCATGAAAATATTTATAGCCGCATTTTTTGTGGTGGCAAAAAACTGGAAAATGAGAGCATGCCCTTCAATTGGGGAATGGCTGAACAAATTGTGGTATATGCTGGTGATGGAATACTGTTGTGCTCAAAGGAATAATAAACTAGAGGAATTCCAAGTGATACGGAAAGACCTCCAGGAACTGATGCAGAGTGAAAGGAGCAGAGCCAGAAGAACACTGTACACAGAGACTGATATACTATGGTAAAATCGAATGCAATGGACTTCTATACCAGCAGCAATGCAGTGACACAGGACAGTTCTGAGGGATTTATGGTAAAGAACGCTACCCACATTCAGAGGAAGAAGTGCAGGAGAGGAAACATATAAGAAAAACAATTGCTTGAAAACATGGTTTGAGGTGGACATGATTGGGGATGTAGACTTGAAACTACCACACCAATGCAACTATCAACAATTTGCAAATAGGTCTTGATCAATGACACATGTTAAAACCAGTGGAAATGTGCATTGGCCATGGGTGGTAGGTGCGGGGGGTGAAGGAGAAAATAGGAGCATGAATCATGTAACCATGTTAAAAATGAATATTAATAAATGTTTAAAAAAACAAACAAAAAAGATATATTCAAAAGCTGACTCTAATGAGCAAAGTGCTCATGAACCAGACTTATGGATATGTTTCGAATATTTCACATGATTAATTGCTGAGTCCTTAAATTTGGATGGGGTCAAATTTGGTTGATCTTAAGAGCTAAAGCTCTGCTGTTATACCTTGTGTTTAAGCTCATAGACAAGTTTTAGGGTCCTTTGGAATATCAAAGATACAGACATGCATACCTAAGATAAAACTGGTGCCAGCTTTCTTTAAAGGAGAAGAGTCCTGTCTTAGATACCTTATCCATGTCTCTTGGCAGAAATGAAGACAATCAATTCACTTGATGTTCTCATATCTTCCTTACTTTTGAATGGGAAAGGAAGAAGGAAAAGCAACTGCTAGTGTGTTTAAAATACTCTCATTATGAATCTGACTCTCTTTACAAGCATATGGAAATAATGAATAACCAGTGTAAGCTCTGTTACATCTGGAATTATTTTGTAACTTATTGGACTGCTATGTCACAGTAGGTTTTCATGAAAAATAAATGGCATTCAATCTAAGTTAGGGACTCATCCTATTTTGGTCACTAAATATAGGGAAGACAGAAATGGACTCAAGTAGATCTAACATAATTCAGATTCAGGAAAAGAATTCCCTCATTTTATAGATGAGATAACTAAGGCAGAAGGAGGCTTAATAACTTCTCTGACATCATCCAGGTGTCTGTCTTGTCACAATTCTAACATTAATTTCTTCCCTCTGTGGCCTTTCTTTGTGGCTGTCAGGGCACTAGACACCTTGGAGTAATAACTCATGGAAATGCAGATAGGACTCTGGACTTGTAGTGAAGAAAATCTGGGTTCAAATTCTGCCTCAAGCGTGCATTAGCTGTGTGATTCTGGACAAGTCATTTATCTTTTCTTGACCTCAATTTTAGAATTTCTATAATGACAAATTGGACTCAGTGAGCTCAAACGTCCTTTAAAGCTCTATATCTACTTTAAAACTTTGGTTTCCAATGGTGTGGATAATTCTTCTTATGTAGATTAATAGGCTTTTATGTTTTAATAGTTTTATAAATTATTATTGAAAAAATACCTTATTGTGTACCTTATATTAACTAACCTCCTCAGACAACTCAGCTGGGCCTCATTTTAAATCTATTGCTAGGCTTTTATTTTCAGCCCTTCCAAGTCAAAAGGACCTCTTATAGCACATATTCTACCAGTTTAGCCTTCACATCTCAACCAACTCTCAGTAGGTTTGATAGAATCTGGAGGATTAAAAAGAAGCAAAAGATATCATGACCTATAACTCAGGAACCTAAATTTGATTGGGTAAAAGATTAATTCCCATTAAATGGAATCTATTTAGGAGGTAGTATAAAATCAACTACTAGATCAGTGGTTCCCAAACTTTTTTGGCCTACCACCCCCTTTCCAGAAAAAATATTACTTAGTGACTCCTGTCACATACTATTGCCTCTTATTTTCCTCATTTGAAGAAGGAGTTGGACTAGATGATTTCCAAGGTTCCTTCTAGTTCTAAACATTGTGATTTATTGGAAAGATCACAGATCTAGCATTTGGTAATTATGGAGAGTGATAAAAGCTTATACCCTTGGACAATTAAGAGTGAATTTACCACTTTATTGAAATAAGAGCAACTTTGTCTGTACTGGGTTATAATAGCAATGGTTCTTCAATGTTTAGACAAAAATACCTTAAAAGTAGATCTGTGTTTCTTAATTAGATCAATAGAAAGCTTTTATACCTAGTAAATCATATAAATCCCAAGAGGCTCCTTTAAGATTTACTGTCTCAGTGCCCATCCCCTTTAGCTGGCAGCATGGTGTAAGTAGATAGACACTCCAAAGGATTTAGGAATCAGAAGAGGCCTCAGTTGGAATTCTGCTTCAGACAACCTTTTTAAAAACAAAACTCTTGGGTTTCAGGTTAAGATGGCAGCAGAGTAAAAAGCAGCTGCCTGACCTCTCCTAACCCATGCATATAGGACTCCTCAAGAAGACATAAAAAGAAATCCAGAGGAAAGAAGGGACCCCGCAACAGGGCGTAGCATCAAAGGTACGTGGAATCAGGGCATTTCCATGCTATAAAGGGGTGAAACAGCTCTCACGAAAACACGAGCAGAGCAAACCTCTCCCCCACCCCACACTACCTACAACACCAAAGCCAGCTCACAAGAGTCAGAGCAAGTTTGGGGGACCCATTAAGTCATTGGCAGCTCACCAGGGCTTGTTCCTGAGAGAAGCAAGACTTAAGACCCCCCCCCAAGAGGCAAAAGAACTCATGGACTCTGAACACAGACCTTGAGCCCAGGCACAGGCAAAAGGGCTGACACAGGTGCGGGCTAAGGCGTGGACTAAGGCACGGACTAAGGTGCTGACAAAGGGGCTGATTCTGAGTGCAGGAGCGGACCTTGAGTGGGGACCCAGTGCAGAGAGGTGCTTGACTATGGAAGCAGCTCCCTGAGACTGTTAAAGGAGCTTCAGGCAGAAGAACAAGCAAGGAGACCACCAGGAGGCTTGTCCCAGAACAAGTAGACTTGAGATCTCAGGAATCTAAAGAGCACAGACAGATCCTGGGTGCGAGCATAAAGCTGAGAGGGAACTCAGCTTACAATGGCAAGCCAGAATCATAAGGAAAACCAGAAGAGAAAGATGAAGAAGAAAAACCTTTAACACTTGACAACTTTTACATAGAAAAAAATCCATACAACAGAGGAAACAGCAGAGGAGAACAAACAATCCAAACCTTCCCAAAACAATGAAAATGGGTCACAAGGTCTTGAAGAGTTCAAATCTGAGATCATGAGAAAGATGGAAGAGATCTGCCAAGAAAATAACAGTTTAAAAGGCAGAATTTCACAATTGGAAAGTGAGGCAAGTAAATCAAAGACCAGAAATGACCAGATTGAAAAGGAAAACCAGTCTCTAAAGGCTAGAATTGGGCAATTAGAAAAACATGCCCCCAAATCAAAAGAATTAATAAGCAAATTGGAGACCAAAATTAAAAAGCTGGAAAACAGGTCAGACCAAACTGAAAAGGAATCAAAAGCTTATAGCAGAAAACCAGTCTCTAAAGACAAGAATTGGGCAAGTAGAAGCCAATGATCTATCAAGACAGCAAGAGCAAATAAAACAAAGTCAAAAGACTGATAAAATAGAAGGAAACAGGAAATATCTCAATGAGAAACTGACAGATCAAGAAAACAGGTCTAGAAGAGACAATCTGAAAATCATTGGTCTTCCTGAAAAAGCAGAAATTAATAGAAATTTGAACTCCATACTAAAAGAAATTATTCAGAAAAATTGCCCTGAAGTTCTACAACAAGAGGGCAATATAGACATTGAAAGGATCCATAGATCACCCTCTACATTAGACCCAGAAAAGACAACTCCCAGGAATATAATAGCCAAATTCAAGAGCTTCCAAGTAAAAGAAAAAATTTTACAAGAAGCCAGAAAGAGGCAATTCAGATATCAAGGAGCACCAATCAGGATCACACAGGATCTGGCAGCCTCCACATTAAAAGACCACAAGGCTTGGAATATGATATTCAGAAAGGCAAAAGAACTGGGTTTACAACCAAGGATCATGTACCCATCAAATCTGACTATGTTCTTCCAGGGGAAAGTTTGGGCATTCAACAAGATAGAAAATTTCCAAGCATTTGCACAGAAAAGACCAAGACTAAATGGAAAGTTTGATATCCAACCACAAAAATCAAGAGAAACATGAAAAGGAAAAAAGAAACAGAAGGGAAAGTAAGAAAATTCATAATTTTTAAATTTGCCTCTTTAAGGGCTTCAATAAGATCTAATTATTGGAACTCCTATGTGGAGAAATGTTATGTATAATTCTCTGTAGTGAACTCTGTTCACCATTATAGCATTCACTATTATAATAATTAGAAGAATTATTCATAGAGAGAGATTGGAATACTAAATGGTCTAAGATGATATGGGTGTGAGGGAAAGAGGGGGGTAAATAGTGGAGGACACCAAGAGAATCTTGAAGGAGAAAGAAAAATAGGATATTCTATTACACACGAAGAGGGCATGGGAAGGGGAAGGGATGAAAACTATTATAAGAATGAGAGGAATAGAGCATTAAGAGGTAATATTTAAACCTTACTCTCAGTGTAATTAACCCTGAGAGGGAAGAGGAGCTATATCCATTGGGATATAAAACTCTATCTAACCCTACTGAGAAAGTCAGAAGGGATAAACCAAGGGGAGCAGGGGAGTGGGGAGGTCAAAAAAGGGAGGGGAGAAGAAGGGGGAGGGAATTAATTAGTCCTTAAAAATAAAAAGAGGAGAACAATAAGGGAGGAGATAAAAAGGGAAGTAAATCAAGGGAGGGGACAAGAGTTACTGGCTTAAAATGAACCACTGGTTTAAAAGGAAATAGTGTAAGAAGAAAGGATAGAACTAGGGGAAGATACAAAAATGTCAGCGAATACACAACTGATAATTATAACTCTGAATGTAAACGGGATGAACTCACCCATTAAACAGAAGCAAATAGCACAGTGTATTAGAAACCAAAATCCTGACATGTGTTGTCTACAAGAAACACATATGAGGTGGGTGGACATACACAACTTTTAAATAAAGGGCTTCAGCAAAATCTTTTGGGCTTCAAATGAGAAAAAAAAAGGCAGGAGTGGCGATCATGATTTCTGATAAAGCCAAAGTAAAAATAGATACGATTAAAAAAGACAGGGAAGCTAATTATATCCTGATAAAAGACAGTATAAACAATGAGGAAATAACATTGCTGAGTATATATGCACCAAATGGCACAGCATCCAAATTTGTAAAGGAGAAACGGGTAGAGCTCCAGAAGGAAATAGATAGTAAAACCATACTAGTGGGAGATCTAAATATTCCTCTTTCAGATCTAGATAAATCAAACCAAAAATAAATAAGAAAGAGGTAAGAGAGGTGAATGAAGCCCTAGAAAAATTAGATTTAATAGATATGTGGAGAAAAATAAATAGGGACAAAAAAGAATACACCTTCTTTTCAGCTGCACACGGTACATTCACAAAGATTAACCATGTAATAGGGCATAGAAACATTGCAAACAAATGCAAAAGAGCAGAAATAATAAATGCAAACTTCTCAGATCCTAAGGCAATAAAAATAATAATTAATAAGGGCACCTGGACAGGCAAATCAAAAACTAATTGGAAATTAAATAATATGATTCTCCAAAACCAGCTACTCAAAGAAGAAATCATAGAAACAATCAACAATTTCATTGAAGAGAATGACAATGATGAGATATCCTACCAAACTCTGTGGGATGCAGCCAAGGCAGTACTCAGGGGGAAATTTATATCCTTGAGTGCATATATTAACAAATTAAGGAGGGCAGAGATTAATGAATTGGGCATGCAAATCAAAAAATTAGAAAGTGAGCAAATTAAAAATCCCCAGATGAAAACTAAATTAGAAATACTAAAAATCAAGGGAGAAATTAATAAAATCAAAAGTAAAATAACTATTGAATTAATAAATAAGACTAGAAGCAGGTATTTTGAAAAAACAGATAAAATAGACAAAGTACTGGTCAATCTAATAAAAAAAAGGAAAGAAGAAAACCAAATTGACAGTATCAGAGATGAAAAGGAAGACCTCATCTCTAATGAAGGGGAAATTAAGGCAATCATTAAAAACTATTTCTCCCAATTATATGGCAATAAATACAGCAATCTAGGAGATATGGATGAATATTTACAAAAATACAAATTGCCTAGACTAACAGCAGAAGAAATAGAATACCTAAATAATCCCATTTGAGAAAAAGAAATTGAACAAGCCATCAAAGAACTCCCTAAGAAAAAATCGCCAGGGCCTGATGGATTCACAAGTGAATTCTATCAGACATTCAAAGAGCAACTATTCCCAATACTACAGAAATTATTTGATATAATAAGCAAAGAAGGAGTCCTACCAAATTCCTTTTATGACACAAATATGGTACTGATTCCAAAGCCAGGGAGATCAAAAACAGAGAAAGAAAACTACAGACCAATCTCCCTAATGAACATAGATGTAAAAATCTTAAATAGAATACTAGAAAAGAGACTCCAGCAAGTGATCAAGAGGATCATCCACCATGATCAGGTGGGATTTATACCAGGAATGCAAGAATGGTTCAACATTAGGAAAACCATCCACATAATTGACCATATCAACAATCTAACAAACAAAAATCACATGATTATTTCAATAGATGCTGAAAAAGCCTTTGACAAAATACAGCACCCATTCTTATTGAAAACCCTGGAATGTATAGGAATAGAAAGTCCTTTCCTAAAAACAATAAAAAATATATACCTAAAACCATCAACAAGCATCATATGCAATGGGGATAAATTAGAAACCTTCCCAATAAGATCAGGAGTGAAACAAGGATGCCCATTATCACCTCTATTATTTAACATTGTACTAGAAACACTAGCAGTAGCAATTAGAGAAGAAAAAGAAATTGAGAGTATTAAAATAGGCAATGAGGAGACTAAGCTATCATTCTTTGCAGATGATATGATGGTATACTTAAAAAATGCTAGAGAATCAACTAAGAAGCTTGTAGAAATAATCAACAACTTTAGCAAAGTTGCAGGATACAAAATAAATGCAAATAAACCATCAGCATTTCTATATATTTCCAACACATCACAGCAGCAAGAGGTAGAAAGAGAAACACCATTTAAAATCACTTAGATAGGGGCAGCTGGGTAGCTCAGTGGATTGAGAACCAGGCCTAGAGACAGGAGGTCCTAGGTTCAAATCCGGCCTCAGACACTTTCCAGCTGTGTGACCCTGGGCAAGTCACTTGACCCCCATTGCCTAACCTTACCAATCTTCCACCTATAAGTCAATACACAGAAGTTAAGGTTTAAAAAATTAAAAAAAAAACGCCCTAGATAATATAAAATACTTAGGAATCTATCTACCAAAACAAACACAGCAATTATACGAAAACAACTACAAAACACTTTCCAAACAATTAAAACTAGATCTAAACAATTGGAAAAACATTGATTGCTCATGTGTAGGATTAGCCAACATAGTAAAAATGACCATTCTACCCAAATTAATTTACCTATTTAGCACCATAACTATCAAACTACCAAAAAACTTTGTCACTGAATTAGGAAAAACTATAACAAAGTTCATTTGGAATAACAAAAGATCAAGAATATCAAGGGAAATAATGAAAAAAATGTGAAGTAATGGGGCCTAGCAGTACCAGATATTAAACTATACTATAAAGCAGCAGTTATCAAAACAATATGGTACTGGCTAAGAGACAGAAGGGAGGATCAGTGAAAAGACTTGGGGTAAGTGACGTCAGCAAGACAGTATATGATAAACCCAAAGAGCCCAATTTTGGGGACAAAAATCCACTATTTGACGAAAACTGTTGGGAAATTTGGAAAACAATATGGGAGAGATTAGGCTTAGATCAACATCTCACACCCTACACCAAGATAAATTCAGAATGGGTGAATGACTTGAATATAAAGAGGGAAACTATAAATAAGTTAAGTGAACATTGAATAGTTTACTTGTCAGATCTCTGGGAAAGGAAAGATTTCAAAGCCAAGCAAGAGTTAGAGAAAATTACAAAATGTAAAATAAATGGTTTTGATTATATCAAACTCAAAAGCTTTTGTACAAACAAAAACAATGTAGCCAAAATCAGAAGGGAAACAACAAATTGGGAAAAAATCTTTATGACCAAAAACTCTGACAGGAGTCTAATTACTCAAATATACAAGGAGTTAAACCAATTTTATAAAAAATCAAGCCATTCCCCAATTGATAAATGGGCAAGAGACATGAATAGGCGATTTTCAGATAAAGAAATCAAAAGTATCAATAAGCACATGAGGAATTGTTCTAAATCTCTAATAATTAGAGAAATGCAAATTAAAACAACTCTGAGGTATCACCTCACACCTAGCAGATTGGCTAAAATGAAAGAAGGGGAGAGTAATGAATGCTGGAGGGGATGTGGCAAAACTGGGACATTAATGCATTGCTGGTGGAGCTGTGAACTGATCCAACCATTCTGGATGGCAATTTGGAACTATGCTCAAAGGGCTATAAAAGAATGCCTGCCCTTTGCTTCAGCCATACCATTGTTGGCATTGTACCCCAAAGAGATCATTGATAAACAGACTTGCATGAAAATATTTATAGCCGCATTTTTTGTGGTGGCAAAAAACAGGAAAATGAGGGCATGCCCTTCAATTGGGGAATGGCTGAACAAATTGTGGTATATGCTGGTGATGGAATACTATTGTGCTAAAAGGGATAATAAACTGGAAGAATTCCATGTGAATTGGAAACCTCTAGGAACTGATGCAGAGTGAAAGGAGCAGAGCCAGAAGAACATTGTACACAGAGACTGATATACTGTGGTAAAATCGAATGTAATGGACTTCTGTACTAGCAGCAATGCAATGACCCAGGACAATCCTGAGGGACTTATGGTAAAGATGCTACCCACATTTAGAGGAAGAACTGCAGGAGAGGAAACACAGAAGAAAATCAACTGCTTGAATACATGGGTTGATGAGGACATGATTGGGGATTAAAACTACCACACAAATGCAACTATCAACAATTTGCAAATAGGTCTTGATTAATGACACATGTTAAAACCAGTGGAAATGCATATTGGCCAGAGGAGTGGGGGAGGTCGTGGGGGGGGGGTGAAGGGGAAAGTAAGAGCATAAATCATGTAGCCATGTTAACTTTTCTAAAATATAAATATTAATAAATGATAAAACAAAAAAGAAAGAAAGAAAAAAAACAGATGGGCTTGAGTCATAAGGCAAGACTGAATGATTACCTTATTGAGAGCCAGACTTGCTGAGAAGGCTAGGTTGGCACTGGGACTCTAAGTTTGCATTTCATCCTAATATTGTGATTTTTAAGAGTGGACTACAATAGAATTCCAGTATGGATATTGTATATTTAAATAGCTATCACATTAGGGATATGTTCTGGATACTTATTAGAATGGGAGGTATTATTTTAGTTGATCTGAAATTCTCCTGTGACCCAGAAAGGACATTTGAAATGTTTTAAGTTTTTGTTTTTTAAACCATTACCTTCTGCCTTCCTATCAAATTCTAAGACAGAAGAGTGGCAAGGGATAGGCAATCAGGGTTTAGTCCAGGATCACACAGTTAGAAAATTAACCTAGGTCCTCCCAACTCCAGGCCTCTATCCACTCCTCTATTTTATGTTTTCTTTGATTTGTGCAGTTATGTCATATTTTTCAATCATCCTGAATGGCATCTGCAATCTTGATCATTTGATGAGTCAATAAAGAAAATAATGAAGTGTTTATGCCAGTAGAGAGCTATGTTAAGTTCAAGAACTATATCTAAGATTCAGAAAGAAATAACTTCTGCAGCTTTAGCCATATCTCAATTTTAAATAGATCAGGTGAAGATTGTGCTCAGAAGTCATTATTGGCACACTTTAAAAAGCAAACACATGTTTCACATAACTGTGGAACAAAAAAAAAGGACAAGAAGGAATTTGATGATAAAATAAGCTTGTCAAAAATGGAAAAAAAATCAGTGCTCAACATTAAGGTTAATACAAAGCTAAAAATGATATTTATTTCAGTGATTTAAAAAAATAAAACAGAAAAGACACTCATTATTGTTGTTCATGTGATTGTTATTTATTCCTGTATCAAGAATATTCCTAGAATTAGAAAATTTGGAATTTGTATTCACCTACATATTTAGGTTAGACCAAGACTGGAATTGGGAGCATATCTTTTCAGAGGGACATAAGTAAGGATTAGATCTGTGCTTTCATTGGTATAAAGAACTCTTGGAATAGGAAACTCCTCTCAGTGCAATTTATTGTTTTAGAGAGTTACCTACAGGTTAAATGACTTGCCGAGGATTAAATAGCCAATATGAATTTGTCAGAAGTGAGACTTGAATTGGGATCTTCTTGACTTCCAGGCCACTTCTCTATGTTGCCTCAGTTCTCAGATAAGAAGTGAGGAAAGTGGGAACTCAACACTAATCTCCTGGAAATTAAACTGAGTAAAAAAAATGAAGAAATACAGCCATTCAGCACTGTACATATATTTCTATCTGGGGAAGGTTAAGGGAGAAAGCTAGACCTTTATCTATTGTATATGCTCTCACCATTGTGAAATTTGCCCCATGGCACACCATGTATTGACTTTAGTGGTCTGTGTATACCTTATCTTGCCAATAAAGTTATTTGAAATTAAATTGACCTTCTTTGAAATGTGTAATTTGAATCCTTAAATTGGTCAGCAGATTGACAATTTCCATCACAACCCAATAGATTGCCTGTCTCCCACGGGGCATCTCTAGGTCATGGGCCTTTGTGATGTTAATTGCTTTATTACCCAAAGCCCTCAAGCCTAAAATGTTTTGAAAAAAAGGTCAAACCTGACTCAGTTGTTCCTTTAGAGTTTATTCACATCACATATCAATGCAGAATAAAAACAGTTATGTTGGATTCTGGAAAACAAGCTGGCCTAATGTAGGGATTGCAAACCTTTTTTTGTGAGGAGGATCAATTGTTCACTTCTATAGAGTCTTGAGATCAAATAGGGTGGGTATGTGTTAGGGATGTCAAGTAGGGAGGAGGTGCCACAAACAAGGTGGAACATGCAACTCCTTCCTAGACATCACTTGTATTAAGAGCAGAGAAGTGATATCAGCCAGAGAATAAAATAAAATTTGAAAATAAAAGGGGGAAAAGAGATTTAATGGCCTCCAAGTCTATGGTAGAATTCCTTGCCCATATATTTCCCTCTGCCCCTACCCTACCATTAGAACAAAATATTTCTCCCTAATTATTATTTCCTTATATATATTATTTTCTATTAGAATGTAAGCTTCCAGAAGGCAGGAATGTTCTCTGTCTCTCTCTGTGTCTGTCTCTGACTCTCAGTATCTGTATCCTGAGAACTTAGGGTAGTGACTGACATATGGTAAATAATTAAAAAATACTTTTTCATTCATTCATTCATTCATTCATTCTTCATTATATTGTCTAAGAAATCCTGAATGAGACATATATATGTGTGTGTGTGTGTGTATTGTAACAAGTGGATTTGGGAAATGTATAAAACTACATTTCCCGTGATCCAACATGGTCCAACTGGTTTCCGTTTCCGACGTCTTGACGCAGGGGAGCGCTTAAATCTCGTGGGTTAGGAGGGAGTGGTCTCTTCTTTGGGAGTAGGCGCTTGGCTAAGAGGCAGTATGGAGGCGGCAGTTTTGAATGCTTACAAGCGCGTGGTCTAATGATTTTATCTATCAGTATGGCTTTAATTAAAATACTAATATATATTTATACCAGCATTTATCATTTTTCATATTAACAGTGTATATATTTTTTTACATGACATGCTTTTATGATGTAAACTATTCCAGTATCTTTGCCAAGGAAACCCCAAATGGGGTCACAAAGGTTTAGAAAATGCCTGAACAACAATAAAACCACATCCTGGTTAGCCATTCCCCAATCAAGGGACATCTCCTTATCTTTCTTTTTTTTACCACAAAAAAAAATACCACTATAAATATTTCATTATTTGTGAGGATTTTTTTATCACTGACTTCCTTGGGATAACTGCTCAGTATTCCAGATCCTGAGGGCAAATTATATGTACTTTTTAATGACTTCAAACAGAATAAGTAGGAGATTAAAAAATACTCTTTGATTAATTGATTCTGGGCCCTGGAAAGCAGAAACAGTGGGAAATTACAGTGAGTGGAGATCTTATTTTTATATAAAGAAAAATTTCTTAAGGAGAGGTGTTCATAAAGTAGTGAGTTTCCTATCCTAGAGACTCTTACTAGAGGCAGATTGATGATTTGTTGGGTATGCTGTAGGAGGATATTCTTACTTAGGCTGGGATTGGTTTAAATGCCTTTGTGTTCCTTTTTCAGCACTGAGGTTTCATGAGTCTATATACACAGAAAAATCAAATAAGAAAACAAAAAGGATATGCAAGTTTACAGAAAGCTGTAAATTAATTCCTAAGACATTTGTCACAAGTTCCTTTATCTTTTGTCAAACTTCCTCTTCTTTCAGAGCTTATCATCTCCACCCAAGACATTTTCTCTCTCATGCTGTTTTATTTTCCCTCTTTATCCCTTTAACTCCTGCCTCTCACAGTCCAGAAGCAGAATGGCCAAGTCTCTTCCTTCTTTCCCTTTTGCCCTTCTGTTCTTCAGACACTAGCTCAAGATTCCCAAAGTTACAGGAGGCATAAATGGGACCTCCATTAAAGTTCAAAAATCCCAACTACATTTACTTGATTTGTTATCTCTCTTTTTTTTTATCTGTAAATTGAAATAGCAACATTTCAATCCCTTACTTATAAGTCATTGAAAAGGAAGCATTCTGAAAGGAGAAGAAAGGGAAAGTGAATCAGCAACAATTAAGCATGCATTGTTCTAAGTTCTTTACAAATATCTCATTTGATCCTCACAACAGCCCTGGGAGGCAGGTGCTATTATGATCCCCATTTTACAGTTGAGGAAATTTAGACAGGTAACACTTAAGTCACTTGCCCATGATCGTACAGCTTTCTTAAGTATCTCAGACTGGATTCGAACTCAGGTTTTCCTCTTTCCAGATCCAGCACTTTATCTACTGTTCAATAGCTACTGTCCAAAGGCACTCTACAAATGTGAATTATTATTATAATTTTTATTTTCACCTTGTAGGTGCTTTTATGCTGAGAAGTCTTTATACAAAGCATGGTTCAACCTCAAAGGAAAGTGAGAATTCATCTTTTTTAGACCTTTTCTTCAAAAATGTCAAAGTCCTTTTAGAAGCAAAGATCAGTGTTTAGCAGCATGACATTATTGGGATTAAAAGGATCTCAGGAGTCCTTCAATCAGTCTATGTCCCTGCTTTCAGGCAACTTCAGTTAGGTCAGACAGATTGGAATCTGGGGTAGGATGGGAAGATCAAAGAATCTTAATATCTTGGGGTTGAAAGTAACTTTTGAGATAATGCAGTCCAGCCTCAGTTCAAAAATCTCTACAATTTGCCTATCTGAAGACAGGTAGACATACCCATTAGCAGCAGCCAGCCATTATCCCACTGGTGCTACAGTAGTCCAAGGAATGACTCAAATAACTTTTTTTTAAAATCCTTATTTTCTATATCGGTTCCAAGCCAGAAAAGTGGTAAAGGCAAGAAATTGGGGTTAAGTGGCTTGCCAGGTCACACAGCTAGGAAGTGTCTGAGGCGAGATTTGAACCCAGGACCTCCCATCTCTAAAGCTTGGCTTTCCGTTCATACTGAACCACCTACCTATCCCTCAGATAACTTTTTAAAGTAAAGTAAAGATACTTTATAAAGTGAAGAGACAGCAAGGTGGAGTGGCTAGAGAGCTTGTCTTGAGCCCAGGAAGATTTGTATTCAATTCCAACTTCATATATAGATTAGAGGCATAGAGACAAATCACTTATCCTATCAGCACTGTAAACAATTCTCTAAGACCATAAATTCAGAGAAAGTGCCAACCAGCATTGGTAGAGGAAGCTTTAGAGTTTCCCAGCCTTAATGAAATAATACATGCAATTCCCCAACTTTCTTCTAAAGGGGCTAGAATTTATACAATATATATAGTATATATACAGAGCAGTTGTTTTTAACTTGTTTAAAGTTGAATGGCTTTATTTTAAGGCAACATTTGTATAATTCTTAAGACTCTGAATCTTAATATTTTTTGACATAACAATCCCATGTATTTTGCATTTATCTATCTAATTAATTGTTGTGGTTTAGTTGTGTCCAACACTTTGTGACTCCATTTCAAATTTTTTCTTGGCAAAGATACCAGAGGGGTCTCCTATTTCTTTACTCTGCTCATTTTACAGATGAGAATCTGAGGCAAACCAGGCTAAACAATTTACCCAGAATCACATATCCAGATTGAGGCCAGATTTGAACTCAGGAAGATGAGTCTGCCTGACTTCAAGCCTAGCAAGCTATGTACTAGACCACCTCGCTTCCCCATTTGATAATACATTAATGACATGACTCTAAATAGTGATCTCTTCTTAAATATTCTTAGAGTATTTCTATCAATTTCTCCTTTGACTTTAACATATTCATTTTCTCATACCTAAGTAGCTCTTTCCCAGGTCATCAGCCTTACATTAGTTATATTCTGCTCTCTTCCCTATCTTGACCCTTTGGTGAACCTTGTTTTCTTCTTTTGTGTTCTTTGTCCAACTATGGTATGAATCCTCTACCTTGGATTACCCCTATAATTTGTCGTTTTTGTTGTTACACATACACTGTTGAATGAAGATGGAAAAAATCATGAAACCATGCTGCTTGGATTTGCTACAATTTTATATTACATAATCTTAGCTGATTATATTATATTACATAATCATAGTGGGGCCTCACTATGGCAAGGTAAATCCTTTTGTGACTCTCTATTTAACTTATCTCACTTACCCCAGAAGCTCTTCTAAACCTTTTTATCACTCCTCAAACATCCCATACTTCCCCTCCCCCAATCTTCTCAGCTGAGAATCTAGTCTCATATCTTATTGAAAAAATTTTGGTCATTCACTGGTAGTTCCTTCTTCTTTCTTCCTTCTAATCTTATAGGACTTAGACACATTCTTCACCTTTTCCCACTATTTCCTCCTTTACTCCAGTTATCAAGTAAGAACCCTTCTCTTTGCTAAGGCAAACTCCTCTACAAGAACAAGTATTCTTGTTTCATCCCATTTTGTCCAGCAGATTGCCTCTTTACATCATTCCCACCTTCTCACTTATGTTATTCTCTTTTCCTTATAAACATGTCTGAATCTTTCCTATCTTCAAAAACTCTTTGTCTATCTCCACTGAGTATCATTCCAAATCTTTTCTCCATTTTGTGACTAAACTCATTGAGAAGCTTGTCCATAGTAGATGTTACCACTAACTTTCTTCTTACTCTCTTTTTAACTCTCTGACTTCTGACCTTAAACTTTAACTGAAACTTCTTACCAAAATTACCAATCATCTCTCAAACGATCAATCTAATGGCCTTTTTTTAAACAAACCTTTTTTTGACCCATGTGAAGCCTTTGACACTAATCATTCACCCTTTTCTTTACATGTTCTTCTCCTTAGTCTTCTCTAACACTATTCTGCTTCTATCTGTCTGACATTTCTTTCTCAGTTTCCTTTGCTGGATCTTTGTCCAGGTTATACCCACTAAAAGTTGATATCTCCTTATGGCTCTATGCTGAATCCTCTTCTTTTCATTTATACCATTTCACTTGGTGTTCTCATCTGCACCCATAGTCTTTATTACCATCTTTATGGCTCTCAGATTTACTTAACTATTCCTCTCTTCTGAACTTTCCTTTTATTGTAAAGGTTACCACAATCATTTCAGTTACTTAGGCTCACAACTTAAGCATCATCCTTGTGGCCTTACTCTCTTTCTCATCTCTCCATTGCCAATCAGTGGTCAAGCCCTGTTGATTTCATCTTTGTATATGGTCCTCTTTCTCTTCTGATATTACCACCGACTTGGTGCAAGCCCTCATAATCTCATGCCTAGTTTTTTTCAAATTTGTTGGTTGGTCTTCCTGAATAAAATTTCTGCCCACTCCAATCCATCCTTCCCTCAGCTATCAAATTAATCCCCTAAAAGGCTGGATCTGTCCATGTTATCATCTTCTTCACCCATACAACCCATATTACCTCTAGGCTAAAATTTTAAATCCTCTGTTTGGCATTGTAAGATTAGACTGAATGATTCAAAACCCTTCAAAAACTAGCCTCCTTCTACCTTTCTAGTTTTCATACATTAAGCAATCCCAATATTCTGCTCTCTAGTGTTATTATCCCCATTACTATTCTCTGAACAAGACACTCCATCTCCTAACTCTGGTCATTTTCATTGTTTTCCCCGGTGTATGGAATGCTCTCCACTTCCAAGCCTCCCTGACTTCTTTCATGTCTCAGGTTATATCTCTCCTTCTACAAGAAGCCTTTCCCAATCTCCCATAACTGAAATTATATATAAATCCCCTATACATGAAAACATAGCTTTTGTACATAGCTGTCTCCCTTATTAGATTGTGAGTTCTTTGAGGGCAGAGAGTATGTTTTGCTTTATTTTGTATCCTCAGGGTTTAATATAGTGCCTGGAACATAGTAGGTACTTAATAAATATTTAATGACTGATTTATTGACTTATCAATGTATGTCAACTCCTCACATATGCTCACATATATGTCCCTAATCTTGAACACAGTTAGATTGTCTTCAGAAAATGTCTTATCATTCTTATTTTTATGTCGCCCACCTCAGAGCAGTGCAACATACTTAATATTTGCTGAGTAAATGCTTGTTGAATCAGATATGCTGAATTAATGGTTTGCTTTTCTAATCATAAGCTGAAAATTAATTTTGTTTTCTTTTTTGGGTCTGTATATATGAATAAAACAGCTGGAAAACTTTGAATACTTTTTGCCAAATATGAATTTTTTGAGAAGGGAAAAAATGGGTCAGCTACCTTTCAAGAAAATAGAGTGAAATCAGTGTCCTAGAATTTTAGAACTGGAATGTATAGGTCTACGTTGGCAGCTGGAGGTAAAATGGCAGTGTCAGATTTGAAATTCTGCTGCAGACTGCTTTTAATAACAAGTGTCTGTTTAGTTTTCTATGGTTTCTCCCTAGAAGCTTAAGGGGAAATGTCATTCTGAAAATAACACTAGATTGCTTCCAATTAGAGTGTAATGAGAATGACTTAGAGAATAAAGAAGTCAGAGATTCCTGGACTTTTCTGCAAAGCTCCTTGTTAGCTTTCTTAGCTTCTTGAGTGAAGGGGACTGAAAGTTGACTGACTTGTTTATCAAGTAGTTTGTGGGATATGGCACCCTGTATGCCAAAATGGCCGAACTGCTATTCTTTGGCTGTCAAACAATGTGATCTTAAGCTATTCTCATGTGGAAACTTTCATAAATATTAGTCCATCCTAGGTGAGACTCTACCAACATAAAGATTTTTTTCAGATTTTTCTAAATGGATACTTTTCAATTACTTTCACTAACCAATTCATTAACCTCAAAGCATTTATTTATATTATTGACATAATTCCTGGCAAAGGTAATGGACTTTTGCAAATATCTTTAAAATTGAGTGTGTACCAAAAAGAAAAAAAAAACAGAACTCATACCTCTCATTTTGAGTAATGAAAGCAAAAAGGCAGCCTAAAGAAAATCCAAGTGACTGATTGTCTAATCAAAGGATCATTCACTTGACAAGGTGTTTTCTTTTGAAAAAATAAAAACACATGAAAGAAGAAGGATAACTGGAAAGAGGGATGTAGAACAGGAGTTTTGGATATAATTGTTTCCTTCTCTTACAGAGACATAGTTTGAGTTGGCCATATGAAAGAAAATATTTTTAAAAGAATGTACTTCTGTGTCTTGGTGGTTACTAATTTCCTGCTATTCCTTCAATTCAACAAAAATTTATTAAACATTTCCTTTTATATAGTCTCTCCTAACCCAGTACCTTAGAGGTCTTCAGGTGAGAGCTGGATGATTTTTTTGGTTATGCTATAGTAGGAATTTATTCTGTGTCCATATTATAGCTGCTGAATTCTGTACGATTTCATGATAGACTGCTCAGAAGTAGATATTTAGTCTACAGAGACTGTGATATTGGAAATCTGTGAGTCCTTGAACTAATTTTGAGGTTCCTGATCTAAACTTCCTGTGGGCATTTAAATCTCTTTCAAACTACATTTCCCATAATTCCTATTGTGTAATCAGGTGGGCAGGAAGTGTAATTACATAACCAGGAGTATAAAGACTGAGGACAACATTGGTACTTACTCTTTTTTTGGTGATTTGGAGTGAAACCAGGATGGGAGTGTGTCATTTGAAATTATGGCTGCAAATAGGAAAATGCAAGCCCAAATCCAAGCAGCAGTATAAATACAATTGGACAATCTCAAATATGCTATGCACAATGCACTGGAAAAGGAAGATCCAATTCAAAAATATGATTCCAATTTTAGCGAGGCTGTTCCTGAAACACTCAGAGGAAAGTCCTATTTCTCCTATTTCTCCTGAAACAGAGGAGACAGATATAAAGAAACTCCTCTCTAATCTTGTGCATCTCTTGGCCAACACTCTCTCCCCTCCTCCTTCTCCTGACACCCTGTCCTCTCCTGTCCCTTCTCCCAACCCACAACCAACCCCAGTTCAGACCATACCGGTTCCTACCAATACTGCTGAGACAAACTCAAAAGACACATAATGCCATGGTAAGCATGCAAACACCTAAAAAGATTGGTTTTTCCTCGGTAAGCACCAAAATGACTAAAAAGAAACCAAAACTATGCTATGATTCTAATTCTGATTCTAATTCTGATTCCTGTGATGGCCTTTTCCCCTTAAGGGAAGTGCCTACATTAGACAGATCTGGGGATGTGATAAATTTTTTTTAACATTTATTAATATTCATTTTTAATATGGTTACATGATTCATGCTCCACATTTCCCCTTCAACCCCCCCCCCCGCATCCCCTCCACCCTTGGCCGATTGCGCGTTTCCACTAGTTTTGTCATGTGTCCTTGATCAAGACCTATTTCCAAATTGTTGGTAGTTGCATTGGTGTGGTAGTTTCGAGTCTACACCCTCAGTCATGTCCACCCCGACCCATGCGTTCAAGCAGTTGTTTTTCTTATATGTTTCCTCTCCTGCAGTCCTTCCTCTGAATGTGGGTAGCGTCTTTACCATAAATCCCTCAGAATTGTCCTGGGTCATTGTATTGCTGCTGCTTCAGAGGTCCATTACATTCTATTTTACCACAGAATGTCAGTCTCTGTGTATAGAGTTCTTCTGGCTCTGCTCCTTTCGCTCTGCATCAGTTCCCGGAGGTCTCTCCAGTTCGCCTGGAACTTCTCCAATTTATTATTCCATTTAGCACAGTAGTATTCCATCACCCGCATATACCACAGTTTGTTCAGCCATTCCCCAATTGAAGGACATACCCTCCTTTTCCAATTTGTTGCCACCACAAAAAGCGCAGCTATGAATATTTTCATACAAGTCTGTTTATCTATGATCTCTTTGGGGTACAAACCCAACAATGGTATGGCTGGATCAAAGGGAAGGCATTCTTTTATAGCCCTTTGAGCGTGATTCCAAATTGCTAGCCAGAATGGCTGGATCAGTTCACAGCTCCACCAGCAATGCATTAATGTCCCAATTTTGCCACATCCCCTCCAACATTCATTACTCTCCCCTTCTTTCATTTTAGCCAATCTGCTAGGTGTGAGGTGATACCTCAGAGTTGT
>NC_058130.1:323819634-323867975 GCF_016433145.1 Gracilinanus agilis
AGCTGGGTTCGGAGCTATAGGTGAGTGTGGAGGGGGTGGTGGTGGGGCGGTTGCTCAGACCTCGATTGAGTGAGAGCCCTTTTTAGCCTGGAAATGTCTCGATTCCACGTACCTTCCACGCTGTGCCCTGTTGTGGGGTTCCTCCGTTCGTCTGGACTTGTTTTTATGTCCCCTTGAGGAGTTTTGTGTGTTTCGGTCAGGAGAGGTTAAGAGCTGCTTCTTACTCTGCCGCCATCTTAACCCGGAACCCGCGGATGTGATAAATTTAACACACCATACTCCATTCACTCCTCAAGACATTAAAGATTAAAAAAAAAAAGATATTCTAAATTATAATGATGAACCCATAGTTGTAATGAAAAGGATGAAAGATATATTTTTCCAATACAATCCTTCCTATAAGGATGTGGAAAAATTTCTCAAGATCTTCCTGACAGAGAGAGAGAGAGAGAAACAAAATCATCTCTCATGTAAATAAGGCCCAATGACCAAGTGTAGCACACTGGCCACATGAGGACCCTAAATGGGATTAAAACAACCCAGAGGAATATTTGCTGCTAAATAATGCTAGGGTTGCGATATTAAAAGCAATGAAGGAATGTGCAGAATGTCTAGACAACTGGATCAAATTCGATTGCCTGAAGCAAAATGATGATGAGACTCCCTCTCAGTTTATGGACAGGCTCATTGAATTGGAGCTAAATATTTGGACTTGGATTTATCAACAGAACAAGGCATATGACAAATAAGGTGACAGGTTGTAAACAATTCTAGTAGAATGGTCCAGGATTACTTTAAGATGCATTGTCCCAAATGGCCAGAAATGGATCTGGATGAATTAAGGAAAATAGCTATATATGTCACTAAAGGACATGAAGAAACAAAGGTACAAATTAATGACCTATTAGATACCATACAAAAAGAACTGAATTCATTATGAAATAAAATAGAAAAGCAGGAAAGAGGGCATGATACTACACCAATACCACTTGCCCCTCTCCGAGAGTCTAATCATCAATCTCTAACCTGCTACTTCTTTAACAAGAAAGGCCACTTGATGATGAATTTGTTATGGATAATTAGGAATAATAATAACAACTACAGAAACAATACTAATTTCAGAAACAACTATCATAACAATAATTATAGGAATTGCAATTTCAGGACTGAAGATCAGGCAGTTAATCCACAACGACTGACCCCACAAAAATATCTCCAAAGTGGAGCTCGTCCACACATTAATCAGGATGCCAGTGCTCCTCCACTTGGGGCAGAAGGAGGTGCCTCTTAAACTCTATTAAAACTCTATTGCTGGGGGCAGCTGGGTAGCTCAGTGGTTGAGAGCCAGGCCTAGAGACAGAGGTCCTAGGTTCAAATCTGGCCTCAGACACTTCCCAGCTGTGTGACCCTGGGCAAGTCACTTGACCCCCATTGCCTATCCTTACCAATCTTCCACCTATAAGTCAATACACAGAAGTTAAGGGTTTACAATTAAAAAAAACCCTCTATTGTTTTTGTTGTTTTGTTGCTATTAACCCTTTTCAGTTTTTTCTCCCTCTAAAAATAGCAAAAGAAGAAAAAAAACAGAATTTTGAATACAGTGACTTGTGTACCCCCTTAACTTTATTTGTGCCATCTGGTATTTGGCATGTGCCTTTGTATAGATAATTTGGCAGACTTGATAATTTGGAAGACTTGTATTTTGTGTATTTGAAAGATTTGAACATATATTACCTGTATTAGGAAACCTATATTGTATTGAATCGATTCACCTTTTGTGCTTTTTGTGAAATGTGAGTATTTTCTTAAATGTATTATTGCATTTATAACGCCATTGTTTTACCTCATTTGCACTCACACTGAGGATCATGGCTAAGCTAAGAGGAAATGCATCTAACTTCTTGGGTAAGAACCTTTATATTCTACCCCTCCTTAAGTGACATGAATTGCAACATACATATAGCTATATTTTTTCTCTCATTGTCACTAATTACAGAAGATATATATATATATATATATAAATTTTAGCACATTTTTAAAATTGTATGTGCAATTTTTATATTTGAAGCACATGTTATCTAAATTGACAGAGTTTTTGATTATTAGATTAGTGTAGGTTTAGTATATCCATTTGTTCTAACTGTAACTGCCTGCCCCAAAGCTTTAGACTACTGAAACTGCCATTGGTATTTTGCTATTATGGACTTAGTACATATGTCTGATTCAACAAAATGTCTGATTCAATGAAATGGGAATAACAAAGGAGAACATATTTCATCAATACAGTGCCAAAGAAGCATGAATATCTATATAGTGCCAAAGAAGCACATACCTGCATGATGCTAAAAGAGCACATAGGTCAAAAAGAGAAACCAATCCTACTAGGATTGCTAAGACTTCTATGCCAATAAAAAGGACTTGAACCTAGTGTGAGCATCAAAGTTGTGACGCTTAACACAGAGATAGGATTCTTTGAATCACACTCCTTGTAAAATTTATATGTCAAGTACCTAACAATTGGCTGCTCTGGCTCCATATTATATCCCTGAGAAGAAACAACGAAAGAAGAAAAGAAGACAATGTAATATCAGACCAATCAATAAATACAAATCTAGTCCTTTTCCTAAATGTCTTACTATGGTGGTTGATTGTGGTACTGGCTGCTAAGTGGGATTACTTTAATTGGACAATATTCAAAGACCTAGTATGATTTTCTATTTTTTTCTTATCTAGCATTTTTTTCATATAAAATTTAGGATTGGATGTTTAAAATTTTTCATCCACTACTTATTTGACCTTTTTGTGCTAAACTTTCTGATGAATTTGATTGGCAGTGATTCATATGCCTCATGCCTTAGCCATGTTTTCCCTGTGCAATTTCATTGTTTTTTTTCTACCCTCCTCAGAGGGGAATGTATTTTTATTTCATATGGAGAATTTAGGTTGTTTTAGAAAAGAAGTTTACTGCCTCCTGGAATTGAAATGGAGTTGCCCTTGGAGACCACGTGGAGAAAGCATGATATAGGAGTCTAAGAGCAACCAGATGTGAAAAAGTTTGAACTTTTGGGGGTTTTAAATTCATTTGTCTGGTTTTAAAATTAATTAGTGTGTTTTAAAATTCATTTTTTTGTTAAATTCACCTGTTTTGTTTAAATGAATTTGTTTTATGTATGTATCTATTTTGTTATGAAAAAAAGGGGACTGCCCCCTGAATATTTTTCTAAAAGAAGCACCATTTGATTTCTTTATATTGTAAAAATTGTTACCTTTCTCCCCTTGTATTGATGTATTTACCCTTTATTTATTGTAATTGTAAATTTATTTATGTTTGTTATGATCCATTGGGGAGATTGGTCTCTTAAAGGATCACAGGGGGGAATTGTCATTTGAAATTATTGTAAGCCCTGGAAGACTATGTCTCCCAGGACTCTCTCTGTTACAACTTCCTCTGACACCTCCCACTTCCTTTGGGGTAGGTGTCAGGGAAAGTATAAAAGGGAAAGTTTGGAGCCTTTTTTCTCTCTTGACCCTGATTTCTGCTCTCTCTCTACCCAGGAGGGTCTTCTCTCTCCACCCTGGAAGCAGTGCTCTCTACCCTGAGACCCTGATCTCTCTCTTGGTGCCTTTTCCCCTTTATTCCTACCTCCTAGTTTTCCCTAGACCTTTCCCTTTCTAATTAAAATAAAACCTAGCTATTTAAACTGTAAAGTTGCTCTCTGATCATTCATTTGAGGGCTCTGGTCAATTTCCCCCTGCCAGGGCTGGGACCACTACCTTCCTTTCCCTTCCTCTACTTTCCTCTCTCCTTTCTCCCATCCATCCTACCTCCATCCCTTCATTTTCAAACACACAGGAGGAAGAGGTAACAGGGCCCGCGTATTTTGAACAAACTCAACAGGCACATGGTTTCATTTTTTCCTTTTTTCTCATTTTTGTACTTAAAGTACATGTAATCAATATTAATTCCTTTTGATTTTACAGTAATATAAGTTTAATATATAAATATATATGTATATATATTTGCTATAATATTAATGCATACTCAAAAAGCCTTAGACTATGGTAACCTGCCAATTATTGATAAATATTATGGGACTGTGATAATGTTTCTGTCTGATTCCAGGAAAAGGGAACACAAGAGCCACTAAACAGTGCTAAGAAGGCACAAGATCATGGAGACCAACCAATCCCAATGGGATTGATGAGAAATTGCACAATTGACAAGAAACACAAGGTCAAACAGACCATACCAATGCAGGGGGGATTGAGGAACTTCTCTGCCAGTACTAAAGGGCTTGAAACTAGTGTTTGAGGTTTGGGGTTACAGCTTTTCTGACATATGTTGAAGGCCAGGCTTCCATTAGCTTCATCCCTAATCAAGCACCAAAGGTTGGCTATCATTATGACTCACCCTATCCCTGAGAAGTGCAGGCAAATCAGAACAGGGAAAGGCACTTCCCTTGCACACAAATTTGGTCCCTTTATTTCTCTTATAAGTGTGGCAACTTTCTGTAGTCCTGGATATTGAATGGGTAATTGCTTAAATAACTTTAATTGGGCCTTGACTCAAGGACTTGTTATAAATTAATTTTTCCTTACGTTTTTGCACATAAGACTTTGATATTTTACATTTCATTCAAAAGTTATTTTTCTCTTTTATTTGGATTTTATTTTTTTTTATTTCTTTTGCCAATATATTCACACAACACCAAAAACTCAGCCATGTATCCTTAGCTGATCTGGATGTTGGCCTTAACTCTTTTCAGGGGAGTATGTATGTTTTATAATTAGAATGTCTATATTATAATCTATAATGTAAAATTTAATTCTTTTGAGAGTAATTTCAAGGGGGAATGTATAATTCTCCTCAGAAAGGAATGTATGTTTTATAATCTATAATGTAAAATTTAAATTCTTTTGAGAGTAATTTCATGATAAGAAATTCACCATCTCCCCACAATCTAGACAACAAACCTATTTGGAGAAGGCCCCATGAAGATGCCTGAAGAATCTACACTGCATCAAGAAGATCCAGAATGAACTTTAGGGTGTGTTTGATTGAACTATGGGGAGTTGAATGCATTTGTTTTGAATGTACACACTTATGCCAAAGGGGACTGCTCCCTAATTGGCTTTTTGTCAATGTGCCTAGCAAAACATTGGTGTTGCTTTCTCTCTCTTCCATTTCCCTCTTATCTATAACTATAGTTAGAAGACCTTTGTGGATACAAGATGATTATGTAAAGTGATCACTTGAGGTGACTAGGCACCCAAAGATCATCAGGGGGAATGTGATATTGGAAATTTGGGGGTCCTTGAACTAATTTTGGGGTCCCTGATCTAAACTTCCTGTGGACATTTAGATCTATTTCAAACTACATTCCCCATGATTCCTCTTGTGTAATCAGGTGGGCAGGAAGTGTAATTACATAATTAGGAGTATAATGACTGAGGACGGCATTAGTACTTCCTCTTTTTTTTGGTGATTTAGAGTGGAACCAGGATGGGAGGAAGAGGTAACAGGGGCCATGTATTTTGAACTAACTCAACAGGCACGTGGTTTCATTTTTCTAAATGGCTTTTAATAAACCCTTTGAAACCATTATATTTTTAATTTTATCACACTATATTAATTTTATTTCTTATAAGATGAAATGTGATTGTTTGCCTTCAATGAACTTCCAGCCTAGGAGAGCAGATAAACATGGATCAAAATAATGACATTATAAGGTAGAGGCTATTAAGTGTGAAGGAAAAGTCCTAATAAATTGCTATGAGGAAATTTGAGGAGATGGAGATGCCTTTTGCTGCAATAGAGTTAGGAAAGGCATCATGAGGAAGGCAGCATTGTAGTAGTTCATGATGCAAAGAAACAGTGATCCATTTCATATACTCCATGACTGCACTACTTAAAGACCTCTTTTGTTATAGTAAAGAGTAATTATAGCTAGACAGTACAGTGGATAGAAAGCCAGACTGGAGTCAGGAAGACATCTTCTTGAATTCAAATCTGACCTTAGATACTGATTAGCGGTGTGACCTGGGTCAAATCATTTAATTATGTTTACTTCAGTTTCTTCATCTATAATAAGAGCTGAAGAAAGAAACTGCAAATCACTCCAGTATCTTTGCCAAAAAAACCCACCTCAAATGGAGTCACAAAGAGTTGGACATGACTGAAACAAATGACTAAAGAGATAGACATGACTGAAATAACTGAATAAAGGTAAGGTGAAATAAGGCTTTATATATAGGACAGAACCAAATATTCTAGTCTTGAATGGAACAATAAGCATTTTTCCTTCACTCTATAGGGAAGGGGAAGTTCTTGAATGCTTTTGAGTCAAGAAATGACATGGTCATTCCAGGCTAAAATGTCCACAGAGTAGAAGTAAGGGACTTCGTCTCTTCATTAGCTACCAATATAAAGCACCTCAAAAGGACAAAAACCAAAGTCAGATGAGTGAGGGGGCTCATCTCTAGGGCACAACCTTGAAGGTAGGCATGGTTTGGGCATTTCCATACTATAAGGGGATAAAATTACTCCTATCAAAGTGTGACCTGATCACCACTCCCCCACTTCACCTATAGCACCAGAGTTGGAGCCAGTGTGCCAGAGTCAGAGCCAGCATGAGGCAATTGCTAGGTTCTTGGGGGGCTGGCTAAGGACACCACAGATTTATCCCAGAGATCAGTGAAACTTAGGTCCCCAGGAGACTAAGGAATGTGGAGAATGGGCACAGAGACAGGGCAGAGAGGGGCTGGACACAGCAAATGCAGCAGAGACTGAAAAATTACCTCAAAGCAAAAACCACTCTGTAGCTCGATATATAGAGAACTTGCCCTCCTTATTCAGACTTCTGACTGGGGAGGGAATTAAAAAACTAATAAAGCAATGGCCACTAACACTCAAGAACTATAATTTACGACTACTAAAAATAAAAACAAAAATAAGAAAAAGTTTCTGACCCTCAATAATTTATATTGAGAAAAACTATGGAGAAGTCAGAAAGAGACAATTCAGATATCAAGGAGCGCCAGTCAGGATTACACAGGATCTGGCAGCCTCCACACTAAAAGACTGCAAGATTTGGAATATGATATTCAGAAAGGCAAGAGAATTGGGCCCATGATCATCTACCCATCAAAACTGACTACATATTTCCAGAGGAAAGTATGGGCAAAATAGTAGTATTAGCAAAATAGAAAGTATTAGCAAAATAGAAGATTTCCAAGTATTTGTAAAGAAAAGACCAGAACTAAACAAAAAATTTGATGTCCAAATAAAAAACTCAAGAGAAACATGAAAAAGTAAACAGGAAAGGGGGGGTGGATTTCTCTTTTAAGGGATTTAGTGAGGTCAAATTGTTTATACTCCTATATGGAAAATGCTATATGTAACTCTCAAAAACTGTATTAACTATCATAGCAGTTAGAAGAATTATTCACAGGTATTGGTTGGGGTACTAAGTGGTATAAGATGATATGTAAAAAAAGGGGGGGGAAATAGAAGACAGCACCAGGAAAAACTTGAAGGAATAAGAAAAATGGGACAAATTATAGTACAAAAAGAGGCACATGGAAGGGGGGTGAAGAATACTATTATAAGAAAGAGAGGAAGAGAGTGCTAAGAGGTAATACTTAAACCTTTCTCTCAGAAGAATCAACTCTGAGAGTGAAGAGCATCTAGATTCATTGGGGTATCAAATTCTATCTTACTCTACAGGGAAGTTGAGAGGGGAAAAATTGGAGGAGGAGTAGGGTGGGGAGTACCAAAGGGAGGGAAATAGAGGGAGGGAATTAAATAGACCCTAAAGAAAATATAAGGGGAATAATAAGGGAGTTGATGGGAAGGGAACTAAAATAAGGGTAGAGATTAGAAAGATTGATTAAAAGCAAAATACTGGTGTAGAAGGAAATAGTGAAAGAATGAAGGGCAGGACTAGGAGAGGAAATCAAAATGATGGGGAATACATAGGTGGTAATCATGACTATGAATGTAAATGGGATGAACTCAACTATAAAATGAAAGCAAATAGCAGAGTGGATCAGAAACCCAAATCCTACCACACGTTGTCTATAAGAAACACACACAAAGCAGGTAGACACACAGGGTTAAGATAAGAGGCTGTAGCAAAATCTATTAGGCATCAATTGAGAAAAAGAAGGAGGAGTCTCAATCATGATATATGATAAAGCCAAAGTAAAAAGAGATCTTATTTTAAAGAGATAGGGAAGGTAATTACATTCTGATAAAAGGCAGTAGAGACAATGAAGAAATAACAGTACTCAACATGTATGCACCAAATAGTATAGCATCCATATTTTTAAAGGAGAAACTAATGGAGCTTAAGGAGGAGATAATAAAACTATACTAGTGGGAGACATGAACCTTCCTCTATCATATCTAGATAAATGAGACCAAAAAAAGTAAGAGATGTGAATGAAATCTTAGAAAAATTAGAGTTAATAGATAGATGGAGAAAAATAAGTAGGGACAAAAAGGAATACACCTTCTATTTTGGTAGCACATGGTACATTTTTAAAGATTGACCATGTACTAGGGCATAAAAACATGGCAAACAAATGAAAAAGAGTAGAAATAATAAATGCAACATTTTCAGATGATAATGCAATAAAAATAATAATTAGTAAGGGCACATGGATAGGCAAATCAAAAATTAATTGGAAATGAAATAATATGATTCTCCAAAATTTGGTTGGTAAAAGAATCAAATCAGAGAAACAATAATTTCATTGAAGAGAATGACAATGAGGAGACATCCTATCAAAATCTATGGGATGCAGCCAAAGCAGTACTCAGGGGGAAATTTTTATTCCTGAGTGCATATTAACAAATCAGAGTGGGAATAAGTTAATGAATTGGGCATGCAAATTAAAAAACTAGAAAGAGAACAAATTAAAAATCCTTAGATGAAAACTAAATTAGAAATCCTAAATATTAAAGAAGAAATTAATAAAATTAAAAGTGAAAGAACTACTGAATTAATAAGACTAGGAGATGGTACTTTTAAAAAACAAATAAAATAGATAAAGTACTGGTCAATCTAATAAAAAAAGGAAAGAAGATAACCAAATTAACAGTATCAAGATGAAAAGGGCAACCTCACCTCAAATGAAGAATAAATTAAGATAAATATTAAGAATTATATGGCAATAAATGTGGCAATCTAAGTGATATGGATAATTATTTACAAAAATATAAATTGCCTAGTTTAACAGAAGAAAAAATAGAATTCTTAAATAATCCCATATCAGAAAAAGAAATTGAACAAACCATCAAAGAACTCCCTAAGAAAAAATCCCAAGGGTCAGATGGCTTCACAACTGAATTCTATCAAACATTTAAAGAACAACCAATTCCAATACTATACAATTCAAGTTTTTCTTACTTCAAGTCCAACATTATATACTACTGAATTGCATTCAGTCTGCATGGTGTGCACATTGTTTAATGAAAATTGAAGTCCTAGGAACTTCTATCAGGTCAGCTTTGAGGCCCAAATCCCCATGGGGAAATATAATCCTTTCCTTCTAAAGAGATCCTTTTTTTAACATTTTAATTATATAGGTATGCTTACAATGCTATTTTTAACAAAGGTTGCAGTTCACTTATATTTCAGAACAGAGTGAAAATTTGAAATTAAGCAGATCACCTGAAAGGAATAAACAGGTAAAAACAAAATAACAGATGATTTTCAATACAACATCTGTCCAGAGTGAATCTGCCAATTGGCTTGAGATTTAGAGTCTGGTTTTGAACATATGGGCCACTTAGGCAATGCTGGTTAATTTAGGAATATGGAGTACATAGACAAATACCTTACAATATCATATTATTCTTGTAAATAATCAATATATTATTAATAACAATTATCATACAAATAAGTATGTTATGTCTTAATAAACTATTTCCTTATATTTATATTATTTCTCTTTGTAAATGAATAAACAAAGTCTCAGGGAAGTTAAATAAATTGTTTAAGCTCCTGCAAAATAGTGAGTAGCAAAGCCTCCACTAGGAAGGAGGTCTTCTGACCTTTAGTCTAGTACTCTTTCTACTGCATGCTCAATCTTATATATTATTTTATTCCTGCAATAGGTTTGGTTGGGAAAAGACAATTTTGAATGTGGTTATTATCTGTGGAAGCTTGTGCTTATAATTTTAGCATCTGCCAGTGGATGGAAGTGGTATCTTAGAATGAAGAGGAAACTGTTACTACGAAAATCTTCTATCTGTTTTAGGTTCAGAGTCAGATTTAGAATTTTTGAAATTTCTTACATATATCTTCATTTATCTTTCTTATTTTTACACATGAAAATTCAGATCTAATAAAGGTTTCAGGCCCCCTTAGACTGTAATAACCCCCAGGGCAGAAATAATGCTGCTTATGTATTTCCATGCCCAGTGCTTGGCCCCTACTGCATAGCTCATGATTGTTTTATTGAGGAAAGAGAGTCATCCAGTTGATTTCCATCTTCACATTTCTATAGTGTATTACAACAATCCTCTGCCCCATGCCCAATACTGCACAAAGTAGAAAGTGTTTGCTTCCAGGAACTATATGTTGAGTGTCTAAATTGATCCTGAAAATGATTAATTATTCATGGGTTGAACTGAAAATAACTTTTGGGGAAATAAGAAACTAGATGTTGTTTGTTCTGTCCTTAACAAGATAGTAAATGATAAGGCAGTGATCACAAATCTTTGAAAGACTGAGTACCCAAATTCCCCATCCCAAACCATCCTTTCTACTCCAACCCCCTACCTTACCCCAGACAAGGGAGAAAGGAAGCATTCCCATTGGGCTGCTGGACAGAGGGGCAGGTGATGGCTTCAGACAAGTGTGAAGAGTGGGAAGAGAGACTCCTGGCCCAGCATCCCCCTGACTTTTTAGTAACTAAACTCTGGTGGACTATGTGCTCTGGCTACAGAGGGGTGTGCCCACAGAGAGGCCTCTGCATACTACCTATGGCACATGTACCATAGGTTTGCCACCATGGCTATAAAGAGTGATTCTAGTAAAAATACGCTTCTTCATCTGTTAAAAAGAAGGATGGATGGAACTATCCTTAAGAAATCTTCAAAATTCTAAATCTGACACTGAGTCTAAATTGTCTCTCCTAAAAAAATTCTTTATTGAAATATGTCAGCATAAATTCTGGAGAAGGTAATGGCAAACCACTCCATTATCTTTGTCAAGAAATCTCCTAATTGAGTCAAAAAGAGTCAGAAATGACTGGAAAAATGACTAAACAATAACAATATAAGCATAAATTAATTGATAAAATAAATGTACTTTTGAGCAAGACTTGTCTTATCTCCAAAGAAACTAAGAAATCATCTCAATCAATAAGCCTATAATGTTCTTGGAATTATGAATAAGGGGCAAAAATACAAAAAATAAAACAAACTATACTTTCAAGGAATTTCCAGTTGAGGAAGCTGACACTCAGAAGTTGTTACTTACCCAAGGTTATAGTAAAGATAGTAAATGAGCTGAGCTCTGACCTATGTTACTTAGTTCCTTTCCACAAAGCCTCTTTTTTCTCCACCCCCATTGCCAGCTTAGTTTAGTTCTAATCCTTCCTCCACATAGCAATTAAAGTGATATTTTCTTAAGCACAGATTTGACTACTATACTTGTCTATTCGATAGACCCCAATGACTTCCTTGCTCTCTGGGTAAAATATAAATTACTTTGTTTGGCTTGTAAAGCCATTTAAAACTTAGAAATGACCTATATTTCCAGTATCATATATTTATCTCTTTCATGTTCTCCATAGTGAATTATATTGATCATAAAAAGTAGAAGAAAGTACAAAAAAGTTGCCCAAGGAAGAAGTCAGTCAGTTAGCATTTATTAAGTACCTACTATGTGCCTTGCAAGCACTGTACTAAATACTGGAGTGAGTCTTAAAGAATGAATGCTTTTCTTCCTTGGTTTGAAGTGAGTGTTAAATAATCAAAAACAAAAATAAATAAAAACCTTCAAATAATCTCCTTATATCTAAACAAACACACATTAACAAAGAATCAAATACAATATGGAGTGAATATCAGTATCAATATTATAATAGCTAATAATAGCTAATTCATATAATGCTTTAAGATTTACAAATCACCTTATAATCTCACTTGATAACCAATATCCTTCATAAAATACTCTAGGTTAAGGTATGCTTATAAAATTTTATTTTAAAAGTAGATGCACTAAAAATTTTGTCATTATTCAGTCATATGTAACTCTCCATGACCCCATTTGAGGTTTTCTTGACAAAGATTTTTGAGTAGTTTGCTATTTCTTTCTCTAGTTCATTTTATAGATGAGGAAACTGAGGCAAACAGGGTTAACAGGATCAGGAAGATGTCTTCCTGACTCTAGGCCCAGCACTCTATCTCCTCTGACATTTAACTACATTCTAAAAGTCAGGCATTTGGTTCAGAAAGTTTTACTGAAGAGTCATAAAATTACTGATTTTAGAGCAACTACAAATCTGTGTAATAATTTAAGATCATCATGATGTAATCAAAAGTTCATTACTAGTTTGGGGTTAATAGGACTGTGTTTGAGTAAGATCACAGTTTAAATCTAGCCTCAGAATCTAGTTATGTGACCTAGGCAAATCACTTAAACTCTTTCTCAGTCTCCTAAATTGTAAAATGAGAAGCATACCCTACTTCCCAGGAGGATTGTTGTGAGGATCAAATGAAATATTTATAAAATGTTTAGCCATGATGACTGCTTAAATATTTGTTCTCTTCCATATGAACATAGACAAATCACTGAAAAATTTGAGTGTTCTATTTCCTCATCAAAAAAGGGGATATGATATGCTTTTCATAGGAGAAAATAAATATTGGGAGATTTTTACTAATGACATTCTATTTTGCACCCAATGGAGTCTTCCTCTGGAAATATCAGAATTTGGCTCCTTTGGCACTATTAGAATTTTGAGAATATTATATTGTTTGAATTTATGTCTCCACAAGAAAAGAAAGAGGGCCTTGAGTTTCCATACAAGCATCTAGGCAAAAATAAAATTAAGGTGAGATATGTTTTATGTTACCTGATCAAAACAAACAAACAAACATGGAAGACTCATATCTTGACCCATAACCAGTAAAAGATACTCCTTTATCTCCTAATTGATGTTTATTACTTATTACTTAATACTTATTAAAGTAAGAGGAAGAACTTCTATAGTTTTCCAGGTTCATTGTGCTTATCTATGTAGCATTACCATACTTCTCTTCTTAGGTATCACTAATCTACCTACTCTCTCTGGTCTTAAGCATTAACTACCTATGTGAACTTGGGCAAATTAACCTCTTTGCACAGTGCTTTGTACATAGTTGGTTAGAAAGCCAAATCATATAGTTTTTAAGAGAGATTCCTGCATAGGGGTTTATATTTACTCTTCCTTACTTTAACAGTTGTGAACCAGGGTGAAAGGATACCTTGTGTGATTATTGTTGTGTTTTTGTTTGGCTCACCATTCATAGAGAGAGAAACCATCTTCTTTGTTATTTAACTTCATCATGAGACTTGAGATACAATTTTCTATAAAATTGCCTTACTATTCCTGGGTCCACAACCTTGTAGTCAACAGGGTGGGAGAGAAAACCATTGGATATGAGATGTGATAACGCCATACCATTTCAATTCTTACTGAACATTCATTTACTTCATCTGAATGATTAGTTCTGAATCTGGGACTTTTTTTTCTTCTGGAACAACTCTATGACTTAATTTGTTGTTTTTCATTGACCCTGTCTCTTATCTTCCCTGATTTACATCTCCCATTTATACCATTTCTGTCATTCCTACTTCTACCCACAATCCCAGAATGAAAGGGGAATATCAGGAGCCAAACAGAGCAGTTGTGGATGGAGGCAATTTCCTTAAGAGGCAATGGGTCAAGTGAGCTCACTTTATGAAAGATCTGCCCTTACCAAGGGAATTTTACGTCTTGTTAAGGAGTTCTCAACAATAACAAAAGAGGAGGCACCAGGGTAGCTCAGTGGATTGAGAGCCAGGCCTAGAGATGGGAGATCCTAGGTTCAAATCTGACCTCAGAAACTTCCCAGCTGTATGACCCTGGGCAAGTCACTTGACTCCCATTGCTTACCCTTACTACTCTTCTGCCTTAAAGCCAATACACAGTATTGACTCCAAGACAGAAGGTAAGGGTTTAAAAACAATAAAAACAAACATAAAAACAACAACAACAACAACAAAACAATATCAGAAGAAAGTCCTTATCAAGAAGTAGATAAGGACTCTATTCTCTTATAAGAGTATTATTACCAATTTCAGAACAAACAATAATAAGAATTCCCCAAACTCATTCCTATAAAGAAACACCAAATCTTGTTAAGGAAAACGTAGCATTGTCAAAACAAAGAGAAATATTAATGAGACAATGTTCAAGGACAACACATTAGGAGAATTCACAAGGAAAGCCTTTAATACAGCCTGAAAGTAAGTTACATATATGTATGTAAGTCATGGTTGGCTTTGTTTGTTTTTTTAAATTAATATTCAATGAACATCTTACATTTTCTAAGTAAGTAGGCTAGATTTAAGAAAATAACAATTTTAAGATTATAGATCTTAGAGAATGGGACAGCTCAGTAAGCTAAATGCCCCATGGTGATTTTCTATCTACTCTCTGGGCCTAGCATTGCCATCTGCATCTTTGGCACTATGGGCACGAAATCAAGTCCTAATTCAATATTCTACAGCCTTCTGTTGGGGTCAGGGGAGGAAAGGGAGAAGAGATTACTTATTCTAGTATTTTGGCTCAATTTTACACTTGGGGGGAAAAACTAGAAACTGCTGTATCCCTATATACTTGGCATCGATACCTTAGCTTTTTTTTTTTTTCACACCAGCAGAGTTTACATTTCACTGTTGAGTAAGGTATGTATTCAAAATAGTCCTGTGTCTATACTCATAAGGTAGCTCATTAACAACATCTGGTGTTTCCATTATAAGATATCAAGGTGGGACATAAAATCTGCGTGACCACTAATCCATTTTGTTAGTAATTGTAGGGAAGAGTGGTTACAAAGTACTTTACTATCCACTGGGAGAAAAGGTGTTAAGTGTGAGATATTTCAGGGTTGTAACAGACAGATTGGCTCAGTGGCCACACAGAAATTTGGGCTTGCTGTAATAGGAACTTGCATGATGCTTACAGATGCCAAATGACTTTTAGACATGGACTCACTCATTGGACTGAGGCTGCTTCTTTTGCGGAGATTTCCTGAGGGAACTGAAAGATTTGACTCAGATTTTGAAACTTTTCCCCAATAGGCATTTATTTTTAATGAAAAGCTACATAGCTATAGTAGAAATATTTCAACCAGAGATGAGAACTGAGAGTTCAAAGGCTGATTTCTATTCTAAGTCTAACCATTGTGACCTTGGGCATGTCACTTAACAACTGTGTCCAGTTTTAGGAAATGGAGGGTACTAAAGCAGGCTTCTTTGTCCTGGGACTCATATATATGTGAAGGCTGATAGGTAGGTAGATAGATGAAGAGATAGGTAAAGTAGATAGACTGACAGATGATAAAGTAGTTTGATAGATGATAGAAAAAGTAGATAAGGGAGATGATAGATAAACAAAGTAGATGATAGATTGTTAGAAAGATAGAAAGATAGATAGACATTTATAAGGATCACATTCTTTCTGTCTGTTTGAATTAAGCAGGCCTTATGCTCCTTCCATCAGACTGTAATCCAGTGGTTCCCAAACTTTTTTGGCCTTCTGCCCCCTTTCCAGAAAAAAATATTACTTAGCCCCCTGGAAATTAATTTTTTAAAAATTTTAATAGCAATTAATAGGAAAGATAAATGCACCTGTGGCCATCACCACCCCACTGGATTGCTGCAGCACCCACCAGGGGGTGGTAGCACCCACTTTGGGAATCACTGTTGTAATCATAGCATTTTTGTATAATATGTAAATTTGAATAATGGAGAGACATCAGACATAGATATAAAGAAATCATTTTTCTCTCATTTGTAAAGCTAGGCAGAGCAGAAATCTAGCCATCCATTTCTCAATTTTTTTTCTTTCCTTTCCTTTTTCTTCCTTTCCTCTTTTGTTTTTAACCTCAACCTTATTTCTCTAGTGGGATTCTCTTTCCTGTGCCAATTTAGCTGCCCTGAAAAATCTCTTTATTTCATGAAGTGGAGATATATTGTAGTTTGGGACTTCAACTGCTCTGGAATCCTAAAAACTTGTTACATAGAGATATTAGGCTTCCCCCACCTTGTCCTCTCCCCTCATCCCATAATGAATATCTAGCAGGCAATGATCTTATTTCTCTTCTTTGAAATGTGGCAAATGCTGTTTGCACAAGTTAATGCAAACCCATACAGCACAGCTGGGTTTATGGGGTTGGGATAAACACAATAGCAGCAGTTCCTGCCTTAAATGTCTTCCATATGGTTCAACAGCAAGAAATGATCTTTGTCTCATTTATTCTTTGTGTATTTATGTTGCTAACCATACCATGTTTATTTTGTTACAAATTGTCTTTTCCTATGTGAATTTTCCAAGTTAGTTTTAGATTTTTCTCTGACATTCATATGATTACATTTGAAACTATGTGATAAGATGAACTTGATGTGTTCAATCAGTGTTATTTTCTATTGAATGAAGTGCTAATGCAAAGAAAAAGCATCAGGATGCTAAAAAAAGAGACAAAAACCAATGTACAAAAATTCAGAGCAATTTGTTTATTCATTCATGCAACATGTATTGAGTACCTATAATGAGCAGACAGAAGAATGGGCTTTACATTATGAAAGAATTCACTTTAGTGTTCCTTTAAATAGTGATCTTTCTTAATTTAAAATAACATTTATATCTTCAACCCATAATCTTAATCATGTGAATACTCAATTTTTTCATGCAATAAACATTTATTAAGTGTCTACTAGATAATAGGCACCATAGTTTTGGCCTGTCTGGGGATACAAAGATAAAAAACATTGATAGAATGCCTTCAAAGAAGGCAAGCTGGATACTGTTATAGACTGCAATCTGTCCATACCTTTTGATTCAATGTAATTCCTGTTTACATTCTACCATACATCCTCTATGGAAGAGGGGTGTTGATATATTTGTATGTCTATCTCTATATCTATCTATCTATCTATCTATCTATCTATCTATCTATCTATCTGTCTGTCTGTCTGTCTGTCTATCTATCTATCTATTTAGCTATCTACCTATCTATCTATATCTAACACATGGAGTGGACAACAAGGACTAGACCCTCTGATATGGGGACTTTCAGGGCTACTCGTTCACCTTTGATGTCCACCTCTTACTCAAATCTTGCCTGTGGCTCCAAAAAGCTGTAGCATGTGCAGCAGTCACAACCTGTAAAACCATTTCAGCAGGTACTCTAAACCAGATCAAAGGTAACTGATAGGTCTCAAACATGTAGATGATTTAGCTGGGTGTCTACCCAAAGCATGTGAAAATTTCCCCTGGTAGAATGAGATAATGAGAACAATGGCCATGAAAGCAGTAGAAGTAGGCACTGTGAAGTGCTTAGAGCTTAGTCAGACATAGAAGACCCCAAGGTCATCCTCTTCATTCTGGGTCATCACCAGTTATTCTGACTTTTGTTTTGCCATTGGACTTCAATGACTCTGGAAGAGAGAGTGAGGCTGACAATTCTCACTTAAATACAATTCACTCCAAGACATCATTTCATAATGTCATTGGTCTTCTTTGAAAAAGGACAAACAACAACAACTAGATTCCTTTCATCATTTTATGGCCACCAGGATAGCACTCAGTCTGCCAGATATTGGTGACTTCCTGACCAGCCCAATTCCATTTCTGATTTCTTTGATGCCTTTTATACTACTTCTTGCATGCAAGGTGATGTTGAAAATTTGTCTTAGCTTACATGTCCTCCATGAATCTCTGAATTGCCATTTGTGTCATCTACTGATAAATCTGAGATTCCTTAACTGTTAATGAAAGATACTTCTTTTGATTAATTCTAGAGAGGGTGAACAACTCTACATTTTCAGCATGTTAGGCTCTAGCACCCAAAGAAAGACAGATATATAGGTAGAGACAGCTTGAGTAACTGATAAATACCTACCAGTGTAATTTCTGACTTGTTATATTTGAAAGAGATGAATTTTGCTGTCATGCAAATGTTTATATTAACACACATTTCTAATTTATATACTTTAAAACAAATTGGAAACTGTGAAATTTGTGGTTTTACACATATTTTTTTTGTTTAGTTGTATTTTTCTTTGTTGGAGGTGTTGATTAGTAAATATAGAATAAAAAATTAAATTATGTGATATCTTATTTTTCTTTATATATGAAAAAGCTTGTTTGGTTTAGATTTGTAAATATTTAGAATAATAATTTTAAAATTAAAGAAAAAAATTTTTTTAGTCATAAGAGGCTCTAGCTTCCTTTTCCTATTTCAATATAGAGCAACACAGTCTGGAGAATGGTGGGGGAGGCTGTAGAGATTTTGTCACACAAAGTTCTTTGTACCAATGAAATTTCAAGTCTGATCTCTATCCTTATCCCTCCTCCATATCGCATCGGTTTTTTTTTTAAATCCTGATTATTAAGGTTATTGTCTCAGGTTTTTTTTTTTTTACTGAGAGTTTTCTCAGTATACCATTGCATCATCTGTAAATGGGGATCGTTTTATAAATTTTGCCCATGTTTATGTCTTTAATTACTAGTATAGCTATTCCTAGCATTTTTAGAAGTATTTCAAATGACATCAGGGAAGGAGCATCTTTGTTTTACTATTGAATTATGAGGAAAGCTTCTAGTGTTTCTTAATTGCTTCACTTATAACCAGGTGGTTTGGAATATTTTTTGTTTTTAATGTAGATAGCTTTGCTAAATATTTTTTAATGCTGTGTTGAGGTCTTTTCCTGAAGATTTTATTTATTTTTTAAATATTTATATGTGTTTGTGCAATTATCAGTCTATAATTCTCCTTTGTTGCTTTGTCCTGCCCAGGTTTGTGTATTGGAACTTCATTCATCTTATAAGAGTTTCATAGAATGTTTTCTTTCTTAGTTTTTCAAAATAATTTGAGTAGATAGGTATTCACTTCTCTTTAAAGGTCTGATGGAAATCTATCTATCAGCAGTTGGGTAGTTTAGCAAATGGAGCACTGGCCTGGAGTAAGGAAAATCCGACACTTACTAGATGTGTGACTTTCAGCAAATCAAACCTCTGTTTGTATCAGTTTTCTCATCTAATAAAAGGGAATAAAAGGGAATAATAATATCTCCTACCTCCCAGGGTTGATGAGAGGATAAAATGAAATAAAAATTGTAAAGCACTTAGCATGGTTCCAGGCACATAGTAAGGGCTACATAAATGTTTGAAATTATTAAATTCATCGGAACAGACTTCATTTGTTTCCTTTTTAGTAGTTTATTTTTCTTTTTTTGGGTTGTTTAAGGTCTCTTTCACATTCTGGTAATCTGAGTGGTGTTGTAATGTCCAAAGCAGGAAGGTGACATCTGGCTAGGGAATTTAAGGAAAAGAGAAGATAACCTCTTACATTCCGAAGAAGAGTCATAATCTTATTTTCTTTGTACTGAATATGTTTAGCACAGTAAGAGAGAAACTGAAAGTGCTCCTGAGGCAAACAAGTAGAAAAGAGAAAGCTATAGGTTTGTTGTTGACCGGAAGCCTAACTTTCCTGAGGTATATACTGCAGATCAGTTGTCTGACTTTCCTTCACTAGCCATCTCCTGTACTATACTATGCTTTATGCCCACTGGGAACTAGTGATCAATTCCTTGGAAGGGTGAGTCTGTGTTGATACAATAATTTACCTGCAGAATAGGTTACTGGGCTGAGGCCTGCCGTATGCCTTTAGAACAAAGGTTCTTGCCCAAGATGTACAGCCCTTCAAGGGGCTCGAGGATAGATATCAAGAAGTCTAGCAACCAGATGGGGAAAAAAATAACATCTTTATCTTCACAAATCTCTAGCTGTAATTTGGCATTTCTATCAATTATTGTTTTAAAAAATTCTAAGACAATATCCATATAGGCTTTCTCAACTGCCAAGAATCCATGATACACAAAAAAGATTAAAACCTCTTGAGTTAAAGCAAGTTTGTGAGCACTAGATCTAACACTACTTATTTTTAATTTGTCTATTTTCATCATGAGGTAGCTTAGTATAGTGAACATGGAGGTGGCTTTGGAATGAGAAAGGCCTGGATTCTAGTCCTGCATATGACACTTACAGGCTTTGTGACTGTGGGAAAATCACTTACCTTTTCACTACCTTAGGCAACACTCTAAAGCCTTAAATTGCAGGGGCTAATCTGTATTGTTAGCAGATTTTTTATCACCAAAGATGTCTACAGCAATGAAATGACAAATTTCTCCTACTCAATCCACTTGGAACTAGTGGTCAACTTTCCCAAAGGACTCTGTTGACATAATAATTTACCTATATACTGGAATTTTGAGCTGAGTTTCAGCCTTATCTCTTTAGAACACGAGTTCTTAAACTAGGGTGCACAGACCCCCAAGGAGTCCATGAATGGATGTCATAAATAAAAAATAAACAAACAAACAAACAAACAAATAAATAAATGAATGGAAATTAAAAAATAAAAAAATGCTGTCAAGTTTAATGTGATATAATGAAGATCTAAAATCTCTAATGAAGCACAAATGTTCAACTTTACTTACTGTGCAAAAATATATTGCACCAACTTTGCTACGGGGTAGAACTATAGTTAAATGTTGGACAACAGGTTATTTGAACTAGAAAATCTAGCACAAAAGGCCTGCATTTCCATGATAGGAAACTGAGTATTACATAAGAAATTTGAGATTGCGCATACAGCTAACTGAAAGAATGTACCTGTGTAGGCATATTTGGGGCAATAGAGTGAATGATTGGAATTAACTTGCATGAATAGCCTCATGTTCTTCAGCACTCATGCATCTGTCTCCTGCGGTGAGCTTCATTTCAAAACTCCAAGAAGCTAGTTTGGGAACTAATTCTGAGCATCACTGTAGTTAATATTTCACTACAGATTTATACCATTGTTGTTCCTATAAAGGCCAGAGTTTAAGTCAGTCCCACAAATGTTCATTAAGTACTTATAATTTGCTTAAACTCTATGCTTGCCATCAGGAAAAGATTAAAAAAGAAAGAAAATCTTAACAAAGGCTATTACCAGAAACTAAAGGAAAGAAAAAAGGATGGAATCGTTTCCTATGTTATCACTTTCAACAGTCAGCCCTTGATGGAGACTTTCCATGACTGGAAAGTAGATGAGTGTTCCTTTATGTGGATTTTCAAATCTCCTTCTCTCAAGAAATTAATTCCATTTTCTTTAAGAAGTTTGAGTTCACTTGACTGTATTTCTAGAATGAGAAAATAAATGTGAGAGTAAAAAATCCTCCAAAATGGGACTATGTTCTCTCAAAATGCAAAGTATATGCCTATTGGATTAGATGTGCATCCTTTGAAGAATATAGAGAGAGTGAAGACAAAGAGGCAAATAAGAGATAGAAGATTTCAAAGCATGAAAGCTATCAGTTTAGATTACAGGTTAAGTTCAGTATTAAAAAATTTAAATTATTTTATCAAAATTCTGATTCAAAATATGAAAGATATATTCTTCTTTAGACTGTGAATTGCAGTCCTCATTTTCCAACTGGCTTTCTAAATGTAGAAATTAATAATCTAAATGATCTCTTTCCTGAATGATGTTTTGGGGGAGAGAATGAGTTAGTTTTTCCAATTAGATTTCCTTTTTCTGGGGAGTATCGCACTTCCTCTCTGATAAATGAGGTCCCTTGTGTGACAGCTCCCCCAGGTTCAAGATATTGGGCTCCCTCCTCTTAAAATTATAACTCAATAGCTCTATTTGAATTGTGCACCTTTATTCTAGTCAGCCAGAGGACATAACTAGCTCAAAGCAAAGACATTTACTGAAATAGTATCACATCAATAATAGGGAAAGGAAAAAAAACAAAAAAATAAAACATTGCTCTCATAAATGTGGGGTTCAGCCGTCCAAAAATATACACATAACATTGGGGGAAACATGAACATACACATAGATTGCATTAGCAGATAGGTACATATTTAAGGTTAAATGTGGTCAACACAAATCATACTCTCAACACTGTAGGGCCCTGCTGTCTTTTTCTTTCTTGTCTGTTCTCATACTGCTCCTGCTAGATAAAGTATATCTACTGGATTTGTCATTTGTGAGGCTCCCTAAGCCTATTCCTTTCTATAGCTCAACCCAACTCTGCCCCTGAATTCCCTAGGCCTGCTTTCAGCTAGGTATGGAATATCCAGCTAGTAGAGTTGTTATAGTATAAGACAGTGATTCCTAAAGTGGGCACCACTACCCCCTGGTGGGTGCTGCAGCAATCCAGGGGAGCAGTGATGGCCTCAGGTCATTTATCTTTCCTATTAATTGCTATTAAAATTTAAAAAAATAATTTCCAGGGGGCTAAGTAATATTTTTTCTGGAAAGGGGGGAGTAGACCAAAAAAATTGGGAACCATTGGTATAAGACATCATTCCCAATGGGAAAATGAAAGAGCAGAGTTCTTTCATAGCTGACCCTCTTCTCAATGGTCAGAGATGACTTTTCTGAATGACAGAGATCAACTGCAAAGCTATAATTATTGAAGAACTGACAGCTTGCTTTTTAAATGCCACTTGGATAATTTAGCTGACCTTTTAGCTTGCCAATGGCTAGCCGTTTTATAATTCTGTCAAGTTTGATTAAGGAAATTCTTCACATCTTTAAAGAAGCAAAAAGATGTAGACATTTCTTCATACCCCCCTTTATTGAAGACAAGGCCTTTGTGCCTAAGATTTGTTCTCCTCTGAGTCCTTTACCCCATCCTGCCTAATAACCATGCATTAGCATGAAGTATATCTTTTAATTACAGAACATATCTAATAATAACACAGGGAGTAGAAAAAAGAAAACATAAGAAAGATAATTGAAATAAGCTTCTTAATCTTTTGTTGTGGTTGTTTTGTCTGTCATCTGTTTTTGGCTGATTTTTTCTAAAACAATGGATTATTCTGAAACTCATCTAGGAAGATGCCAGTATTCCATATGTTCAATGAGATAACACTGAGCTCCTACTTAGCCCTTAAACATGAATAAAGTCTTACAGTTCTATAAACCTCAGTAGGTGGGAATTGATTGCTCCTGTTTTAACCATGAGGAAACTTGGGGGAAAAGGTCAGGTGACTTAATCAAGGACTTAAATGATATAGGTGCACATATTTTGGACCTTCTGGCATCCAGTTATTGATTTATCTGGAGTCCTACCTACCTTTACATTATGGTACCCTTAATTATAGTCACTCCGTATCCCCTGCGGTGGAATACATTTTACTCCAAAGAAGGGTTACTCTTCAAAGCAAACCTAATGGCATTCATCAGTATTGGCACAGTGAGTGATTGTCCCTGAGAGAAAGCAAAAATGTTTGTAAAAAAATCAAAATTGACATATGAGAGAGAAAAGAAATGGCAAAGTCACATACCCAATTCAAGGTAAAGTCTCAGCACTCTGAACCTATGAAATAGGCAAAGGTTTCCAATTATTTCTCTTTCTGAGCCTCCTTTTCTCTTTTCCATGCTCTGTGACCTGACTGTTTTCTGCCCTATACCAAACTGACTTTATATTAGGTAGAGTACAGTGACTGGCGTTTAGGACTGAATTCTACAGAAATCATTTTAAAGCACTTAATGTAATTTTTAGATTTAATTAATTTCAATATAATGGAATAAATATTTCCATCCCTAATATTATCTTTCCTTTAACTACCAAAGAACCACGTATAATATTGCCCCCTATCTTGGTATGAATTCTTTCCCAGAAATCCTTCACACACTAGACCAGAGGTTCTTAATCTCTTTATGTCATGAAAATCTTTGACAGTCTTTGGAGTCCTATAGACCCTTCCTTAGAATAATGTTTTTAAATGTTTAAAACAAAATATATAGAATTATAAAGGAATCCAATTATAATAAAAATAGTTATCAAAATATGTTTGTAAAACATATTCACAGACATAAAGTTAAGAATTCTTGTTCTAGATTTTTTCTTTCTCTTCTCTCTCATCAGGAACAACCTGACCTAACTCCTATTCTTAAAAGGCCTTGTTAGAGGAGTCAATTTCAATGAATTTATGCAAACTAGTCAATCAATATGTTTTAGCCATCTACAGTCATACCAAGGAAGCAGCAAGCAGCTGCCCAATCTTGCCAACAGTTCCATGAGTAGGCCAAGAAGTCTTTATTCCTGAGATGTGAATGTGTTTGAATCTGGGTGCTATGTCCTTATTTTGCACAGTTCCATTTGTCCCTAAATTCTCCTTCTTTACTTCCACATGTTTTTCTTTTATGGCATTAAAGAGAATTCTAGAGATAGGAAAGTAGAAGCAAAAGGAGTTGTTTGGGAACAAATACAGCTTTGTTACAATCAAGTATTTAACTCTGGATAGGTTGTTTAACTGAAAGTGGTCAGACTAATGGCATCTTAAATGACGCCACAGTGCAAAGAGTGGTGAGTCTGAAATCAGGAAGACTGCAATTCAAATGTGACTTAGATATTTGAATGGCTACAGATCTCTTTACTATCTGAGTCAGTGATGTCATTGGCTCTGATGGGTTAAATTGTCTTCTCTATGCAGATCATTTGCAGATCTATATATCTAGCCCTAAGATCTCCTTGAGCAAGTCTTCTATCAATTGTTACTTGATATCTTAAACCAGAGATTTCATAGGTCTCTCAAACTTTCATTGTTTTCCTCTCCCATTTATCTTTTCCCCCTCTTCTTAACTTCCCTACCTCTATGAAGGGCAGCATCATTTTCCCAGTTACCCAAGCTCAGACCCCCAATGTTAGCCTCAACTCCTCATTATCTCTTATCCCACATATTTAATCCTTTGCCACGCCTCATCATTTCTACCTTCACAATATATCTAGTATACAAATATCCCTTTCTGTCCAGTCACACAGTCACTGCCATTATTCAGACTCTCATCACTTCCAGCCTAGATTATTACAGTAACCTTTTAATTGATCTCCACTTCTCATGTCTTTCCTCATTTTAATCTAGCTTCCATTCAACTACCAAAGTGATTTTCTTAAGATCATATCTAATAATGTTACATCATTACTCAAAAATACCAGGAGCTCTGTATTATTTCTGGAGTCAAATATAAAGTTCGCAGTTTTTGAATGTTGTCCATAACCTTCCTCCTGCCTATCTTTCCAATCTTCTTAATCATAGCTAACATTTATATAATGCTAACTATATGCCAGGCACTTTACAATTATTATCTTACTTCATCTTTACAACAACCTTGGGAGGTAGTTGCTATTATCTCTATTTTACAGATGAGGAAACTGAGACAAACAGGGGAAATGTCTTGTTCAGAGTCACACAGCTAGTAAATGTCTAAGGCTGGATTTGAACTCAAGTTTTTTTGAACACAGGCCACATGATTCATCCACTGCACCAGTTACTTATGTACCTGATCTATCATCCACCTGTAGTGACTTATTTGCTGTTACAACACTCCATCTCAATTTTTACTCTCTCTCTACAGGCTCTCCTTTATGCAGAGAATGGTCCCTTTCTCAATTCTTCCTCTAATTTTTCATGGCTTCCTTCAAGAATCATCTCAAATCCCACCTTTTTCAAGAAGCCTTTTCCTGTTGTGGTGGCAAAAAATTGAAAAATGAGGGAATGCCCTTCGATTGGGGAATGGCTGAACAAATTGTGGTATCTGTTGGTGATGGAATACTATTATGCTGAAAGGAATGATGAACTTGAGGAATTCCATGTGAACTGGAATGATCTCCAGGAATTGATACAGAATAAAAGGAGCAGAACCAGGAGAACATTGTACACAGAGACTGATACACTGTGGTACAATCAAACATAATGGACTTCATTACTAGCAGCAATGCAATGACATTGATAGCAGGACAATCCAGAGGAACTTATGAGAAAGAATGCTATCCATATCCAGAGAAAGAACTGTGGGAGTAGAAACATAGAAGAAAAACATTTGCTTCATCACATAGTTTGATGGAGATATGAATGGGGATGTAGACTTGAAATGATCACTCTATTGCAGATATTAATAATATGGAAATAGGTATTGATCAATGATACATGTAAAACCCAGTGAAATTGCTTGCTGGCTATGGGAGGTGTGAGGGAGGAGGGAAGGGAAAGAACATGAATCATATAACCATGGGAAAATATTCTAAATTAAGCAATCAAAAAAATAAATAAATATTTTTAAAAAGAAGCCTTTCACTGTGTCCCCAGCTACTAGTGGCTTCACTTTTCAGATTACCTTCTAGCTTCTCTCTATCATATATATGTATATATATATATATATATATATATATATATATATATATATACCTAGTTATTTTCATGTTATCTCTTCTATTGGGATGCTAGTCTCTTGAGAGGAGACAATTTTTGCTTTATATTTTCAGCACTTAACAAAATGCCTGACCCATAATAAGTGCTTAATATATTCTTGTTGGCCGACTGACAAAAAGCATTTTACATATAGATAGTGTCTCAGATGACCTCTAACAGCTTACATTTCTAAACATTTCAGTGATTATTCATTATTGCTTCAGTGACATTTTTTCCTGTTTTCTCTTAGCTACAGTGGAAGCTTTTGAGAAGTGAAGAATGTATTTTATATTATCTTATGCCCTACTTAGGCTCTAACACATAGGTGCACTCAAAAATGTATATGTTAAATGAATGGATGGATGAATGATGAAATATTTTGTAAGGCAGAACTAATCTTTCAGGTTAAGCACTTTATATCCACATCTGAAAAGACCATTAATACTTTATGAAAATATGAGTTGCTTGCTGCATGTTGACATTGGTCTGAACATATTTACTGTGGTTGGATGGCATTATTCTTTTATCTCTCAGGGAATTTGTAAAAGGGGAAGAGAATATGAACTAGAAAACATAAACGGGACTAGAGTAAACTACATGGCATAAATTATTTCACAACCTTATTTTCAAGAGCACTATAGCTATTAAAACTCCCAATTAATTCCAGTAAATGCTTTTAACAATTTCTGTAGAATTAACTGCTAACTACCAATTATCTCGCTCTACCTAATGTAGAGCCAGTTTGGTAGAGTAGATAGAATGTTGGATTTATAGTCAAGAAAACTTGGTTCAGATCTTGCCTCTGACACAACACATAGTCACTATGCTGGACTAATTTAAGCAGGAGGTTGCTTACTGAAAAAAAACCAAACTTATTACTCCTTTTCCTCTTAAATATAAAAAGAAATTAATAAAAAACTATACTAACAAACCTACTGTGTCAAAGAGGCTGGCCAATGGCCACAAATAGAAAGAAAAACTTATTACATATCATTATGTATGTACAATTTAGGATTCCTGGAGATTCATTTCCTTTCTGGGGTTAAGTTTTGGGTTTCTATAATTGTATGCCAAAATGATTTCTGAATTTAAGACCTTTCATGCAAAGGTCTGAGCCTCCCTTGCATGTTTTACACCTAACCATCTCAGAAGCTTATTACCTGTGTAACCTGAGCAAGTCACTTTACCACTGAATCTTGGTTTCTTCAGCTATGAAATGGAGATAATAATATTTGTGATTCCTACTACACAGGATTGTCATAAGAGCCAAATAAGATAATGCATACAAAACACTTAGGAAATCTTGAAGCACTGTACAAATGATGGCTGTTTTATCATCATTACAGTTATTATCATTATGAATCTTACTACTACTTTATATAGTATGATTTAATCCAAACAATATTTAATAAACACCTACTATTTATGAAGTGCTGTACTAGAAACTGGTGACATAAATGGCAAAAATAACTGGTCCGTACCCTCATGCAGTTTACCATCTAACATACATATATAATGTACAATAAAATGTGAAAACAAATGTACTTTTTGAGGAGGTTCAGGCACGGTATAATTGTTTACTTATATAGAATAATGGCTGGTGGCTGAGCAGAGGACGAATCCTGGAGAGATTTGTAGCCTGCTCAGATAAAATTAGGCTGTTTATTAATTAAAAAGGGCAGGAATATCCACAGCTCAATGATGTAACATGGCTTACCAACCTAATTTTTTTTACAGATTTGACACTACACTTCAATGTACTAAACAAACAACTACAAGGAGAACAGCAGAAAGGATGTTTTGTGATATCAAAACATTTGAGAGAAAAGTTCAGGTTTTTGAAAAAGACCTTGAAGATGGGCAGCTGAAATATTTTCCAAATATAAAAATTCATCTAGGAAATTCTACAACATTTCCAGATTATCCTACAAGCAATAAGGAAATCTACAAGGAATTTTCTAGCATTGTAGCAGCTGCAAAGGTGAATTTTAGTAACAGATTATTACAGTTCCATAAGATGGAGACAGGATTTTCTTCCTTCTCTCAATAAAGCTAAATTTGAAGAACTTGATCTTTCCTGCTTACACTGGTGGAGCTATTGAAATTTCAAGAAAGCTCTGTCTGGAAAAATAAGTTCTGTGACTTGCGTGAAACACTTGAGAAGATAGAAGAGATGACAAAGGACAGCACATTTAATTCTGAAATTGAAATCCTTAAAGTGTGGAATTTTCTGCCAAATAATTTTAAGTCAATGAAATCACTTGGGATTTCTTTTCTTACTTTGTTTGTATCATCTTATGCTTGTGAGCAGCTATTTTCATCTTTGAATTATATCAAATCTGACACCAGAAACAGACTAACAGATGACCTGAGTGCTGCATGTGTTGCTCTAAAACTTACAAAGTATGGTCCATGGTCAGACAAATTATCAGCATACATACAACAGCAAAAATCACATTAATTGTTCAACAACATGCCAAATATAAACTTTTACCTTTCAATAAAAAGTTGTTTGTATCATTGAAAATTCTCTTATTGTGTTTTTCTTTTAAGACAAAAATGTTAATGAGTGAGGTTTTTTCCCTCTAAATTAAAACCTTAATATTCAGGTTAAATTGCCAAATTGGCACTTTGTGATAAATACATGGGTTTTGGTTGTAGTTTGGGCACTCAGTCTCTAAAAGGTTTGCCATCACTGGACTAGATGATCATGAAGGTCTCATCCATCTCTAAATATGTAATGTTGAATGTGCTTGAATGTTATCTTTTCTTCAGTTAGAAACAAAGAGATAGTTTGATAACAGTTAATGTCAATAAGTAAGATGTGCTAAGTATAAAGAGTTGATCTCTTTAATGTTTATCAAAGGGAAAATAATGAGAAAATGTTGCCTATAGTTAGTTAAAAAGATACATTTCTGGATTTCTAGTTTTCCCTCCTAAAGCTGGAGAGTTGTTATGTTACATAATAAAATATACTCATATCCAGCATTAAAAAACATACAGACCACAAATCTTTTGATTTTATTTGTTGTTGAGCCTTTTCAGTTGTGTCCAACTATTTGTGACCCATTTTTTTGGATTTTCTTGGCAGACACTAAAATGGTTTTCCATTTTCTTCTCCAGCTCATTTTACAGACGAGGAACTGAGGCAAATAGCTCAAAGTGATTTGGCCAGGGTTACACAGCTAGTAAGTGTCTGAGGCCAAATTTGAATTCATGATGAGTCTTCCTGATTTTAATCCCAGTGCACTATCCTTTGTACTACTGCACCACCTAATTTTTTTTCTTTAAACCCTTACCTTCCATCTTGGAGTCAATATTAATATTGTACATTGGATCCAAGGCAGAAGAGTGGTAAGGGTTAGGCAATGGGGGTCAAGTGACTTGCCCAGGGTCACACGACTGGGAAGTGTCTGAGGCCAGATTTGAACCTAGGACCTCCCGTCTCTAGGCCTGGCTCTCAATCCACTGAGCTACCCAGGTGCCCCTACCACCTAATTTTTTATAATATATCTTTATTAAAAATAGGATAATGAAAAAGGATAGATAAGAGAATGGATGAATTAGATAATTAAACAAAGGATTCAAGTTTTTTCCCTAGGTCTTTGCTTTAATATAAAAGTAGACATTCTGCCTTAGATCTAGTTCTTCATGAATTAGTCAAAAAAAATAAAAAATATGCATTCAAATTATCTTGTTAGAAATGTTTGTCACTGAAGCTAGTTATTGGCACTTAACATATGCAGAAGATTACTTTACTTGAGGGGTATGATACTTCTATAGGGAATTAATTATATTACGTTAATCAACAAGCATTTATTAGGAGTCTCCTATGAGCCAAGCAATGTACTAAATATTGGGGAAATAAAAAGAAGTCTTCAAGGAGTTGTGCAATTTTAGAAGGGATTGATATTTTCACTTATCCAACATAACTGAAACCCTCTCTCCCCACATATTTCAGATATAGAAAGATATAGAAATACCTAAAACAAGGAATGGACAGTGAATAGGTAAACCTTGAAATTCAGTTCTGATACCTTATATTATGGTCTCTAAATGGCATACTCAATCCTTCTAACCATCTGGTTGTGAGATGAACAGCTAACACAGGAATACCCATGCAGTCAGTCAACAAGCATTTAAGCCATAATTGGGGAATGTCTAAACAAATTGCTGTATATTTTTGCAACTGAGTGATAAGAATCAATGAGCAGTCTAATTTTTAAAAAAAATTGGAAAGAATTACACAGAATAATGAATAGTGAAATGAGTAGAACCAAGAGAACATCATATACAGCTGCAGAATTAATACTGGTAGAATAAATTATAAATGTTACCTTTGGAGAGTAAACTGAAAGGTGAAAACATGAAAGACAATTTATATGAATATGTCTGTCTTCTGGACAATAACTTTTGTGATGCTGAAATTGTTGAAATTTGGATGCTTTATGTATCCATGTGATTCTCCTAAGTTATTGGCATAAAACTCAGAAAAAAAGAAATTATATGATTTTATATGTTTTTTTTGTTAAATCAGTGACATTACTTGGCAATCATTGCTTCCCTTTTTAATTGCTTATGGTCTATCCCTTAAATTATCCATTCCAAAAATTTCCTAGGCATCAACCTCAAAGTCTCCAACCTATATAATTTTCCTGTATGAAAAATCAAGACAGTCAAAATCAAGAAAATCCAGTCTTATGCTACCATAATTCCTCAGACAGTACTGACAGAGGTTTTATAGTTATACTCATAATTTCTTTACCTACTAACCTACCTTGGATTTTCTTAGCATTAATTGAAATATTAAGAGCAGTTAAATCAAATTCTTCAGTAAAGTCCCTTGGCCTACTTGGTTCCCCAACTAGTTATCACTAGACAATTTTCCTTTGGAGGTGCAATGAGACCTTTGTTTCCTGAGATATTCTGGTAACATAGAAACATTAAGGCAAAAATATAATGAAAAATGCTATTTAAATTCAACTTTAAATGATGCTGATGATGGGCGCAGTGGAATGCTCTTGCGAGGTGATTGATAGCAATATCTGGAGTGACAGAAATTGATAGCAATACCCAGTAGAATAAGTATAGGTTCTGGAGTCAAAAAATTTGGTTTCAAACCATTGGCTCTGTTCTTGACAGTCTGTATAACTTTGGGGAATTTGTTTGATGTCTCCAGAACTCTGTCTTCTTATCTACATATAAAGAAAGAGAGAATTAACCATGATGATTTATGATATTTTCCTGTTCTAGACCCTAAGAATGGTGTTTTATTTTGCAGGAGTTCTGGCTTTCTTCTAGAACTGTTCTTCTCCTGCCTTAGATCAATTAGTGCACATTTGCATCCTTGAGAAAGAAAATAAACACTGAAGTACCCTGAGACTTGTGATGCTTTCTCACTTTTACTAGTTTGGGTGGTCTTTCTTTCCTGCTGTTTACCACCTGTTGCTTAGTCTCTGTCAATCAGTGAGGAGATGGAGCAGTTATGCAAGAAGAGTGATGAACAAATTATAGCTTATGCTACAAAACTATGTGTTGAAAATAGTACATAGGAAATAAGTTTTCAATTGTTTGTACTGACTGGTTCAGTTACGAACCTTTATTACAAGGTATCATGAATTTAAATTTAAATTCTAGGTATTTATCAAGCACCTCTTACCTACTCTGTACACAACAATATGCTCAGTACTATCCAGGATTAAAAAAAATACTATCAAGATACTATCTTGGCCCTTAAAGCACTTTTAATCTTGAGGAGGAGATATTTCTACATGAATAATTAGAAATATTGTAATGAGATTTTTAAGATGTTTAATATTATTAAAATTCAGAAGAATCAAGAGTCACTTATAACTAAGATGAAGAGAAGTATAAAAAGATCCCTTTTCCATTCTTTTAAAATTACTGAAGGAAAAAACTGATTTCTAAGCATGGTTAATCTGTGCTCCCAGATTCCACTTGCACCTCTGAGAAAGGCCTTTACTGCTCTGTTGCATCTGGAAACAGCCAATGGGCCTTATCAATTGATTCACAAACTCAAGTTAAAATTATTTTTTCTAGGGCTAGGACAGATTTCTGATCTGCAATCTATATCTCAAATATTATATCCACTGATTCACTTCTCAACTCAAATAGTAAACACATAATATAGAAATTGAAAATGAGAGAAGGTTGTATGGAATGTCTACTGGCATCTTACAGGAAAAAGTGATGGCCCAAATGTTAGCTACAGATTATAATGAGTATTGGATATGGCATCAAGAGATTTAGACTTGAATTTCAACTCTGGTATTTGCTAGTTGTATGATGTTAGATCATACGCTTAACTTCTCTTTGCCTCAGTTTCTCCATTTAGTGCTTGTTGCCCAGGGTTGTGATAATGCTGAGATAAGATAGTATACATAGAGTACTTTGCAATCCCCAATGCACCACATAAATGACTACTATTAGAGGAGAAAAGACTTTTTCTGATTAGGTTATGGTAAATCTTTATGAAGAAAATAATATTTGAATAGTGCATCGAAGTCTGTATGGTTGATTGTATTTTTTGAATCATGGTTAAGTGATATGAATCCAGGATGCTATATTTTACATGATTTACTATGCCATTTAAAATTGTGTTCTCAGAATTCTTACTAGTCTGTCTAGTTCCTATTCTTGAAGCCATGTGACACAATTTCAGAATATATTCAGTTTTTGTCTTCCCGGTACTTTTATTCTAGGTAGGTAGGATTCAAAAAGTATGTAAATGAAATGGTTAAGCCCAAAATGTACATAATTATGTAGGCCATACATAATATAGAAATAGAAAATGAGAGAAGGTTGTATGCCAGTGGAGAGTTTGTCTTCCAATCTTTACTTTTGCTTCAATAATCAGGATGCCAAAGTAATGGTTTCCAAATTTAGTGTAGATATGCTTTCTCCTCTACTCTGCCTCGGTCTCTGTCTCTTTCTCTCTCTCTCTCTTTTTTTTAAACCCTTAACTTCGGTGTATTGGCTCATAGATGTAAGAGTGGTAAAGGTTGGCAATGAGGGTCAAGTGACTTGCCCAGGGTCACACAACTGGGAAGTGTCTGAGGCCGGATTTGAACCTAGAACCTCCCATCTCTAGACCTGGTTCTCAATCCAATGAGCTACCCAGCTGCCCCTCTGTCTCTCTCTTTTTAAAAAAAATTGTCAAACCCCTCCACTTAAAACATTTGTGCAAATAATTTTATTTTATTTTTTTCCTTTTTTAATTATAAGTTTGACTATTTTCCCATATTTTCATGTTATTTCCCTCTCCCTCAAACTCCTCCCCCTTGTAGCTGAAGCACAATTCCACTGGTGTTTACATGTATCATTGATTAAGACCTAAAGTTGGACTAGAGTTATCATTTAGTGACTACATCCTCAATAATATCCTCAACAGACCATGTGTTCAAGCAGTTGTTTTTCGTCTGTGTTTCTCCTCCCACAGTTCTTCCTCTGAGTGTGGTTAGTTTTCTTTCTCATAAGACTCTCATCCTTGCTCTGGATCCTTGCATTGCTGCTAGTAGAGAAGTCCGTTATGTTCGATTGTACCACAGTATATCAGTCTCTGCGTACAATGTTCTCCTGGTTCTGCTCCTTTCAATCTGCATCAATTCCTGGAGGCCATTTCAGTTTATATGGAATTCCTCTAGTTCATTATTCCTTTGATGTGCAAATAATTTTAGTAGCTTACACTTTATTAAACTGGAATTGATAATGTAAAAATATACATACATTTAGGGCAACAAAATACAAAACAAAACATACACAAGTATTTATTACATTTCCATATTTATAAAAAATTAATAATAATTTCAATAATATAATTTATGCTCATTTTGATACAAAGATTATTAAAACATGATGTTATTGATGATATTGCTACTCAATTACTAATTGAGATAGTTTGTCTTTATGGTAGGAGCAACAGAAAACCCTATCTCACGCAAATAAGATGCTATTAATGTTAGTAAATTTTGTACTGCCTTGTCTGATAGATCAGAAATGTCTTTTATTCACTCATAGTCAAAACACAAGATTTTCAACTTCAAAAAAATTTTTTCTGCATGCTATTATAAGACAAATCTGTTTATCATTCCTACTCCATTGAAGTAAATAGCTCAATCTCATGATTAACTAGCAAATCTCTATTCTGTCATTTACAGGAGGTGTTTTTAAATATGAGAAAGAAATAATAACATATTATAAACTTATTATCCATGGCTTTATATTTTAATAAATAGTTACTTTACCTTTCTATATTGAAGTACAAATAAAATTGGTTTATTTAGAACATTCAGTTTAAGAAATACACTAAATACACATTTTCATGAGAAATTTTCAATATTTTATCCTTATAGTTACCATCAAGAAAAAAGTCTTTTATCTCAATCAACCATTAAGATATCTTGTCATGAGAAAGATAGTATGTTTTATAAGAGTATAAAACTCTCTATACTCAAGTTTTATACCCTTATATCATCAGTTTTCCAAATGACTTCTTTTTAATGGACTATTATATAAAGTTATTCTTGTAACACTTAAAAAAATAAACATGTGAGACTCCTCAGTCATATTTCTCAAATTTCTCTGTTCTTATACAGTTTTCCTTTCATGAAGCCAAGAGAGACAAAAGTCCTCTGCTGAATATTTAAGTATATGAATTTTATCCCAGTGATATCTGTTGGAGCCTGAGTGAAATTCTATAAGCAAAGCATCACCTCCAGAACCCACTCTATTACTGCTGCCTTCTTTTGTGAAGCATACATACAAAAAATCCAAATTGCATGAAGAAGCACATTTTAAACTAGTGCTTATAGATCAGTTTTGTCTTTATATAATTTTACCATATTGCATAATTTTAATTAAAAATATGGTAGTTATACTGATGGTTTCTTTTTATAAAGCATATATGATGAAATGAACTTCTTTAACTACACCTATTGCTTCATTCACTCATGTCAAATACAGAATAGTATGTATTTAGTTTTTCGATGCAAAAATCTTTAGATATATGAGCAATTCTAAATGTCACCCTATTATCTGCAAGTAGAACTCTGAAGTTATTTATATATTATTCACTACAACCATTGACTTTATGCCTAGCTATGATTAGACCAATTTTTCCTTATCAAATAACGCATTTTTACAATGAGCAATTCTGTAAGTACCTTATATGATGCAAGCTAACCTTTTGATATCAGATAGAGTTTTTGTTTTATTAATTTAAAAAAATTCATTTTCTCTGGAGAAATTCTTTCATCTTACCAATGTGTTTTGTATGTACATTTTCAAGACAGATTTTGATTTTCTTAGGTTTCACAATAGCTTTAGATGAAGAATTCATCTAAAGCAAACAGCATTGATCTTTTTCATCCATCACTAATCATACTTGTGAATGCAAATAAATTTTTTTTTCTGAAATTAAACTCAAATTTCTGCTACTTGAACTTTCTCTCTGGTCTTTAATTCTGTTAATTTCAGCAGCTCTACTAGATCTGTTTTCAAACAGTTATATATGAATTTATTATGAATATGTCTTATTTCATTTACTTAAAAAGTAGAGATGGTAAAAAATTAAGACATTAAGGTTGAATTTATTTTGGAAAATTTTAAATGATTGTCTATAACTACTCTGAACATTATTACTTTTGGTATATAGGTAAACTTTGAGTTTGTACATATAGCAAACAGCACAACAATACAACTCATCTGTGTAGTATACAGAATTGGGGTCATATAGTTTTTTCTAGCTTTGGCTGAGTTCCAAAACGGATGTGGCCATATCAGGAAGTGAAAAAGAGTACTGTTAATTTGAACTGGTTTGCATAAATGCTATTAAATTATTTCTATACTGCATTCACATAAGTTGGAGTGAATTTTCATTTTGAGTTTTGCTTTTGTTGATTTGAATTTGAATTTTGTTTTGATTTTTAAAAATGCATATATTTAGGCAGGAATTATATAAGAGAATATCCAATGATTTTATTCATAGGTTTATAGCCCTTTGGAAAGGATTTTCATACTCTTATCCCAGAACCTCTCTTTCAACACAGTATTCCTCCATATCATAGAAGACTTGGATTAAATGATTATTTTGGCATAAGTTATCTGAACAATTGCATCAAAATTCCACTTGATTTTGTGTATATAGTCATGAACTATGTTTTGTTACTACATATTCTCTTCCTCCATCTTACTTTTTTACATAGAAAAAAGAACATTGTCTGCTATAAAGTATTATATAAGTGAAACAGTCTCCAAGCTTTTAGCAAAGTGTTCTGACATATATTTTGAAGAATTTGTTTTTACCATTTTTGTCAGATACTTTTATCTGACCACTATGGTTTGGTTTGATTGTTGGGATATTAAGCAGTGCTCAAGGCTTAAGTAAAATTCAGGTCAAGACTTCAAATTTACTGAGATTCTTTTCTGGAATCTCTTTTCACCTTACAATGAAATACAGGGATTTTCTTGGTAAATGACTATATTTTTCTTCAGTCAGTTTGTACTAGTAACTAAAGTGTAGAAGCAGATACTTGTAAAGTTATTTCCCATGTTAGCCACTTGTTCAAATGCGTTCTGTTTTTCTTTACTGGTGCTTTTAAAAAAATTGCCATTTCCCAATGCCACCCCGTCCCAATAAACCCTTTATGGTAAAAAAGAAAAATTGCTAAGCAAAACTATCTGAAACACTGACAATTTCCAACAACATATGCCTCATTCCATGTCTGTGTTCTACCATCTTGTACCAAGAGGAGAGGGGTTTGTTTGAAGCCTATTGTTTGTTTCATTGATGTGAATTCTGACAATATTTACTAGTATTACCCTTTATATTATTGTGGCCCTTGTGCTTGTAGCCATATGTAATGAGCTGTAAGTAGATTCATTGACCTTGAATTCAAATCCCAATTCTGCTACCACCTATGTGATATTGTACAAATCACTTCACCTCTCCAGTGTTCAATTTCTCATCTGTTAAATTAGGAAGTTAGGTTAGATGAATTCTAAGCTCCCTATGATCTATGATGTGTGTACATGATCTATGTGTATTTTATTGGTACTGCTCATTTCATTCTGTATTAATTTATATGCCTTTTGAAGTTTCTCTGAGTTCCTTATATTCATCATTATTTAAGGTACAATGGTATCATTACATTTACCTATACAATTTGTTTAGTCACTTTCCAATTTAAAAATATCTACTTCATTTCAAATTTTTGGTGTCAAAGCAGGTTTTTTTCTATACACAATTACATTCATACTTCTACATAGAATCTTTCTTTCACTGACTTCTTTGAGATATATGTGCAATAACTAACTTTTTGAGTCAAAGAGAATTATTGTCTTTCATTTCCCACAACATATCTTGACTTTTTAATGCTTTCTGCCACATTTGTATCTTCACAAGTATGTTGGCCCAAGACTGAAAAATCCAGTTGTTCTTATTTGTTAATAACTGCTTTAAAACTCTCCCAAAGATAAAGTTAGAGAGGCCACAGAAACCATCTAGTTCGGTTGTTCCAATTTAGCCTTTGTATGGAAGTTTTGTGATTTTAGAGTTTTAAGGACGGAATTCCAAAGATAATACAAATTAATGTAACATGTTAAAATGAGAGTATTCCACTACAAAACAACTTTGCACTCTGTTCCTCAGTAAAAAAAAAAGTCTTTAGGTGAATAATGATTTTGGTTAACAGTACCTAAATTAGAAAAGAAAAACTCTTATTTAATGTTCACTTTTTTTTCTAGAAATGCTTTCTTTTTCTATTTTTTTGAATTTTTTGTGGGAAGAAGCAGGCTGTTTGGCTGATGCACAATCCTATTTTCTCCTTTCTGTGTCATCTTGATTTATTGTTTATTTTTTTAATAGCTCAGACAAACTACGTTCAGTGGACATAAACATTTGGCAATGTTTAAAGGGCATCGTTTCCACATGTGTCTGGACACTGGGAATTAACTACACCAGGAAATTGGAAATAAGCATGTCAGCAAACTGTTAAGTTTTTATTGAGCACTTTAAAACTTTATGTACTGATTTATAGCACTTGTACAGAGCATGTGTGAGCTGTTGATCTAGGAACTGACATTTACTTTTTGTGTTTGGTTTCTGGGAAAGATCTATAGGCTGGTTTAAAATATATCCCATATAAATGCATTTTGATAAACAAACAAACTAGCTCAAGAGATAATGTAAGTGAATCAGTGTTAAATAAATTCTCTCAAAAAGCAACATCTGGTACTTGGAGAAGAGGTTACTTTTTGCTTCCACAATGACTATTATAAATGATGAGGTGGAAATTACAAATAGCTCTATCTCGATGTCAAAATTGGGATGATGGTTCTGAAAGAGGCTTTGGGACACTTTGGTATATTTAGGAGACAATATATAGAACACCTGGTATATAGCCTGCTTATTTACGATTTGATTTGCATGTTTATTCAGGATGGCATTTCCCCCTCTTGGCCTTAAGTATTTTACTGACATCATCCCATGGATCATGATAGGGAGAGGAGTAATTCTGAATGACAGGAAACTTAGATCCTTGCAGAATCCTGGTTAAAAAAAAAGATGATCTCATCTAGTCAGTAGCCCTTGGCCTCACTGCATAGCCCCTGTATTACTTCTCACTTTTTTACAGGTGGAAAAGTAGTGGCCATGGTTTCGTGGTTATAGTAACTAGCCTTTGTGTTGTGGGAAACTTTTTGGCATGCATTATGTAGGTGTGATCACTTGAAGAAAATCTTGATGTAAGAAAACTAGGATTACAACTTTAAATTAGAGACTGACTGCTCAAATTACATGAGAACTGATTATCTGGCTTCCTTAAACTATAAGCTTTCCTGTTGAGTCAAAAAAGAGCAATTCCATTCTATATACTTTCATGTAATCATTTGTGTCTGTGACATAGTACTGTGATTTCATTCATATAGGCAACTCCATTATTAAAACTCTTTATATCAATGAATATTAACACATGTTCTTCAGTGAAGGCTTTAAGGAAAGAAATGTTTGGTGGACTAGAAAGCCAGATTCCCAGTTAGGCAGACTTGGGTTCAAATACTGCCTCTGAGCTGTATGGACTGTGTAATCCTGGGCAAGTCAAATAGCCTCTGAGGAGCCTCTAGCATCTTTTTATAAAGTTTTATGCATATACATTAATGTTATTCCCTGCAGAGTTGCAAGTTTTGGGAAGATACAAATGAATGCACACAATAGTCTTCCCCCAATCGACCTCTCAGATTACTTAGAGAGAAAAGTAATGCCTGTAGAATCACTCAAGAACAGCAAGGGAATATATTTGCACTATGTGATGGTGTGGCACTCAGAGAATTTAGAGAGTAAATCATCACTTATAACTGCTAATGAAAGATTTTAAGAAGTAGGCGAATGTAGTGTGCGGTGCACATACAAAAACAATTTACCGTGACTTACGCTAACTAATGGGACAGAAACACTAATTAGATGTAGACTTCTCAAAGCTAGTAATAAACCTTTATTAGTCCAATGTGTGTAAATATTAGTTTATATCATCTATTAGAAAATACAAACATTAATTCCATTAGGAATAAACCAACAATCTCATTTCCTGGAGTTTCCTGGTAAGCATTTCTTATACCAGACTCAATGACAATGTTTTCTATCTAACTAGAAATTATATGCCTGCCTCCAAGGTAGTTGCTTGGCAGCTTGGCAAATTTCCATCAGTCAGTCAGCACTACTCTCAAAAGAATATGAGGGATTCTTGAGTCTCCTTGTGAGGAACAAGGAAGTCATCCTCGGTCATGACCCAAGGCTTAAGAATGGGAGTTTTTGGTGGGTTTCTTATCATTCTAGCTAAAAGGCATTAATTGACCTTTGATTGGTGATTGATTACCTAAACTTATGAGGAAAGGAAAACTATCAATTAAAGCTAATGTTATTAGTGTTTATCTGTTGCTTGCAAGACTTGGAAGACACACGTCATTAGCAGTTTGCCAAATCTGGAGAACTTGTATTAGTTGTTTACCAGATTGGTTGGGGGCACACATATCATTAGTAGTTCTTTATCAAATTTAGGAAATACATAGACCATTAATAGTTGTTTATTAAAATGGGGACATAGACACCATTGCCAAAATATTCCACTCAAGTCCTTATCACAGAAAAATAACTTACATAACAACTACTCCGTCACAAAATAGAGGTTTAAAACAAAATGGAGTTATGTGAAGACCATGCATTTATTTCCATTACATTTTAAATTGGGATTTGAAGGAGCTATAGAAATAAATGGATGGAGAAATGATAAGAGAAATTTTAGGTAGGAAAAAATGACATAGCAAAGGTAAAGAATTATAAATAAACACATCATGTGGCATGTACGATAAGAAAGGAGACTAACTAGAATCATCTAAAGGGAGTAGAGTGTAAAATAGGAGAGGAAATCTGATATAATTAATAGTGAGAGTGAAGAAGACTTTAGGGTTAGCAGGAGCTAATTTCAAGTTCTGACTCTGACTCATATAAGCAGCATGGACATGGAGAAGTCACTTAAACTCTCAGTGTCCTGGACAACTCTCCAATACAGACATCTTGTTCAGCTGCATTGATGGAGGGGTAAGAAAATTGTAGGATCTGGCCATTGGGGAGAGGGATAGGTGATACATTCATTTAAATTACATGGGAATTGATTCTGAAGGACATTGATGATGACAGCTGATGGTATCTTTTATGGAATCACAGGCTCTAAAATTGAGGCTCTGAAATCTTGCAGCGGCTGTTGCAGGTAGGGTCAGCCTTGGCAGCTTGACAGCAGGCATTCAAAGATATAGCAAGGGTTTGAGTATGCTTGGTTCAGGAAATTGAAAGTCCACCCCTCCTTCTCCTGTTGCTTCATGTTCCCACTTTTATAGTCCTGGTTCCAACAGTCCTCAACTGACCCTGCTTTCTTGAGATTCCGCTTAACCCCAGTAAAATTCCACCTTTACAGTATGCATGTATATTCTGGGGGTAAATCCAGGATTGATATTAGTATGAATGAAAAAAAAAAAGAAATGTTGTTTGATTTCAAGCTTAATATGGGCCAGAAGTAGTTACAAACAAAATAACTCTAATATGTAGGTACTATTGAGAGAAGTATCATAGGAAAGAATAGTCTCATTATATTTTATGATGTTCAGAGTACAGTTGAAAGATTATGCACCTGGAATTATGTAACCATGTTAACTTTTCTAAAAAATAAATATTAATAAATGTTTAGAAAAATACCCACCAAAAAAAGAAAGATTATGCACCTGTCCAGTATTATAGTTTGAGAAACACTGATGAATTAGATTTTACCCAGAAGAAGATGGGGAAGGGAGCAACCTGGCCCTATGTCCCTCTGGCTTTCTATTAACAAACTCTGAAAATCTCTGTAGAGCAGTGATTCCCAAAGTGGGTGCTACAGTGATCCGGGGGAGGCAGTGATGGCCACACTTTTTTTGTATTACATTCTATTCTGAGTTCAATAAATAGTTTCATAATTTCCAGGGGGCACTAAGTAATATTTTTTTCTGGAAAGGAGGCAGTAGGCCAAAAAAGTTTGGGAACCACTGCTGTAGAGTAATGTTAGACATGGAAGACTGTCACTGGAAATATTCAAACAGATCTGGGTTATTATCTATTAGGGAAATTTTATAAAAGAGATTTTTTTGTTTGGTGGCAAACTAGACTAGTTGATATTTAAGATCTCTTTCAACTTTGATTCAATAATAATAATAATAGCAACAATAATAATTGCATTTACCTGCCATTTAAAAATTGCCCTTTGGGCATAGTTCCAAAATGTTCTTCAGAATGGTTGGAACAGTTTACAACTACACCAATAGTTTATTAGGATACTTATTTCCCCTTATTCCCCTCCAGCATTTGTCATTTTTAGAGGTGTGACATGGTACCTCACAGGTCCCTTAATTTGCACTTCTCTATTTATTTGTGATTTAGAACATTTTTTCATATGACTATAGGTATCCTTGACTTTTGCTTATTTATATCCTTTGACCATTTATCAATTGAGGAATTACTCTTATTTTTTAAATTTTTATTCAAGTATTTTTCGTGGTTACATGATTCATGTACTTTCTCTCCCCTTTCCCCTCCACTCTCCCAGAGTCAACAAGCAATTCCACTGGTTTACACATGTATTATCACTCAATACCAATTTTCATATTAATCATTTTTGTAATAATCTTTTAAAAACTGAAATTGGATTTTAAAAATCCAATACCCATATAAAGTGAAAAATCAAATGTTTTCCTTCTGCATTTCTATTCCCACAGTTCTTTCTCTTGATGTGGATAGCATTCCTTCTCATAAGAATGACTCTCATTTTTATAAGTTTTACTTAGTACCCTATTTATTTGAAAAATAAATTCTTTATTAAAACCAGTGGAAATGAGCATTGGCCAGGAGTGGGGGGAGGGTGAGGGGTAAAGGGGAAAGTAGGAGCATGAATCATGTAACCATGTTAACTTTTCTAAAAAATGAATATTGGTAAATGTTAAAAAAATAAAAAAGTAAAAAAAAAATAAGTCCTTTATCAGAAAAATTTGCTGTAAAATGTTTCATATTACTTCATTGTCTATGCTATCTTTTAACAATATGTAGTTTCCTTGTTTATCTCTTAATTAAAAGTCCATTTTTTGCTTTTTCTTTACTTGAGATCATAATTGCTACCTCTGCCTTTTTTACTTCAGCTAAAGCATAATATATTTTGTCCAGCCCCTTATTTTGACTCTCTGCATGCCTTTCTGTTTCAAATATTTCTCTTTTTAAAATATATTATTAGATTCTAGTTTTTATTCCATTCTGCTATCTGCTTCTGTTTTATGGGTGAGGTCATACCATTTATATTCAGTTATGATTACTAATTTCCTCTTTTCCTCCATCCCACTTCCTTCTCCCTATCCTCTCTTATCATTTTTAATCATGTCCCTCTTCAGAAGTCAATTCTGCTTCTGACAACTGTCTCTCTTACTTTGCTTTTCCTTTTATTATATCTCCACTCCTTTCTCTTATTCCCTTCCTCTCTTAGTTCTCTGTTGGATAAGAGCAATTTTTATACCCAACTGAGTGTGTGTATATATATGTATATATATTCTTTCCTCTTTGAACCACTCTGATGAATATTTTCTTGACTAACCTAGGGGTGGAAAGGCACTGTGTGAAGTTTCATGCTTCTTCATGCTGCTGTTTTCAGATGGTTTTAGGGGTCTACAAGTTTTTGTTGCTTCTAAGGTGGTATGTTCCTGGAAGATGTGTGGTCACTGTTTCCCTAATCTATGCTCTGGTTTTTACCCAGGAAGGAACTATTCTTTCCTACTGCTGTAAATATTAGTACTACTCTTTGCCTTGGAATTGTGACCGAGTCCTCTGCTCCACAGTTTTATATGGGCAATAGAATTGCCAATAAGTACCAGGTACACCCAGTGTCAGCAAAGTATTTCCTATAATCTCTTTCTGACCAGTTCTCTGACCCTTTTACTGTTTATGACCTGAGTGCTCCCTAGGCTGTTGCTGCTGCTACTTTCATTCCCTCCTCTAAGGCCAAATTGAAGCAACCTGAGCATGCACTTTGGGCCAGCCCCCACCTCTCCTACCAACTTCCTAAGTTGTCCTAGGCTGAAGAAATCTCTATTCCTGACATTTTTTTTTGGCTCTACTGCTCTAAATTTTTATTTGAGGCATTAAAGTTGTTTGGAGGGTAATATTGGGAGAATATAGTTGGGTGGCTACCTCTCTTCTGCCATCTTGGCTCCACTCCCTAAGAAATATATTCTTGATCAAGAAATGGAAAGAGACAATTAGAAAATGTAAAATAGATAACTTTGATTATAAGAAAAACCAAAAAAAAAGTCCTGCACAAACAAAATCAGCATACCTACAACAAGAAGGGAAGTGGTTGAATGGGAAAAATTATTTTCAAAAAATTTATCAAATTTCTTTTAAAAGGGTTAGGAATCCAATGCAATATACATTGTTATATTCTGTATTAATTCCTACATCAAGGCCCTGGATTAGAAAGGAACCAGTCAATTCCTGTATAGTAGAGAGAATTGATAAAGAAGGGTTTTGAATAATAGGCACTATCAAGTCTATAGATTTTTATAATGTCTTTATTCTTAGGAATTTCAAATAATGTGTTATTTTACAAAATCTAGCTAACAGGAATATTTTATAATTATTTTTTTCTTGTCTACATGACAACATTAGTTTGGGGAAGGGATGAGACTTTGAGGAACCACCTCCTAGTTAGCTATTTACCAATCAAAGATGTCTTTCTATGTTTAAGGGAGGGGTTGAATATGAGCTCTTAAAACTCTTTAGATTTGTCGAAGAGTTGTTCGGATAAGCCTTTAACTTATCACTTTATTGGTAATAATAATGTATAAGCTTATATTCTTTTCCAAAGCCATTCTCTTGAAATTAATTACAATAGTTACATATGTGTAATATATATGGGAGTATATGTACATTTTTATACACATATATATGAGTTTTAGCCAGAAATATGACATGTATACATAAACACAAACATATAGATATATAATTAAAAGTCACTTCTAACAGATCAATGACTCAAAAGATATAAACAAATAGTTCTCAAAAGAATTACAAACTATTTTCAACCATAAGAAAAGAATACTTTAAAACAGTAATAATGAGAAAAATGCAAATCAAAATGGCCTTGAGGTTTTAATTTGCACTCTGCAAATTGCCAAAGATGAAAAAAGCTGGGATGCCAATTTTGAAGGGGTTATAGGGAGGGTTAAAGGGCCATTTTGGAAGCAATTTGAAATTTGGAAAATGAAGTGATTATACTATTAGGCTTATTCCCTAAAGGGTGTAAGGGGACCATGGATAAAAAGAAAATTACCATATACACCAAAATATTTATAGTGACACTTTTGCGTTAGAAAAGAGCTGGAAATAAAGTAGGTATTCATTAATTAGAGAATGGCTAAACAAATTGCAGTATATGAATACAATGAAATTATCTTTGCTGTAAGAAATTATGTATTTGATGAAGAGATATTTGTATTTGATATGTATATGATGAAGCAAGAAAACAGCAACTTACACAGAATGAAATAGAACCAAAAAAAAATGTAAACAATGAAAATAGAAAAAAATAACCTCAAAAAAATCAAATGAATATTGCAAAATTACAAGAAACAAGCATAAATGAGCAGCTAGATGATTCAATGGATTGAGAGCCAGGTCTCGAGATAGAGGGTTGTTGGTTCAAATCTGGTCTTAGACACTTGTTAACTGTGTGACCCTGGGCAACTCACCTAATCCCCATTAACTGACCCTTATTGCTCTTTTGCCTTGGAACCAATATGCAGTATTGACTTTAAGATGGAAGGTAAGGGTTTAAAAAAACAAGCTTAGCTGCAAAGAATATATGAGAAAAGAACACCTCCCCATGTCCTTCTAGAGGTGAGAGTTCCATTAAAGTTTTATGCTGTACATATTTTCAGAATTTTTTAAATGTATCGATCAGTTACTCTGGTTTGTTTTCCCTCCTTTTTTGTCCTTAAAGATATTATTTGGAATGCCTCTCTGGTAGAGGGAGGAGTAAGAAACCTGGGGAAATTATGTGATGTATAAAGAGAAAGTATATCAATCAAAACTTATTTTTAAAAAAGATAGAGGTGAGGAGAGAGTTCATTTCAAGCCTGGAGAATAGTCTTTGAAAAGATAATAAACTGGCAGGAGATGGAATGTCATATATGAGGAAGAGTAAGTAGGCAAGCGTAGTTAGAAATGTGGGTTGGGGTCATCTTGTTAAGGATTGTAATACCAAACAGTGGAGCTTATTATTTTTATCCTGGAGGCCATGAAGCATCATTGAAGATTTTTGAGCCATGGAAAGACATAATCAGATTTGTGATTGGGCAGAGTATTTTGGAAACTATGTGGAGGATTGACTGAGGAATGGAGAAGTGGAAGTATCCAAACTAATTAGGAGATTATTGTAATAATGCAGGCAGATGATGAAGATCTAAACTAGGTAAGGTAGTGGTAAAAATATGGGTAGAGAGAAGGGCATGAATATAAGAAATATTTAGATAAAATTGGCAATATTTGGATAACTGTCTAGGGCAGCGATGGGCAAACTTTTTAAAGAGGGGGCCAAAGGAAAGGAAATACTCATTTATCAGTCTATCTCTAAGGCAACTCTTTTGAAGTTTCATTGTATTGTATCCTACTCATTGTATTCATCAGATTAGGAATAATGTCTTGCTGCTGGATAGAACATTTAAGCCCCCCCTGGGCTGAGGTTTGCCCATCACTGGTCTAGGGGAATGGTATATAGTGAGGACTCTAAAATTATGAACTTGGATGACTGGATGGGTAGTGGAAGAAAGGATATGGGGAAAGAGAAGGGAGGATATGAAAAGTTCTATTTAGACATTTTGAATTTGAGATCCCTATGAGATTTCAGGTGAAAATCTCAGGTGGATGGTTATTTTGAGGTTTAAAAAAAAGGACTGGAGTTTTCCGGGTTAAGATGGCAGCAGAGTAAGAAGCAGCTCTTAACCTCTCCTGACCGAAACACACAAAACTCTTTAAGGGGACATAAAAACAAGCCCAGACGAACAGAGGAACCCCACAACAGGGCACAGCGTGGAAGGTACGTGGAATCGGGACATTTCCATGCTATAAAGGGGTGAAACAGCTCTCACTAAATCGCGGGCTGAGCAACCACCCCACCCCCCACACACACACACAACACCTATAGCACCGAAACGAGCTAAAAAGAAATAGAGCAAGTTTGGGGCACCCATCGAGTCATTGGCAGCTCCGGGGCCTGTTCCTGAGAGCAGCAAGATTTAGGACCCCAAAAAGCTAAAGAAAACACACAAACTCTTGAGTGTGGGAGCAGAACGCAGGCTCAGAGCACAGGCTTGGGCGGAGGTGTGGGTGGAGGCATACACAGCCACAAGCTAGAGCTCTGAAACCCTGAGTGGGGAACCAGTGCAGACAGGTATACGACTGTGGAAGCAGCGCCCTGAGATTTGTAAAGAAACCTTTGGCAGAGGATCAAGCAAGAGGGGCCACCAGGGGGCTTGACCTTGGAAAAAACCAAAACTCAGACCTCAGGAGCCAAAAGACCATGGACAGACCCTGAGCGCAAGGATAAATCTGAGAAGCTGCTGGGCTAACTTGATGGCTACCCAGTCTCAGGAAGTTCAGAAGAGAAAGATTAACAACAAGAAAAAGAAGTCTTTAACACTCGACAACTTTTACACAGAGAAAATCCAGACAACCGAGCAAACAGAGGAGGAGAACAAACAAGCATCCGGACCCTCCTCAAATAAGGAAAACTCCTCACAAGCTATGGAAGAGTTCAAAACTGAGATTTTGAGGAAAATGGAAGAGATCTGGCAAGAAAATAACTGTTTAAAAGGTAGAATCTTGCAAATGGAAAGTGAGACTCAGAAACCAAATGAACTGGTAAGCAAATTGAACACCAGAAATGACCAGATTGAAAAGGAATACCAGAAGATTATGGCCGAAAACCAGAAGATTACAGCCGAAAACCAAAAGATCATAGCTGAAAACCGAAAGATTATAGCCGAAAACCAATCCCTAAAGGCTAGGAATGAGCAATTAGAAGCTAATGATCTCTCAAGACAACAAGAACAAATAAAACAAAGTCAAAAGACTGAAAAAATAGAAGGAAACATGAAATATCTCAATGAGAGAGTGACAGACCAAGAAAACCGGTCTAGAAGAGACAATTTGAGAATAATTGGTCTTCCAGAAAAACCAGAAATTAATA
>NC_058130.1:323872972-324141672 GCF_016433145.1 Gracilinanus agilis
GGGGTCTAATTACTCAAATATACAAGGAGTTAAAGCAATTGTATAAAAAATCAAGCCATTCCCCAATTGATAAATGGGCAAGAGACATGAATAGGCAATTTTCAGATAAAGAAATCAAAAGTATCAATAAGCACAAGAGAAAGTGTTCTAAATCTCTAATAATTAGAGAAATGCAAATCAAAACAACTCTGAGGTATCACCTCACACCTAGCAGATTGGCTAAAATGAAAGAAGGGGAGAGTAATGAATGTTGGAGGGGATGTGGCAAAATCGGGACATTAATGCATTGCTGGTGGAGCTGTGAACTGATCCAGCCATTCTGCCTGGCAATTTGGAACTATGCTCAAAGGGCTATAAAAGAATGCCTGCCCTTTGATCCAGCCATACCATTGCTGGGTTTGTACCCCAAAGAGATCATAGATAAACAGACTTGTACGAAAATATTTATAGCTGAGCTTTTTGTGGTGGCAACAAATTGGAAAAGGAGGGTATGTACTTCAATTGGGGAATGGCTGAACAAACTGTGGTATATGCTGATGATGGAATACTATTGTTCTAAAAGGAATAATAAACTGGAGGAGTTCCAGGTGAACTGGAGAGACCTCCGGGAACAGATGCAGAGCGAAAGGAGCAGAGTCAGAAGAACATTGTACACAGAGACTGATATACTATGGTAAAATCGAATGTAATGGACCTCTGTACCAGCAGCAATGCAATGACCCAGGACAATTCTGAGGGATTTATGGTAAAGAACGCTACCCACATTCAGAGGAAGGACTGTAAGAGAGGAAACATATAAGAAAAACAACTGCTTTTACGCATGGGTCTGGGTGGACATGATTGAGGGTGTGGACTCGAAACTACCACATCAATGCAACTACCAACAATTTGGAAATTGGTCTTGATCAAGGACACATGACAAAACTAGTGGAAATGTGCATTGGCCTTGGGTGGGGGGAATCTGGGGGGCAAAGGGGAAAGGAGGAGCATGAATCATGTAACCATGTTAAAAATGAATATTAATAAATGTTTAAAAAAAAGGACTGGATAAAGAAATTTGGGAGACATATGTAAAGAGATGATTAATTAAACTCATATGAGGATGTATTTAAAGATGAAGAAATTATTAGAGATTATTTAGTATAATCCCTTTATTTTATCGATTAGGACCCCCAGATCTTGAGTTGTATGACTTGTGGGAAGTCACATAAATAGTAAGTAACAGCTGAGATTCAAACCCAAGTCCTTTGATTCTAAATCAAGAGCTTTTCCCATTAAACCCATGTTAGAGATTACATGTGTATGTGTAGCTAAAAGGAGTCCTTCAAGTGCCTGCAAGTGTCAAATCCTGATTACAACCAAGTGAAGGGTAGGTCTTTTTTGTTGGGGGAGAGAGATTCTCTGAAAGGAGATGATATATAATGGGTTTGGCATAATGGAGGGGTTAGTCTAAAATTAAAATTCATGAAAAGCAGTATTATATAGTGGACAGTAGACTGAGCTAACAGTCAAAAGCTATGTGGTTTCAAAATTCTGGTTCACTTACTACCTGTTTGTCCCTAGACAAGTTACAAATCTGAGTCTCAGTTTATCTATAAAATGAGGATGATTTGAAGAGCTATGATATCAACCTTTCAGGACTATTATGAATATCATATGAGTTAATATATGTGAAGTGCCTTGCAAACCTTAAAGTACAAAATAAATATCCATCATTATTATGGTTGTTGTTATAATTATTGTATTATCTTCTACATTACAGTAGTAATAATAGTAGTAGTATGGGGATAATACTGAGTTGGGAGGGACTAGAATACAGTACCTTGAACACATTGAACACTATATAAATGCTTTATCTATCCATTTAGAGCAGTGATTCCCAAAGTGGGCACCACCGCCCCCTGGTGGGTGCTTCAGCGATCCAGAGGGGCATTTGAGGGTGGTGAATAACTGTAAGGAGGTGGTGATAGTATGTGACAGGGGGCACTAAATAAAAATTTTTCTGGAAAGGGGGCGGTAGGGCAAAAAAGTTTGAGAACCATTGATTTAGAGGAATATTAGTCATTATCTTGCAGAAGTCACTCTTGACTTAGGCAAGAATGATAGGGAGCTACTGATAAAGAGAAAAGAAAGATCCTGAAGAAATTTGGAACAACTGGCAGGATTTGGTAATGAGGAAGTGGTTTATGTGAGGGGAGATTATGGTTTGAGGAGAATAGCTTCTGAGTTACCTAGAGATTATGATTGGATTAGGTCTGACCGAAGAATAAACCATATTTTGAGGCTCAGAAAGCCATCCTATTAGAAAAGAAGAAAACAAGTATTTTAAAGTGTCTACTACATGATAGGTGCTATGCTAAATATTTTGCAAATATTATTTCATTAGACCATCACAACAATACTGGAAGGTATGTCCTTTTACCATCTCTATTTTATACTTTAAAAAACCACCTGAAGTTAAATGGGTTGTGCAGAGCTTCTTCTGTAGTAAACATCTAAGATCAAATTTTAACTCTGGCTCTAAGCTCACCATAGTATCTACTGCTCCACCTTGGTGCCTCTAAGTCAAAGTATCTAGGAGTCTATTCCTGATATGAAGACGGAGTCTCCTTCTTAGCATTTGTGAAAACACTTTCAGTATTTCTTGAATTTTTACTTTATTAGTTGGAATTTGTTGATCTATTTCTTTGTGAAATTACTTTGCCATTTTGTATTTGACCTTCACTAGAAAAAGGCATCTTGAAAGAATCTATAACTTGCTTGACCAGTGAGACTGAGACTCACTTTTCCCCCCATTTGCTATATCCCAGAATATAAAAATCTATATACATAGAAATAGTGCTCAATGGATTTCTTTGTTTTTGCCTACCCAGTGAAAAGATTGTTGGATTTGGAGTCAGACAATGTGGTTTGAAATCCTAGTTTTGGCACTTTCTACCTCTGGTATCCTGGGCAAATTATTTACCTTTTCTGGATCTTAGTTTCCTTATCAATAAAATGAAAGGATTGGACTAGGTGTTCCCTGAAGCCCCTTCCAGCTCTAAATTTGTGTTACCATGACTAAATGTAGTCCACTCCCTTCTAATGTGCTTTAATGTGGAGGTAGGGTTATTATCATCATAAACAACTAAATATGAATTGGCCTGGTATCAGAAAGAAGGGAGAGAATTGGATAGAATTTATTGAAGGAAATGGGCAATTCCCTTAGCCTTTTTTTTATTATTAGTTTCTTTGGTACTTGGAGCTGATTCCAAGAAAATATGGCTATAGAAAAACCAAGTGCTTTGGAGGACTTTATCCTTTGTTGATATGAGCTTGACATCTCAGCCCAGAGTAGCTCTGTAACTCTCAGGTCAATCTTCTTCCTCACTGTTCCCATTTGGGAACAAGTTTGCTTCATGTTCTCTGGCTTCAACCATGAGTCACGACTCTCTAACCCTGTCAGAGAGAATGATGGATGCTGGTTAAAAACAAACAAAAAACCCCATGCTGCAAAGAATAAGGCGGAGGGGTACTCTGTGGCAAGTAATTAAAAACAATCCTGCTATGTTGGAAGCAGTTCTCCTACCTCCTGCCACCCTGCTGGCCTCTATTATGCTGCCTGGCGAGGCTGGCTCCCTGGCTCTCCATTCTGCCAGCTCACTTCTGCTGGCCCTGTTTCTCTAATCATTTGGCAATCCTTCTTACCATTACCAGGCTCCTTTTCAGGATGCCAAGCTTTGGACAAGGTTGGGGGTGGGGGCTTTGGCACAAAGAGGGGTGGTATCTTTGAAGCTTTTCCAAACATCCCTACATTTGAAAGGTTGGCTGGTAACAATATGTACTTTCTCTTCTGTTTTTTTTCCCCCTTCCAAATTTGTGCCCTAGCTGATTTCCAATTTTCTTTCTGACAACCGATAAAAGGAATAGCAAACAACATTTTTAGAGCTGCCAGGGTGGAGGGCACTAAGCGTCCATCTGCTCCTTTGTCATTCCGTCATTCACATCTCCAAAAGAAATAGGGTGGTGGTGGTTGGGGGTGGAAGGTGGGGGCATCTCTAGCTAGTCTATGTGCAATTCTAGGTAACTAAGTTTTCAAGCAGAGTTGAAGAAACTGACAGATAAAATATTCATTCTCCTAATTTGTAGCTCTCAAATTCACTTATGATTGTTGCTCAATTAAAGATATATGTCCTGTTTAAATGGATTTCATACTTTTTAGATTGTTTAAAACCCTATTTTTGCCATTGGTAAGAAAAGTGAAGGGCAGCTAGGTGGGATCAGTTAATAGAATGCAGTGCCTGGAGTCAGGAAGACCTGAGTTCAAATCCAATGTCAGATATTTAGTAGTTATGTGATCTTGGGTAAGTCATTTAATCTTGTTTCCCCCAGTTTCCTCATCTGTAAAATGAGCTGATAAAGGAACCCCACTATCTGTGCCAAAACACCTCCCCACCTTAAATTCAATCATGAAGAATTAGACACAACTGAAAGGAATGAACAACTAAAGAAAAATGAGCCAGTGACTGTACATTCTTTAAGACTGTAAAGAGGAGAAAATTTTCTTTCTTTGTTGTTTGCACACTCCCTATTCAAAGGAGGATTTGTCCAAATGAAGTGGAGAATTACTTCTCTGACACCTTTTTACCTTCCACCTCATCTTTTTTTAGCAGTAGCTTAGAAGTGCAGTGGAACCTCAGCAACATACCTGATTGAATACCTAAACAATGATAGTCCTATTTTCAGCTACACATTCAAAGAAGACTACAAAGCGCGCGCGCGCGCGAGAGAGAGAGAGAGAGAGAGAGAGAGAGAGAGAGAGAGAGAGAGAGAGAGAGAGAGAGAGAGAGATTACAAAGCAAGACTAGATTCTATTAAAGTGTCTTCCTTCTGGATACATATCTCCTATATCTCAGAGGATAGAGTAGGAGCTATTGGCATCTAAAAAGGCTTGCCAATATTTCTGTGATGTTTGTAGAATCATATCATAGAACTAAAAGATACTTTTAAAAAGAACTAGAAGGGACCTCAGGGCTTATCTGGTCTAAATCCCTTATTTTACATATAAGTAAACTGAGGTCCCAGTGACTTGCCCAAGATAACACATTAAGAGTCTGATCAGAGATTTGAATCCAGGTCCTTAGGTTCCAGATCCAGTCTTCTGAACTATTTTGCAAGTGAAATAATTTTGACAGTTAGGCTTGGTAATTAACTTGATAAGGATTCACTAACCAACTTGAGTAAATCTTCAGCCTTCTGGCATTTCTCTGCTTTTGTCCACCCAGTGAAAAGAAGATCAGGTCTGATTTTCCAAGTACAAAATTTGGTTCATGTAAAAAAAAGTTAGGCCAGTTAGGAAGCAGAAAAAAACAAACAAACACACACACACAAAAAAAAAACCAACTCCATCACTTTAATTAAATACGATTTTCTATTGGGACAAAGGACAGTTGGCTCTTCTCAAATGAGAAGACCCTTAGGTTAATCAACCACTGAGTCTTATCAGTGATTCATCTAAATAGAAAACTCATATTTTGAAACTTGAAACCTGGCCCAGGTGTTTTGAAAGGGCTTTTGTATGGGTTTTAAGTACCCCCTTAGCACCAGAGCAAAATGGCATAGTCTCAAATGAAAATATTCAAAGGCTGTGAAGTCATATTAGTGTTAAAATTGAAGGGGGAAAAAATCTCATAAACTTCCCCAGGATAGAGATTGTTGTATTGCCCATCTACCTTGGATTGGGACTGTTTCCATTCCCTGTCTTTAAAAGATTCTTTCAGTTACTTGTTAGAAGTTGCCCTCTGCCTCTCAGCATACTGTGAAACCTTTCTTTTAATACTGTGTCATCTCCCATGAGGGCTCCTCCTTGAAGGCACAATTGTAATTAGTCCTGATCCAGGGAGCAGATGGAGAAAACTGACTGTAGCAGAAATGAATTGGTTAGATTCCTACCTCTTGAGTGGCTTGTACTAGGAAAAACAATCTAAAACTCTAGGAAATTACTTTCATTGTGTGTGTTTGTTTTTACAGGCCTTAACCAACTGATAAATGTCAACTTTACACCATATTGATTCAATAAGACTTTATCCCACCCTACAGAAATGGCTTAGAGCCAAGGGAGGGACACTCCAGAAATCCACAGATGAATTTAATCACCAGAACTGCATCTGGCCTGGACAGCCATCTCTTTAACATATAACTGGGGCTAGAGCAGCAGATGTTTACTTTACAGACTGGGAAATCTGGGTTGGTATCTATGAAAAATATGGGCTTGCTCTAGTGGTTGGCACTTCCAGTATTGGACAAGTCAAATGGAATTTGAAAGTTCTAATCCTCCTCTTGTCTGTGCAATTGCAATAGAAATTGTAAGGATAGAGCAAATATAGTGCTTTGGAGCTTCCATGACTTAATTCAGATGCAGACACAAAACTTTGCCTACCTTTTTATTTAAAATTATATAAAAATTGTATATATAATGGAAGGACACATTAGACTCTATCTAGATAAAAGAATCTTTTTTGTATTATTATTTGCTCATTGTAGACTATGACAAAACGAAATGATGGATAAAATAGCCATCCAGTCTTTGAAAATCCCCATGTTGTCTTTTCTCCTGAAATTAGCTGTGTAGAATAACAAGACAAATTCTCTATCAGTGTTTTCCTCATGGGTGTACCATGGCATAGAATATGTTAGAGTATAACAGTACACTTTGAATTAGCACTTCAAATAGTTTCTAGAGAAAGAACTATTAAGAAATTTGGGGAAAACTTGCTTACTGAAAGTGATCAATCGGAGGTGTCCAGGAGTCAGCTTGAACCAGCTTGGGAGAGCTAATTATTAAATAGTGAACATTTTCACTTTGGAAAAAGCAAATTCTACAAATCAGGGATTGATTTTTTCTTTTGTTGATTGTGTAGATGTAAGAAAATAATAGATGTGCTAATAATTCAAATTCAAATTCAAAGTATGTTCTGCATACATTTTCCTCCAGAGAAAACATTTACTAGGACATACTAGTTAAACATTTACTAGGACATCACTGGTATAGTATTGTTACCAACCCAAGATACCTAGTTCCTAAGGCAGTTATCAAACATGATATCTGGAAGGATCAAAGAAGAGATTTAAACAACTAAATGGGAATTTAACAAATCAGCTCAAACATATGTCCTTCTTTCCTCTAGAAAATAGATCTCAATTTTGAGATGTAAAATGAATAATTTTGGTTATATTAAAATAAAAAGTTTTAGGTATAAATCCCACCTGATCATGGTGGATGATCTTAATTACTTGCTGGAGTCTCTGTTAATATTCTATCTATTTAAGATTTTTGCATCTATGTTCATTAGGGAGATTGGTCTGTAGTTTTTTTTCCTCTGTTTTTGATCTCCCTGGCTTTGGAATCAGTACCATATTTGTGTCATAAAAGGAATTTGGTAGGACTCCTTCTTTGCTTATCATATCAAATAATTTGTATAGTATTGGGATTAGTTGCTCTTTGAATGTCTGATAGAATTCACTTGTGAATCCATCAGGCCCTGGCGATTTTTTCTTAGGGAGTTCTTTGATGGCTTGTTCAATTTCTTTTTCTGATATGGAATTATTTAGGTATTCTATTTCTTCTGCTGTTAATCTAGGCATTTTATATTTTTGTAAATATTCATCCATATCTCCTAAATTGTTATATTTGTTGCCATATAATTGGGTGAAATAGTTTTTAATGATGGCCTTAATTTCCCCTCCATTAGAGGTGAGGTCTCCCTTTTCATCTTTGATACTGTCAATTTGGTTTTCTTCTTTCCTTTTTTTATTAGATTGACCAGTACCTTGTCTATTTTATCTGTTTTTTCAAAATACCAGCTTCTAGTCTTATTTATTAATTCAATAGTTCTTTTACTTTCAATTTTATTAATTTCTCCCTTGATTTTTAGTATTTCTAATTTAGTTTTCATCTGGGGAGATGGTTCAACATTAGGAAAACCATCCATATAATTGACCATATCAACAGTCTAACAAACAAAAATCACATGATCATTTCAATAGATACTGAAAAAGCCTTTGACAAAATACAGCATCCATTCCTATTGAAAACACTGAAAAGTATAGGAATAGAAGGACCTTTCCTAAAAATAATAAACAGTATATACCTAAAACCATCAACAAGCATCATATGCAATGGGGATAAATTAGAAGCCTTCCCAATAAGATCAGGAGTGAAACAAGGATGCCCATTATCACCTCTATTATTCAACATAGTAATAGAAACACTAGCAGTAGCAATTAGAGAAGAAAAAAATTGAAGGTATCAAAATAGGCAAGGAGGAGACTAAGCTATCACTCTTTGCGGATGATATGATGGTCTACTTAAAAAATCCTAGAGAATCAACTAAGAAGCTTGTAGAAATAATCAACAACTTTAGCAAAGTTGCAGGATACAAAATGAATGCACATAAATCATCAGCATTTCTATACATTCCCAACACATTAGAGCAGCAAGAGGTAGAAAGAGTAACACCATTTAAAATCACCCTAGACAATATAAAATACTGGGGAATCTATCTACCAAAACAAACACAGCAATTATACGAAAACAACTACAAAACACTTTCCAAACAAATAAAACTGAATCTAAACAATTGGAAAGCCATTGATTGCTCATGGGTAGGATGAGCTAACATAATAAAAATGACCATTGTACCCAAATTAATTTACCTATTTAGTGCCATACCTATCAAATTACCAAAAATCTTCTTTATTGAATTAGAAAAAACTATAACAAATTTCATTTGGAATAACAAAAGATCAAGAATATCAAGGGAAATAATGAAAAAAATGTGAAGAAAGGGGACCTAGCAGTACCAGATATTAAACTATACTATACAGCAGCAGTTATCAAAACAATATGGTACTGGCTAAGAGACAGAAGGGAGGATCAGTGGAATAGACTTGGGGTTAATGATGTCAGCAAGACAGTGTATGATAAACCCAAAGAGCCCAACTTTTGGGACATGAATCCACTATTTGACAAAAACTGCTGGGAAATTTGGAAAACAATATGGGAGAGATTAGGTTTAGATTAACATCTCACACCCTACACCAAGATGAATTCAGAATGAGTGAATGACTTGAATATAAAGAGGGAAACTATAAATAAGTTAAGTGAACACAGAATAGTATGCTTGTCAGATCTCTGGGAAAGGAAAGATTTTAAAACCAAGCAAGAGTTAGAGAAAATTACAAAATGTAAATTGAATGGTTTTGATTATATTAAACTAAAAAGCTTTTGTACAAACAAAAACAATGTAGTCAAAATCAGAAGGGAAACAACAAATTGGGAAAAAATCTTTGTAACAAAAAGCTCTGACAGGGGTCTAATTACTCAAATATACAAGGAGTTAAAGTAATTGTATAAAAAATCAAGCCATTCCCCAATTGGTAAATGGGCAAGAGACATGAATAGGCAATTTTCAGATAAAGAAATCAAAAGTATCAATAAGCACATGAGAAAGTGTTCTAAATCTCTAATAATTAGAGAAATGCAAATAAAAACAACTCTGAGATATCACCTCATACCTAGCAGATTGGCTAAAACGAAAGAAGGGGAGAGTAATGAATGCTGGAGGAGATGTGGCAAAATTGGGACATTAATGCATTGCTGGTGGAGTTGTGAACTGATCCAACCATTCTGGATGGCAATTTGGAACTATGATCAAAGGGCTATAAAAAAATGCCTTCCCTTTGATCCAGCCATAACATTGTTGGGTTTGTACCCTAAAGAGATCATGAATAAACAGACTTGTGTGAAAATATTTATAGCTGAGCTTTTTGTGATGGCAAAAAATTGGAAAAGGAGAGTATGTCCTTCAATTGGGGAATGGCTGAACAAACTGTGGTATATGCGGGTGATGGAATACTATTGTGCTAAAAGGAATAATAAACTGGAGAAGTTCCAGGTGAACTGGAAAGACCTCCAGGAACTGATGCAGAGCGAATGGAGCAGAGCCAGAAGAACATTGTACACAGAGACTGATATACTATGGTAAAATCGAATGCAGTGGACTTCTGTACCAGCAGCAATGCAATGACACAGGACAGCTCTGAGGGATTTATTGAAAAGAACGCTACCCACATTCAGAGGAAGGACTGCAGGAGAGGAAACACAGAAAAAAAACAACTGCCTGAACGCATGGGTTGGGGTGGACATGATTGGGGATGTAGACTCGAAAATACCACACCAATGCAACTATCAGCAATTTGGAAATAGGTCTTGATCGATGACACATGATAAAACCAGTGGAAATGTGCGTTGGCATGGGTGAGTGGGGGGTGCGGGTGGTGAAGGGGAAAATAGGAGTATGAATCATTTAACCATGTTAAAAATGAATGTTAATAAATGTTAAAAAATAAAATAAAAAATAAAATGTTTTAGAAGGGAAACAACTAACTGGGAAAAATTCTTTAGCAAATTTCTCTGAAAAAGACTTCATTTTTCAACTATATAGAGAACTGAGTCAAACTTATAAGAACACAAGTCATTCCCCAATTGACATACTTGATAAAAGCTATGAACACAAGTCAGTCTCCAGCTGACATGATTAAAGGATATGAGCAAACAATTTTCAGAAGAAGAAATTAAGGTTATTAATAATCATATGAAAAAATGTTCTAAATCATTTTTGAAAAAAAGAAATGCAAGTTAAAACAGCTTTGAGGTACCACTTCACAACTATTAGATTGGCCAATATGATAGTAAAAGAAAATGATAAATATTGGATGGGATGTGGCAAAATTGGGACACTAATGTATTGTTACTGGAGTTGTGAACCATTCTGGAGCACTATTTTGAAACTATGCCCAAGGGGCTATAAAACTTTGTATATCCTTAGATCTGGTAATACTGTTACTAGACCTGTATCCCAAAGAAATTGTTTTAAAAGGGTGGGGAAGGACTTGTAGAAAAATATTGTTAGTAGCTCTTGTAGTGGCAAAGAATTGGAATTTGAGGGGATGCCTATCAATTAGGGAATGGCTGAACAAATTAGGGTATATGATGGTGATGAAATGATGAGCAGGATGATTTCAGAAAAAGCTGGAAAAAACCACATGATTCGATGCAGAGAAAAACCAGGAAAACATTGTGCACAGTAACTACAATACTGTGAAATCATCAACTGTGAAAGACTTAGTAGTAACCTAGGACAATTCTGAAGGATTTATGACAAAGAATGTTATCCACCTCCAGAAAAAGAACTGTTGGAAACAGACTGTAGAATAAAGCATAGGGTTTTTCATGTTCACTTGCTTGTGTTTTTAATTTTGGTGTTTTGGTTTTATATGTGTGCTCTCTTACAACAATGACCAATATGGAAGTATGTTTTGCATGATACATGAATAACCCAGATCAAATTGCCTACCATATCCAGGAATGGGGAGAGAAGAGAGGCAGGGAGGCAACTTGGATCTTATAAGTTCAGAATAGATACGTTGAAAATTGTTACTATGTGTAATTGGAAAAATAAAATACTAAAAAAAGAATACAGTACTCAGCAAAATAGAAAATATATAGACTCTGAAAGCAGTAATAGAAGGTCACTTTCTACTCTCTTGCCCCTACATTCAGTAATATAATCAAACATTGAAAATGAATTAAAATACTTATATGGGGTAGCTATGTGGTATAGTCAGTTAGGAGGTATAGAGTGCTGGACTCCAAGTCAAGAAGAATAATATCCTTGAGTTCAAATCCAGCATTAGAAACTTACTAGCTATGTGACCCTGGGCAATTCACTCAACCCATTTTTGCCTCAGTTCCATATCTGTAAAATGAGCTAGAGAAGAAAATGGCAAATCACACCAGTATCTGTGTCAAGAAAACCCCAAATAGAGTCATGAAGAGGTGGACACAACTAAAACAACCAAACAACAACAATAATTACCCATATGTAGGTATGCCCTGAATTGGGAAATATGGGGCATACAGAGAAGCAAAACTACAAATCTCTGCCTGCATGTAGTTTACAATGAAATATGGGCAAAATAACTACTATAAGACAAATAGTTCTTAGTGCTCAGTTAACAATATGGGAGATAAGTATTGCAGGAGCTCATTAGAAAGGGGATCAGTTAGCCTCGCTAGTGGTCAAGGAAAAAGCTAATTGTTGGGGGCAGCAAGGTGGCTCATGAATTGGGAGCCAGACCTAGAAATGGGAGGTCCTGGGTTCAGATGTGGCCTTAGATACTTCCTAGCTGTGTGACTCTAGGCAAGTCACTTAATCCCCATTTCCTAGCCTTTACTACTCTTCTGTCTTGAAACTAATATTGATTCTTAGAAGGAAAATAAGGGTTTAAAAAAAGTTAATCATTATAGCTAATACATTGCCTTCCAAGGAAAGCTTTCTCAAGGAAATGAGACTGGTGCTGATCCTTGAAGTTGAATATACTTGAATATACTTGAAGTTGAATATATGTAGGTGGGAAAGTGAGAGAAATTAGAAAGAGAAGGCATGGAAGCAGAAACCAACATGATGTATTAGAGTACAGGTTCCTGGAGGGAAGGGATTATTCCTTTGTGTTTTTACATCCCTGTACTTCGCACCTAGTAAGTATATAATAAATGTTTGTTGAATTGAATTAAAAGGCCAAACTTTAGAACATCTTGTCCCTCCAATTCTCTCTCTAAGTTCTTTAATGGTAACTTGATCTTATATAATGTTTCTAACCTTTGTCAAAAGATATTTCATTTTATGCGTTTCCCATCCCTCTGAGATCTTACTATCCTATTTAAATGACAAGGAAATTCTGGTCAAGAGATTAATAAGATGACTTTGCCCAATTTCACATAGGGTGTCAATAGCAGAGCCAATTGGAGAACCTAAATCTCATTGCCAGGCTAATGCTCTTTATTCAGTGATTTGCCACTCTCCCTCCCCTCCACTGAACAAAAGTTTATGACATTTGTTTCTAATGAATTTGAACAAAGAATGATTGCATTGACTATATTTCCTACTTTCCCTGAAGTAGAAAGTGTGATTCACTTCCTGGGAAAATAGCTTCTGGATAGAACTGGGACATGAACCCACTGAATACTTCATTGAGTTCTTCCCCTGCCAGGACTATAGATTTGTTCCCAGCTAATTCATTTTCACCCAAGAGCTATAAGTCTGTTTCATTAGCATGCTTGGCAAATGTTTATTTATTTTCATAGTTTATCTATAGAGGGTCTTAAAAAATAAGAGATTTGGGGGGAATAAAGTTAGCAATACTAAAATAAAAGTAGTTACCAAGAGATCATAGGATCATAACTTCAGAACTAGAAGGCACTTTTGAGATCATCTAATCCAACTTTCTTATTTCCAAGATGAGAAAACTGAGGTCCAGAGAGGTCAAGGTCCTAGATATGAAACAAGGAAGAGAAATGATTGGTAACTGGGTCTTTAGAATCTAAATCCAAAATTCTTTCTACTGTACAATAAAACCTACCATGATTATAGAGGCACAGGATCAAGTGCTAAAAGTTCTAGCAATCATCTAATAGAGTCCTTTATTTTCTGGATAGTTTCATTTTACTTTGGCTACCCCTCAGGGGTCATGAGTGGGGATTAGTTCACTTGAGTGGGTTTCATAGCCAGATATTCATCAGGGGCCATATGGTAAGAGGTAGAAATCTGTTGATAGGACTAGTGATACAGGGAGCTGTCAATACAGAGCCAGAGATCAACCTGTACCTTTAGGAACATGAGAGAAACTTAGATATTTGGCCAACATCTAGTCCATTCATGAAACAACAAGGTTCCAGAGATGCTTAAGTTAAATCCAGGTCCAGATATGACACTTTAGATCAACAAGAGAAGCATCAAAGTTCTGACTTTACTGAGTTAGGTACTGGCCATTTTCTGATTTCCTCTTTGAGTTTCATACTAGCCAAATCTTTCCATTTGGCTCAAAGATATGCTTCTGCTATAATGTGCTAATGACAGAAGACACATGACACCTGAAAAATGAGGAAATAAGGTTATTATTATAAAGAAGGAAAACTATGACAGTCAGACTTGTGTGACATGATTAGAATATGATGAGTGAAGAGATGGTTAGTCCTGTATAACTCTCCCCTATTCTAGTAGCATTGACATGAGACTGCTACCAGAATGGAGGGTGTGAAAGCAAGGCAAATGGGGAAGTCTCTTAGTATGAAATTATAATGCAGTTCAGGAGTTGGTTGATCAGAATAATCAAAAGAAGTTTCCCAAAAGACTTGCAGTTGACTTCTTCTTGTTGTTTTAGTCATTTTATTGTCTTCATGACCTTATTTGGTATCTCTTGGCAAAGATACTTAAGTGGTTTGTCATTTCCTTCTCCAACTCATTTTATGGATGAGAAAATTGAGGCAAACATGGTTAAGTGATTTGCCCAAGGTCACACAGTTAATAAATGTCTGAGGCATGATTTAAACTCAAGAAGGAGTCTTCCTGATTCTAGGCTCAGCACTCCATCCACTACCTTTTCCGTTTTTGTTTTTGTTCTTGTTTTTGTTTTTTGTTTTTGTTACCCAGTCCCTCTCAGATGCATTTTGGACCACATATGTGGAGTCATTTATGTGACATTGGGCTAGCAGGTATTATTTTCAGAAATAATACATAGACGACTCACTAAGGTTGTCCAGTTCCACCTGGAATCCAGTGAATTAGGACAAAAGATAAATGAATATGAGTTCTTAATAGATTCCTAATTCTAGGTTCATGGGAAAATCTGCTAAGCTCTGGATCATTCATTTATTAATTCATTTAACAATGCCTTGCACATAGTAGGAACTTATTAAATGTTTGTTGAAATGAGTACTTGACCTGAACTGTATTAATATTTATTGAACAATCAAACATAAAGGACTTCTCTACTAGCAGCAATGCAAGAATCCAGAGCAAGGCTGAGGGACCTATGAGAAAGAAAACTAGCCACATTCAGAGGAAGAACTGGGGGAGGAGAAACACAAAAGAAAAAGAACTGCTTGAACACATGGGCTGATGGGGATATTATTGGGGATGTAGACACTAAACAATAACTCTAGTCCAACTATCAGTAATGTGGAACTTATTCTTGATCAATGATACATGTAAAACCCAATAAAATTGTGTGTCGGCTAAGGGGGGGGGTTAGGGGAGTTTGGGGGAGAGGGAAAGAATATGAAATATGTAACTATGGGAAAATATCCAAAATAAAAATTAAAAAATAGTTTTAAAATATTTATTGAACACTTAACATATAAAGGGCATTGAGCAGATGTAATTCTCCTCATTCATAAACAGAAACAGTTCCACTTTCAGCCAAGGAGTATAAACACGTGAACAAACCTGAGTTCTCATTACTTGTCTATGGCAAACAAGGACTTCTTTCTAAAGGTCAACCTTGTATAAACAGCACTCTCTCCCTTTTCTGACCATTCTGATCAGCTCTGGACTTTTTACTTTAGTAAAATATGCCTTTACTAAATCATCCTGACAGGCTAGCAGAGAGCTTATATGTTGCTAACAAAAGAACAGTCTAGGGGCTGCTGGAAGGGCAGGAAGGGATGTGCAGAGCTGGGGGGGGTACATTTGCATCCTAGGATCAAAGCCAATGGCCTGTGACCATGTAATCATCTAATCCACTGAACAGGACACAGGTCACCTCCAAAGGGAGAAAGTCTTCTTCTTGCCAACCACTGGAGTGAGGGCTTGCTAAAGTATATGGAAACAGGACCCTGGAGAAAAATTTGTTCTGAAAATTGTAAACTAGCTTTGCAATGGTTGTGAATCATGTTTGTTTACCAGATTCATTTCCAGAGTCAATATCACAAGAGTTACAAATTATCCACATTAATGAATTTTTCATAACAATGTATAAGGCTCATAGGAACAGAGGTGTAGGTCTAGAAAGGACTCTAGAGAAGCAGGAGGTCATTTGAAAATCATATTAGACTTTGAAGTGGTTTTGTTTAGGTGCATTGGATATTCTGGGAATTCATAATATTTCAAACCAAATAATGAAACCAAAAAGTAAAGATCTGGCTCAATGGGGTACCTGTGAAATTGCCCAGTTTCTCCATTCTGTCCCAGGCTCAAAACTCTTTCCTATTCACATAGATAATATTACCCCTCAGACTAATGCAAAGTACCAGCCTAAGGCTAGTGTTATGATGTGGCTCATATTTTGATCTAAGTGGAGGAGGTAATTAAGGGCTTGAGTTTCAAAAATAGCTTTCTTCAAAGAACCAATATAAATAAGAAATAGAACATTTCTCTAATAGAGCATTTATTGGCAAATTAAGCAGGACTTGACTGATAATGTCAAATGCATTTGGTAACATAAATTCAAAAACTTTGAATTCATCTTCTAGGAAATAGGTTTCAAATAGAGGGCAGCAAAATTCCATCCTTATGCTTCTCATCTCATGTCATGAATTTTTTATCTTATTTGACTTTAAACCCTTTAGGAAAATTAAATCAATAAAATGAAGACAAGAAGATCTTCGGAACACCATTTGCACCTTTTGCATTCTTGCTCATATATAAACACAGCAAATTCATTTTCTGAGCATTACCTGACAGGTATTTGGTTCAGTAAAATATTTATTCATGCCAGACATATTTGAAAACCTATCAGATATAAAGATCTCTTTGATAACACTTTCTGTCTAGCAGATTGAAATTTTTTTACTGGTACTATCTCAGATAGTTAACTACAACTTCAGTCACTTAGGAATGATTTCCGATAATGTGTCAGATGAAACATTTGGCTTTTTAGAAAGCAAAACCACTAGGTTAGATTAATACCAATGAGGCCAATATTTAGGGTTCATATTCCTCTTTTCTCCTCTTCTGCTCTGAGAATAGAAGAGATCATAAGCACTTTGGGGGACTTCCATAGTTGGCCTCCATAGAAAGGTCATTAAGGACAGGGAGCATGAAGACTGCTTCTCCACTCTCCATCTATTCCCTGTCCAACATCTCCATCTTTTTTCTCTCTACATGTATCTATCTACGTATCTATGTACCTATGTATCTATTCATCTAGCTAGCTATCTTTCTTGTCTGTATATAGTTTTTTTGCATATGGTTTCTCCCTTTACACTGTGCATTCCTTGAAAGCAAGGACTATATTTTCCTTTTCATTGTATTCTAAACACTTAGCACAGCACCTGGCATTTAGTAGGCACTTAATAAATGTTTTTTAACTATCTGCCACCACTATGTCAAGCTAATGCAGGACTATGTAAATCACTATTCTTAGCTGTGTATTTTTGAGCTCTCAGTCCTGTGAGATTAGAGTGGAAACGTCTTTGCTCTGAACCGCAGACCCTCTTTCCTGCAATATACCAAATAATTTCATGTATTATGTTAAACAATAAAAACAAAGGCATACTTGTTATGGTTTTGGTATGAGAAAGAGACTTCTCATACTGTTAGAATTATTTCTCACAATATGAGAATCTGCCCTTGTTTCTGACTTTCCAGTTTCCATTTTGGCTTACTTAACATCACCAGAATGTGACTAAGCTGTCCTTCCCCAGTTAAGGAAGCCAGTTCCTACTCCAGAAAGAAGGCGTCCAATTTGAGGGAAGATTTGCCTCAGGTTGTAGATCTCTCTCTTTCCGGTGCCCTGTGTCTATTACTCTGGAAATTAAATTGGATTTTGGTTCTCTGTTGTCTCCAACCCATTTCTCTGGTTCTCTGTTGCTAGCTTCTTTTCTGACTCATTTGTTTTCCTGGCATCTGTGTAATATTTGATTTAACAATAACTTGCTTTGTTACTGATCCTTGATCTTACTGAAGCAATAATGACAATGATAAAAACAATAACAATGATATTCTATATAACTGTTGTTTTTCCTTCATTTTTAAAGAGGACCAATGACATCATAGGATGGATGTCTTGACTTGTGCATGAAATGGGTTTAAGTGATGCAGACTTGCACATTATGCCACCTAGCTACCTGAGATGTCTGGATATGGTGTGATCCTTTGCTTTTGATTTATTTCCTGGCTTCATATCCTCTTCCTTGCTCTTATCAGTGATGCTTCCAAACCCTCTCTAACCAAATTTCTGAGTTCTGATTCTGTCCTCACCTCAAGCTACTGAGGACTATACAAATAGGTCTGTGCTATTCCTATACTCCTTATTCTAACCCTTCATTGACTCTTCCGTTTGACCTCTTTTTTAAAACTCTTATCTTCCATGCTAGAATCAACACCAGGTATTGGTTTCAAGGTCTAGGCAATGGGAGTTAAGTGACTTGCCTAGGGCCATACAGCTAGGAAATGTCAGAGGCCAGATTTGAACCCAAGAATTCCTTTTTCCAGGCCTGGCTCTCATTCCAATGAGACACTTAGTTGCTCCCTTTCCATTCACTTTAACTTTTAATCTTGTCTCTCTGATTCAATTTGCATGACATGTCCCTTCTAGTTCTATTGCAGAGTCTCCTAAATGAAATACATGATCATTTAAAAATGGCTTAATTATCCACACAGGCAAATGCAAATAGATGAAGAAAACCTATGGTCCAAACTTTAAAATAGGAGGATGGAGGAGCTTAGCAGACAATAAATTGTGCTCAGAACTGGACAGGAATAGGTGACTAGGTTGGATTATCTTTTGGGGGGAAAGGTTAGTGAGTTTAATCTATGTTTCTTCTTCATGCCAATGCCTATCCTTTTAACTGCAATGTTCTATTGACAGATCTTTATGAGAACACGGATTCAGCTAATTATGGAAGAATTGGATGAAGCATTCACATTTTTGAGTGTGTTAAAGAGGTTAAGAATAGGAAAAAAAATTTTAAAAACCTAACAGTCAAAAGATCTAGACCTATTTTTATTCAGCTAGGGCAGCTTTCATGGAAGCATGAAGTCAAAAAGATGTGGATGCAAATCTCATATCTAACAATTACTAGCTAGCTTAACCACTATGTAGATCAAGTAACTACTTTGAACTAATCTACAAAACTATAGGCAGGTTGTCATTTGTTCCGGAAGAAGAAGTTCCTGTGCCTGGAATTCTATAAACTGATAAAATCAATGATCCTTCACATAGTCTGGATTTTTCTAGTGATGATATGTGGCTCTGAATCGTGTAATAATCTCTGAAAAATTAACATTAATATTACCTAATCCACATCAGAGAGGTACACAGAAGATTCAAGTAGATAGTAGCATATTGTCACTGAAGAATTAAAAAAGAAATACCCTTATCTTTCATTTTAAAAGCAATATTAAATATTATTTCCAAAGCAGAAGAGTGCAAGGACTAGTCAAATAGGATTAAGAGATTTGCCCATGGTCACACAATTAGAAAGTGTCTGAGGTCAGATTTGAATCCAGGGCCTCTCATCTCAAAGCCTGGCACTCTATCCGCCTAGCTGTCACTGTCACTTAAGAATTTAGAAAATGAGGTGGCATAAAAGATGTTATCAGAGAAACATATGGATGGAAAAGAATCAGAGGATTCATAGAGCTAGAGATGATAGAAACCTTAGAGAACATTGAATCTAACCTCTTGCAGAAACTGAAACTTTGGAAGATTCAGCCATTTGTCTAAGGCCAAATAGGTGGTAAAGCATCATAGGCAAGATTGAATCTATATCTGCTGCATCTAGAGTCGCTACTTTTCTGGGCCATTCAAGATAGAAATAGGATGATATAATAGTTGGTAGATTTCTGTTTGGGGTCAGGCAAACCTGGGGTCAAGTTGTGCCTTAGACATTTATTAGTTATATAATACTTAGTTCTGTCCAACTCTTTAAGACCCCATGGACCATAGTGATCCATGAAATTTTCTTGGCTAGGCTACTGGAGGGGTTTGTTACTTCCTTCTCAAGGGGATCATTTTGTCAAGCAGTGAGAATTTAAGTGATTTACCCAGGGTCACACAGTCAGAAAATGTGTGAGGCCATATTTGAACTCAGTTCTTCCTGACTGTATCCACTGAGTCACCTACCTGCCTCCTCTATGATCCTTTACAAGTCAACATATCTCTTTAGGTCTCACTTTGTGAAATGAAGGGGTTGGGCTTCATGAGGTCAAAGATCCTTTTCAGACTCTAAATCTAAGATCGTATGGAAGGAAAGTTAGGGATAAATGATGGGCAACCCGTATGTTCCAGACTAATATGTATAAAATAATAATATCTCTTAAGGGAGGCTAAAAATATCCTAAGTAGGAGAATGATGGAAGGATACTGACAAGAGAAGTGCAGGATAAACCTTCAACACTGGTGGGAGTACCAACCTTAATGAGATCACAGATACATCTAATTATGGAAGAATTGGAGAATACACATTATTTTTAAGGCATTCAGGGAGCCAGGGAGGAAGAGACTTTTTTTTTACCACAATAGTCAATATTAGTTCAGCTAATAACTGGACCTAGTTCTGTTTAGCTAGGGAAGATTTCATAGAATAAATGTGCAGAAGTATGCATGATAAAATACTAATTTCTCTTCCCACAAGAAGTTAAAAATTAGGAGTTCATACATTAAGACTTGGAAGAGTGATTTTTTCAACTAGATAGGAAAATTTCAGCATCAGGAAGAGCTCATTCTCTCTTACTGAAATATTCTATCAAGGGGACAGACACTATCTCATCTGATCTGTCTGTAGCAAGCTCTTATTAGCTGGTTGGCTGCACAGACTTTCCATATTGACTTTTCACACAAAGGCTCAAAATTTGCCAACTTGTTAACTCTGTAATAATTTCCTTGACTTCCTTCTCTCATTAATAAAGAATTCTCTGAAGCTGGAATTCTTAAGAGTAATGACTTATTTTAATCATTTCCTGACTTTTGTGAGGTCAAGTTCTCCATTTTAGTCTTAGACAAGAAACTCCTCCTCCACATACACACCAATTTCATTGCTATTCAAGTAAAAGGGAAGGAGAATGTCTAATAAGATCCTCATCAAATTTTTTAGTTTTTTGTTATTGAAGATATCAGAAGACCCATATTTCTCTGTTTTTCTATGAGAGAAGCAGCTTAATATAGTAGAAACAGCCCTGGATTTGAAATGAGAAGTCCTGGACCTACTACTTCCTAGCTATGTGACCTTGTGTATTGTTTAGGACCATAGATTTAGAGCTGAAGGTCCCATGGAGGTCATATAGTTCAGGCTTTTAATCTTACAGAAGAATAAACTGAAGCCCCAGACAGGTTGTGACTTGTCAAAAGTTATGCAGGGTGCCAAGTAGCAAAGCTGACATTTGAACCTGGTTTTTCTGAGTCTATATCCAGAGTTCTTTCATTTCTCATCAGGATATCTCTGGATTTTTTTTACCATGCCCCAGATACCAATTCATCCTGGAAGATCACTTAAGCCCTGAAACTCATAGCTCCAAAATACTGCCTGCCACTAGAGTCCTTCCCTCTGATTTATTACTCCTCCTAGAATCTCCATTTAAGAAGGACATCCAAATCTCAACATTTCTCACTATGTGCATCACCTGAATTTTTCCACCATGCTCCACACTGGGTACCTTCTCCCCAACCCCCATATTTTCAACATTTTAAAAAATGTGATCTTTCCCAGAAGAATGCAAGTTTCTCATAGGCAAGAATTGTCTTTCTTTTTGTTCGTATTTGTATTTAAATGGTGTCTGAAATATAATAAGCAATTAATAAATGTCTGTTGACTGACATTGTACCACTCAAATCTCTTCTGTAAATTGGAGGACATAGTATAGTATAGATAGTATGAACAGCTGTTCTGTCTATAACATAGGGTTATTGAGAGCACACCAATGAAATCATAGATCTTGAAGCAGTTTGCCAACTGTAGAATTCTATGGAAATGTAATGTAGAATCTTATGTAATTGGTATTATTGCCTTTTACTGCAAATGGGTGAAATTAAAATTTTGATCACCTTTTGAATTCTCCCCCAATGTTTAAAGTAGTTTTGAGTGAAAAAAACATCAATTGCCAAGAACTTCATGATGGAGTACTAATTTAAATTTGATGATATGGTCGCTTCACATTTACATTAGGGAGGAAGGAGTATTTTGTTGTTGTTATTTTTTTTTTGCACTGAATGTGATGACTTTATTGATGGTACACAAGATAGGACTATGCTCCTCCCCCCACTACAGGGGTTCCTGGGGCAGGGATGTGAAGAGGGCATGGGATCCCCAGCACAGGGACATAGGTTATTATGGATGTGGGCTCCCCAGTGGTGGAACTACTCTTTTTTTGGCTGGGGATGAAGATCCATCATGGCTTTCCACTTTACTCCTTGGTGGCCATGTACTTCATGAGGTCTACTACACGGTGGCTGTAACCGTACTCGTTGTCATACCAAGAAATGAGCTTGACAAAATGGTCGTTGAGGGCAATGCCAGTGCCAGCATCGAAGGTAGAAGAGTGGGTGTCGCTGTTAAAGTCACAGGATACTACCTGGTCCTCTGTGTAGCCCAAGATGCCCTTTAAGTTCCCCTCTGCAGCTTGCTTCACCACCTTCTTAATATCGTCATATTTGGCAGCTTTCTCCAGGCGGCAGGTCAGATCCACCACAGACACATTGGGAGTAGGAACACGGAAGGCCATGCCTGTGAGCTTCCCGTTCAGCTCAGGTATGACCTTGCCCACAGCCTTGGCGGCACCCGTGGAAGCAGGGATGATATTCTGGGCAGCCCCACGCCCATCCCGCCACAGCTTGCCAGAGGGGCCATCTACTGTCTTCTGGGTAGCAGTAATGGCATGGACTGTGGTCATGAGTTCTTCCACAATGCCGAAGTTGTCATGAATGACCTTGGCCAAGGGGGCCAAGCAGTTGGTAGTGCAGGAGGCGTTACTGACGATCTTGAGGGAATTGTCTTATTTCTCATGGTTCACCCCCATCACGAACATTGGGGGCATCAGCAGAAGGGGCAGAGATAATGACTCGCTTGGCTCCACCCTTCAAGTGAGCCCCGGCCTTTTCCATGGTGGTAAAGACGCCAGTGGATTCCACAACATACTCGGCTCCAGCATCTCCCCATTTAATGTTAGCGGGATCCCGCTCCTGGAAAATGGTAATGGGTTTTCCGTTGATCACCAGCTTTCCATTCTCTGCCTTTACAGTGCCCTTGAACTTGCCATGGGTGGAATCATACTGGAACATGTAAACCATGTAGGAGAGGTCAATGAAGGGGTCATTGATGGCCACAATTTCTACTTCTTTGCAGCTGAATGTTGCCCTGGTCACCAGGCGTCCAATACGGCCAAATCTGTTGACTCCGACCTTCACCATCTTGTCTAAAGGATGCGACTGCAGCAGAGGATTCTGTCAGCGAGCTTGGGTGAAGAGCTGAGAGCCTGTTGTTATTTTTTAAACCAACAACAATTCTGGTTTTTCTCAGAAAATGAAACAAGGGCTTATTGACCTATTTTGCAATGAGCAAAAAGGAATCTGAATTTTGTTGCATTCTCTCTGAAAATAAAGATCCTCAGAGGTATTGCTGCTTTCTAATGGAAAGTCATGTCCTCCTGTTTTTTTGAACCTGGACTGGGACACAGCTGGCCTTGAGGATGACAGAGTGCAGGGGGAGTGTGCTAGTTATAATTTCCAGTTCACTTTCTGCTCCTAGCCCCCACATACTATGTTGTTAATTCACTCTTTTTGAAAGCAAAAACTTCCAAATGCTTGTAAAATGTAAAGGAACATTTTTGTGGCATAACAGTATGAGCACAGCTGAGGTTTAAGAAAGAAATCATTACTTTATAACCATCTCTGTCTGACTGCCCAGTGCTTCATGGATGGCATGGAGTAAGCCAACCAACTGTGCAAGTGGATTTAATGAAAGTAGAAATGACCTTCTAGCTTTGGGGGTCAAATCACAAAAACTTGATCATGGGGGGAAGCTGTCTGTCAGAATACCAAACAGAAAAATCATTAATATCATTGGTCTCTTTCAAAACAAAGAATAGGAGCTGGAATAAAATGATTTTTTATGTGGCTTTTAGAGGATCTATAGAGTGTAGTATATATCTAAACCCTATGACAAATTTAACTCTTTTAATAGTATCTGCTTATCCTGGAGGTACATTTAGCAAAGTTGTTCCAGTTGTCCATAGGCAACCATTTCTTTATCGCTTTCATTCATTTGAATGAAGGAATAACCTTGCTGTATACTCTATCTAAGCTAAACAAATAGCTATATGGTTCCATTGAACTGAGACAACATAATCCAAATTCTTTGATTCTGAAAATGTGTTTTCATTAAAGGTGATCTCTTTGGATAGCATCTAATACAATGTCACAAGTAATTAATTAGACACTTAATAAGCACCTTTTTTTTATTATTATTTTAAACCCTTAACTTCTGTGTATTGACTTATAGGTGAAAGAGTGGTAAGGGTAGGCAATGGGGGTCAAGTGACTTGCCCAGGGTCACACAGCTGGGAAGTGTCTGAGGCCGGATTTGAACCTAGGACCTCCTGTCTCTAGGCCTGGCTCTCAATCCACTGAGCTACCCAGTTGCCCCCAATAAGCACCTTTTCTTAATGATGATGGTTATGGGAGAAAGAAGTTTCATTTTCTTATGTTACCTCAATCTAGTATTTTTGGTGCAGTGGACTAAGCAGATACCTGAAGTTAATTGTATGCCTCTGTTGATTCCTTAGAGAGATAATCATATAATAATGGTAAATATTTGTGTTAGATTGCAGTATTACAATTTTGACTTTTTAGTGTGTCCTTCCTTAAAATAGAGCTGAAAACTGATATTATTTCTTTGTTAGCTGACCTATTGCTAGCCAGGAGATAAGATGAGAATGACCTCTGAGGATCTGTCTAGCTCTATAGCCATGATCTTAGATAGTGTTGTCCTGACTTTTTTTAATGACAGAAGACTAACTATCAGTTGAAATCAGAGAGCTGACTTTAACTCCTATTTATTCAATTGATTTAAAGACTATTTTTATGAGAGAGTGGTAACTTATTAGGGCTTGTGCTAGAAAGTGCTAAGATGGTATTAGTTAGCTGAGCTACTTCTAAAGTAAAGTAAATCAGAGACCATGTTCATCTTAGTACTAATTCAAAGACCAGAAAACTCTATGACCTGATTTCCCACGGCAGAAAGAGGGGCAAAATTAGCAGCACTAGAGGTTGGCATTACAAAAGGAATCAATGGTGTAGCAAGATGCAGTGGATTGTATCAGTCAGAGGATTATGTTTGGATTCCATCTACCACCTCCTTGCTCCATAACCTTGAAGAAGTCATCAGATTTCCATTTCCTCAATTATAAGATGAAGAGGTTGAACTAGAAGAATTCTAAGGCTCTTTCCAGCTCTTTGAAGATCCTGACACTAGGACTGACATTAAGCAAATCTCTATCCTAAGATTTTCTGTTTCCCCCTGTCATCTAAATAATAATGGCAGAATGGAACTTTTTGCTGTATAAAATTGCTCCATTCCTTCTCAATTTAGAGATGGATGGTACAGTTGGACCTCATTTTACACAAATTCAACACATGCAAAATATGTGATTCTCAATTAAAAAAATAAAAGCGGAAAAGTATATAAAATAAAAAAATAATTATGCACTAGTTCCATGCCATTTTCCCTATTAATTCCCTAGTTTCATAGTAGTTTGCCCTATTGTGTTCATTCTCACTCTGAAAAGCGTTAATGAGTCATTACATTGCTTTGCGCCAAACATTAGCTTCTGCATCAGTCTTTGACCAGAGTTCTTGTGTGTAACAAATCGTGTCCATGTCAGAGCTGTGCTTCTTTTTGTTTCTATAAACTATTTAGTTACAAATAATGACCCTGAAGCACAAGAGTAGTGATGCTTGTAGCTCTGATAAGCCTAAGGAAAGTCATACAATGCCTAGGTATGCTCATCACGTAAAAAATACTTAAAGAATAAGGCTCACGATTACGTTCAATTTCCAATTTATACAAGATATCCTGGAATGTATTGGTTGGGTAAAATAAGACCCTATTATACTACAATAATCATGTAAATTGAATTTCCTCATTTTATAGATGAGGAAACAGGTACAGAGATATTAGGTGCCTTGTTTGAAGTTATATAAATAGCAATAGAAGAGCAGGTCTTCCAACCCAAATTTTTCTGGTCCTATTAAAAAAAAATCTAGGACTCCTTCCTCCACATCACACTGATTTTTACCAATAGATGCAATCTCTCTTCTGTCACAATACTCCAACTTCCCATTTTTTGCCTTTGCGTTGACTGTCCTGCAAGCCTAGATGCCCTTACTAACTCATAGAATTCCTTTCTTCCTTCAAGATGTTGCTCAAGCACCACCCTCTGCCTGAATCCTTACATGATGACTTTAAATGCTTATGTCCTTCCTTCCTACCTTTTATTTTTACTATTTTATATTTATTTGTACTAATTCTCTTTATATTTATCACAAATATATTTCCATATGTCATCACCATCTCCCCATTATAATGTAAGCAGCTTGTATGTAGGATTGTTTTGTTAATATACTGTGTTTTATTATGTTATTTGTATTACATTATATGTAATATATTATATGTATTCATTAATTTATTGTATCCCCAGTGCATAACACAGCTGCTGGTACAAAGTAGGTGTTTAATAAATGCTTGCCAATTGATTGATTTCTTCTTTTCCTTTAGACATTTTCCCTTTTTCCCTTGGATCTTAGCATTGGCACACTATTAACTTTTTCCTATTCCCAGAAATCCACTGCTTCTGGTTCTTGCTTGCTCATTATGTTGTAATAATTGACCCTTTTGCTTCCAGTGGCACCTATTGCTTTTAGATCCTTGAAAACTGAGATATAATAGCTCTCAGAACCAATGCTTGCCAGCATTACAACCCATGTTATAGAGGTCTCTCAGCTATTCCTCCTGGGGAGTGATTATGAGGAACAGTACACCATTCCAGTTACAATGCCCCTAGGCTTCTACATATACTGAGCAATTAGAAAGGGGATTTTTGCCTTCCTAATGTTAAGACAAGAATTAACCTTTAACACTCCAATATTAAAATATTAGTAGCTAATATTTATCCGATATTTTACGTTTTACAAAGTACTTTCCACATGTTATCTCATTTGATTCTTGCAATAACCCTGGAAGGTGTTATTATTATCCCCATCTTATAGATGAGAAAATAGAGGCAGAGAGAGGCTAAGGGACTTTCTGAGGGTTTTCACAAGTAGTCTCTCAGTGAGGAATAAAATCTAGGGCTTGCTGACTCTAAATCTATTCACTGTACCACACTGCCTGTCCCATTATTCATTCACCATCATTCCCACTATTCAACCCTTCTTGCTTGGTTATCGCTTCAATCTCAAAGACATCTTTACAACTGTTATTTCAATTGTGATATTAATCCATTTCTGCCTTCTTGATTCTCATATCACCTTCCACCTATCACCTTGACTTTTCTTTTGCTGCCTATCTCAATGAGGAGTCCTGGAAAACCAAATCTAGGTAGTGGTTTTTCATGTGAACTGGTTTAAGGCAGAACTTTTTGCATCTCAGTTTTCTCATGTGCAAAATGGGCAGATTGGATTAGATGGCTCATGAAGCTCATTCTTGCTCTGAAAATTCTATAATTCTAATTGCATGCTCTGTCTTCTTCCTGCCTTTCATTTTGTAAATCCCATGAGATATTTGTTAGCAGTTTGTGATACCTACTTACCCTGAATGCTACTTTTAGTGTGTAGCAAAGTATGATTTAGTGCAAGGACAATAACCCATTGGTATAATGAAGATAAGGGGAAGCTAGATGATTTAGTAGACAGAGTGCAGGGCCAGAGTTATGAATGCTCATCTTCCCGAGTTCAAATTTGGACAAATCACTTAATTGAACCGCTTATTTGAATCTATAGTTATTAATGGATCCATTAATATGGGCCACCCCTTGATGTTCATTTGAACCACATTTTACCTATATGAATATGTTACTGATGAGAAGAGAGGGAAAGATGGAATGGTTAAAAGGAGTTCACAAAGGATCATTTTCCTCAACCCCATTTTCCCTAATGGTTCCATCTTGTGGAGACACCTGAAGAAACTATGTAGTCCCTTTATTATACCAGTACTGATTCTAGTTCTAAAAATTGTTGCTTCAAAGCAACTGTATAAAACTTTATTTTAGGTGCATATTTAGCTTGTGAGAAGCTCCATCAAAGAATCCCTCTGACATGTCTTTGATGTGGCCATAGAGACTACTTTGCTTGGTTACCTTTTCATTCTGATTCTCTTCTAAAAGTAAGCTGTCACCTGGGGCGAGTGAACATTTTCCTGCAAGTGAGTTGAAATGTGGTGAGAGGCCAGAAGAACTAAAAAAATGGCTACAAATGCCTTTTCCCCAGTTCATCAGCGAAAATCACCACATATTTCTTTCTAAACACAAGTGGACTCCAAAATTAGAACCAACCTGGCAAATATACACATATACCTCGGTGAAAGAGAGAAGAGTAACGAGAGGGAAAGAGAACAATATTTCTTTGCCAAGTTCCAGCTTGTGAGGACAAACAGGATTGGGTCACAGCTATATCATTTGTAATTGTTGCTGACAAAGCAAGTTAAAACCTTCCCAGACTTTCCTTTTACTTCTTGATATGTACATATTTTAGGACTGTTGGGGACAACGTTTCTGGTGATTTATGTTTTCATTTGGGAATGGGAAAAGTTTGACAAAGTTCTATTAAAACCAAATGACAGATCAACAAAAAACAACTATTCAGGCCCTCTCCCTTACCATCACTGATTTCTACTGTTGTCAAGGTAAAATGAAGTAGACAATCAGGCATTAAATGGGAGCCTCCTTGACAAATCAACATACCAGTGACATCTTAGACTTGACTGGTTTCACTAGTCTATTATTTATGGCATAAATGCAAATGCTTCTTGACTATTTAGACATCTTTTTGTCTCTTCTTTCTCCCCATCCTTACCAAGAAGAGCCAGTATAGAAAAACATATATTGATTTGACAAAAGAAAAGCAGGTTGACATGAATTGTGAGGAATGGGGTAATTTAGAATTTTATTTTTTCTATGAAAGAGATAATACACATATACACATATTTTATTTATATACCTAATGTTAACATATATAGACTTAAATAGATTATATATTGATATATATGTACTATATACCTTTATAGACCCATTGTATGTGACAATAACCATTATATGATAGTTTATTCTTAAGTTTAGAATTGACCCCTAACCCTTTTTATAGAACTGTCATAGTTATCAAGATAAATGGTAACAATAAATAAACAATAAAGAGTGGTAACAGTTTGAGTAAGTATCATGTTGGGACTACAAATCATGTCAGTGAATGGATGGAAGTTTTGAAGGTGAAAATTTGATAGCACTGTCACTGTCCAAATATTAAAGATATAAAAATTTATAGTTACAGGGAGCATTCAGAAGTTATTTAGGTCAGTTCTCTACCTTTAGATGAAACTTTATATGAGCAATTTCAACCAGCTAAATGTCTTACTTTTAAATAAGCACAGAGAAACAGAAAGAAATTTATATTTTAGGGGAGAAAGTTCTGTAGCTATGTCTGTCAAATAAATTCATTGTAACAAATGAAAACTAGTCTATGTAATTTTCCCATGGTCGTTCATTTATTCATTAAACAAATTGTGTTACAACTATGGAAGACTGACATAAATAAAGTGTAGGTCTTACCTTCAAGCAGCTTGATATTTGATCTATTCTCCCTGGATGTTGACAGATTATACTGACTAAATTGTTTATTAGGATCACTATCAGTACATTATACTGACATAAAACAACAGCTGTACTACAAGTTTTATTTTCATATATCATGTATGTTTATCTCCTTCAATATTTTAATGGTACACTATTTTTTTTAAACCCTTGTACTTCGGTGTATTGTCTCATAGGTGGAAGAGTGGTAAGGGTGGGCAATGGGGGTCAAGTGACTTGCCCAGGGTCACACAGCTGGGAAGTGGCTGAGGCCGGGTTTGAACCTAGGACCTCCTGTCTCTAGGCCTGGCTCTCAATCCACTGAGCTACCCAGCTGCCCCCTAGTACACTATTTTTAAGCTCATTATCAAGTTTAGAATTATATCGTGCTAGAACTGGAGAATTTCAGAAATAATCCAATTTATCCTCCTTATTTTTTGTACCAGGCATTGTGCTAAGTTAAATGTGGACAATACAAAAATGAGAAATAACAACAATGCTATTCTGCCCTGAAGGAACTCACATTCCAATCACTTAGATGACATGGAAATATTTATGTACTTACTAGATATATACAGTATAAATGGAAGGTGAGCTCAGAAGAAAGATCTAGCAGTAGAGAGGACAAACCAGAAAAGACCTTTTGTAGAAGGTTTTTATTTGAGCTGAGTCTTAAAGTTTGAAATGATAGGAGGCAGGGAATGAGGAAGAAGAGCATTTCAGGGACAAAAGACAGTTAGTGGAAAGGCATAGAATACATAAATGGAGTGTCATATTAAAGTAACAACAAATGGACCGCTAGATGGATCATAGAGTACATGGAGGGATATAAATTGCTGAAAACTACAAATATAGAAAAGTGAGAGATTGTGAAGGGCATTAAATATGAAATAGAGCATTTTTATTTGGTCCTAGAAGTAATTGGGATGTGGGTTGGATGGCAAATCATTCTGGCAGAAAAGTGTAACATAGATTGGAATGGGGAGGAACTTGATGTTGGGAGACCAATGAGACACTTCAAACAGTAAGTTGGGCAACACAGGGGTGGGTGAGGTTCTGCACCCGAGTGGTGGCTTTGTGAATGGAGAAAAGGGAGTATAATCAAAAGATATAAGGAAGTTAGAAAAGACAAAATTTGACAAAAGATTAGTTATGTGGGTTTAGTCTGAGTGAGGAGTTGAAGATGACTCTCAGATTGTAAATTTAGATAATTAGCAGAATTACTTTGATCAGTAATGGGAAAATCAGGAAGATGAAAATGCTTGGGACAAAAGAAGAATTCTGCTTTGTACATTTTGAGTTTGAGAAGCCAGCCTGAGGTATCCAAAACAGTTGGTGATATGACAGTGTAGTTCAGAAGAGACATTCGGTATAGATATAAAGAGCTGTATAGAAAGGATAATTGAAACCATGGTTGAAATCACCAGGGAAAGTAGTAGAAAGGGAGTAAAGAAAAGAGCCAAATACATTCTTAGGGCCAGGGACACCCACAGTTAATGGACATGACCTTGATGAAGATCAATCTAAAAAAAAAAAAAAAAGATGCAATCAACGAGACCTCTCTGGCATCATATTGTTCTTGGTCTATTCATTTCAGTTGCCTTATAAATGAGACATCCTTAAAGGCAAAGCTTTTTTAATACTTAAGTAATGAAACTCTTCTGATAGGTTTTCAAGGAATACCCATCTTTCTGATAAAGAATTCTTCCCTATTGCAAACAATGTTATTCAACAAACTCTCTTATTCATCAGGGCTAGGGTTTCCTTGTCATTCAGCCTTCATTTTGAAGAGGACCAATGACATCACAGGATGATACCTTGACTGGAGCATGAACTGGATTTCAGTGAGGTTAAATTGCACAAAGTTATTAGTCTCACTCTCTCTTCCAGAATCAACAAAGTCCAATGGCAGGAGGATGGCTGGTGATGATCTGAGATGCAGTGGATGCCTTTGGTATCTTTGGTGTTTGACCAAATTCTTTAGTGTTCTGTAGTGCTTCAGCCACCTTCATGGCCTTTAGAAAGAATTGTTCTCATCTACCCATTCCACTGGGGGAAGTCTTCACATGCATGAACTAGGAATCCCCCTAAATCACTGATTGGTTTGAGACCTGTCAGTTAGCCTCAACCTGGTTTAGCCTGTCTGCTAAAATAGTTTTACTAGGGTGTAGCCACTGACCATGCTACAGCTTTTTGGAGACACAAGTGAGATTTGGGTGACAGATAGATACAAGAGGTAGATGTGCAGCTCTGAAAACAGGTCTACAAGTCTTCACATCAGAGGTGCTAGTCCTCCCTAAATACCCTATATGCCTCTAGGGTTCATACATTAGTCACAGAGCTACAAACTATAAGAACATATGTGGAGTTTGTGACATATAGTACATTTCTTTAATGAATCACAGTTTATTTTTTCTGACTATCCTGGTCCTCAAAGAAGGCTGTCTACACTACTGTATGATCAAGAATTTCAGAAACATACAGTAGTGTTCACTTCTAGATCATTATGAATTAAAAATTAAAGTTTCTTTTTAATAAGAACTCCATGTGCTCTAGAACAAGCTTAGTCTCATGAATCTTTCTGGAATGTGCTGAAATAAAGCTAATCTAGTTAGTCTAATCAATATGAGCAGCTTGTTCACTGATCTGGCCACAGATCCATGTTAAGACCTGAAGTATTTATTTTGTCAATGGACATTGGTCAACTTCACTGGATGATTGCTAAATATTAATTCCATTTATGTGTTTCTAGCACCTGGAATGAATTATGGTGGCAGAGGCTCTGGGAAGGTCACTATGGAACTTTGGAATAAAACTAGCTTGGGCATCAATGCCTTGGGTTTTTTTTCTTTGCTTTTCTATTGTAGTTATGGATCTTAGATAAATGTAAAAGTGAATTCTTAATTTCCTTTTCTACTTTAATGGGGGGACCTGGAGGTCCTCTTACTATAGAGTTGTGTAGAGATTAACCAGTCAACAGTGACAGGAAGTAGAAACCATAGAGACAGGAAGGAGAAATCTTAGAGACAGGAAGGAGGAACCATAGAAACAGGAAGTGAGGTAGGAGGAAGTTATAAAAGGGGCTGAGCATTGGTTGGTTGGCTTGTCAGTTGCTGACAATTAGGGGGATTATTTGCTGACAGTTGGGGTCTATCAGTTGCTGGCAGCTGCAGGAAGTTGGCTGCTGGTTGTGAGTTGGTCATTGGGGGTTGGTTGCTGGTGGTGTAGGTTGGTGGTTAGGCGGTGGTTGGCATTTAGTTGCTGGAATATAAAGGCAGGCCTGAGATTACTGAGAGGTCCTTTGGATTTAGCTTTTAGAGGGCTTTTTGCCTTTTTGTTTTTGGCTTTTGGTTTGGGCTGTTAGGTTTTTTCCCCCTTCCTTAAACTTTTTGGAAGGTGGCTGGTCTTTGTTGACAGACTAATTGGGCTGGTTTTGATTGGGCAGGATTGGGTTGGAACTTTGTATGGTGGTATAAGGGTAGTTATAGGTAGTTTTAAGTTGTAAATATAGGCAGTTATAGATAGGATAACTAGTATAGACATTAGGAAATTTTCTTCCTCTACCACTTTCCTATATTTCCCTCCTTTACCATATTCTTTTACTATCTATATTTTAATTAAACTAAATTGTTAATTATTAAAAGCTGCTAGAAATTTTCTCGAATATATTCTCATTAAAACTTAAGTTATTGGGGCAGCTGGGTAGCTCAGTGGATTGAGAGCCAGGCCTAGAGACGGGAGGTCCTAGGTTCAAATCTGGCCTCAGACACTTCCCAGCTGTGTGACCCTGGGCAAGTCACTTGACCCCCATTGCCTACCCTTACCACTCTTCCACCTATAAGTCAATACACAGAAGTTAAAGGTTAAAACAAACAAACAAAAAAACTTAAGTTATTAAAAGCTGCTCTCTTATTTTGTCAAAATTTCTAATTTAACCCTTACAATAAATTATTTCACCTCTTAGATCCTCAGTTTCTCCATCTTCAAAATAAAGGAGTTAAATTAGATGATTTCTACTGTCCTTTTCATCTATCCTTTCAAGCATCATTCTTTTGATTGAAACTAATTCAACTCAGCCAAATTTCTCATACAGTAGAACTGCAGAGAGTATTCTAATGACTGAAATGAAAGCATTGGCTGTGTCTGATCTTTTTTTCTTTGCTAATAGAGACATGACCTAAGTGTGACCAGGGAGAGAGAGTCATTCAGTGAAGCATGACCAATGACAGTGAGGGCCTCAGAATACACTTAGTGGGGAGCTCATTCTTTCATGGCACAGATAGAAGTAACAAAATCCTTTGCATCTGCAGCCTTTCAGAAGTGATTTAAGAATCCTAATCATCCTTAGGCACTGAACAGTAGTTTCCTTAATGTGTTTCAAAATGAATGTCATGAGCTAGGACTGCTGTCCGAAGTACAGCTGTGGAACATATAAAATAATTTGCCTACCATAAAAAGCACTGGTTTGTAATCACAAAGGTAATGGATTAACTGAACACCATACATGTGCCTCTTGAGGAGTCCATTTAAAATAATAACCTACTCAGGAATAGTCATTTTAAACACCATCCTCTCTAAGTTGCTCCTGGATATTACAATTAGTTTAATTGGGGGTGTGGGGGATTGTTAAAAAAAGTAATTTGCAAAATGCTTTTTTCTGTAATGTTTTACATTTGGTTGCTCATAGAAATCTGGCCATATTATTTCACTCATTTCGGAATGTATAGTATTTTTGACAACAACAACAAGCATTTTTTATGCTCCTACTATGTGTAGCAGCTGGAATTCCCCTCGCATGAAACCCTCTCCAGGAAAACAAAGCAAATTGATAAAAGAAAAAATCTGCTCTACACTTGAGGCACTTTTTTGGTCAGCCTCACTGATGTGTTTATTTTTAAGAGACAGATAGAAGCCACATTAGTTCAAAGCAAAATACATTTAATCAGTATAGCCAAATAAAATGTTAAGAAAAGAGCCCCTCCATGAACAGATGTTATACAGTCTTCTCCAGGCAACTCCCTAATGGAGGAGAACATACATGTGGAAGACATTCATGACCAAGGAACATACATAAAAGTAACACATATAAGGGAATACATCTAGCCAGGAAACACACATGGAGTTCAGAGAAGGAATAGCAGGAATATGAGTAGCTGGGGCAGCTCACCCAGAATTCTGTAGAGATGCCTCACTAGATGTATTCTGGTGATTTAATTATAACACTCTCTATTGTACTTCTTTGGAGAATATGTCTAGCCAAGAGTTATGAACTACCACAGCAGTAAGGCAGCCCAAAAAGCTAACCACAAGATGCTATACTGTTTAAGCTACGTTTGATCTATGTGTAAGGGAACATGTCTGCAAAATCAGAATCTGTGCTCTCTTTAAGAACTATACTAACCAGGAACCACTGGGAAAAGTTTTGCAAAGGATGAGAACTAGGTTGAAAAGGGTAGGGGATTCACCAGAAAGATGAGGAAGAGAAAATGGCCCCTGTGTTTTGAACCCTACTGATTACCCAGTTTCTATGATGAGGAGAATCAAAAATGTACTTTACACTCCCTGGTTTTGGCTATGCATATGAGAAATGTCAGCAGTCTTCATTATAGTTTTTCTCTTGTGCAGACATTCTGAGTGACAATGTATGTTTCCCCTGCTTTACTACAGAAACAGTGGTTAGCAGGGAACTGAGATTTTCCCTTTTTGGAGATTCAAGATACACCATACCATTGTTGCTTAGTGAAATAATAGTACTAGTAATTTAAAAAGCATGCTGCTAATGATGTCCTACTTTGAATTATATAATTGAGAAAACTTGTTCTGAAGCTAAGCTGAATTAATAACTGGCCCTAACTATACAACAGAGAGAGAGAGAGAAACTCTCTTTCTCTCCCTCTCCCTCTCCTCTTCCTTACACACACACACACTCTCACTCTCTCTCTTTTTCTCTCTTTCTCTCTCCTCCTATTCTTTCTCTTTTTCCCTCTCTCTTTTCCCTTCCTCTCTCTATCATTATATATAATTATGTCTATAACTATAATTGTCTCTATCATATATTTATCATCTACCATTTATTTATCTTTTCATTGTCTCTGTTTGCCACCTATTGTCTACATTACCTATGTAATATCTATATAATAATGTATGTATCCCTCTTATCTATCTATCTATCTATCTATCTATCTATCTATCTATCTATCTATCTATCTGTCTGTCTATCTCGCTATCAGTCATCTGCCTTTCACACTGAACCATCCAGCCCATCTAGCTCACAATGAAGTCAAAAGAAAGACAAGTTCCAGACAGCATAGATTTAAAATCTAAAAAAAATCTAAGCATATTTTGAAAAAAATAATCAGAAATCATGTCATAAGGGAAATTTTGCTTAATAGAAAAACAGATTTACCTTAGGCTCTAGGAATATAGATGTAATTACAAAGTCAGGGTGAAATGCATTGAAAAGTGTTTAATGACTCTGGCTCTATATGAAGTAGAAAGAATGTGTATGTATGTATGTGTGTGTGATTTACATTTTTCTTTTGGAAATGGAATTGTCTTCAAATTAAATGAGACTTGGGACTACTGAATGATGTTTCATTTCTATTATGTGACTTTTTTTGTACAATTGGACACACTTTCATTTTCTTTCCTTTTCTGGGGACTTATTGCTTTCCCTTGAGTTCACTTTGTATGAAGTTTTAATGTAAATGAAAAACTATGTAACACATAAAAAATCACTTCACATGATGCCTCACATAATGGATATAATCATATTCCCATTCAAAATTATTTTCTAGTGCAATGAACTCTTGCTTGATTCAGATATTAAAATAATTTTGATTGCTGTAAGTTTTAGTAGCATGAGTGAATTTAAAAATCTTTATAATAGTATTCAGAGAGCAATCATTTCAATTATGACATGTAGACTTCTGAACTAGTGGTAAAAAGCCTCTAATAGTCACAATTTTGCATTAAGAATTGTATTTTACTTGAGGAATTTATAAGTTTTATGTATAATTTCTTTCTTTGTTATTGGTTTTCCTCCTACCTAGTCCTTTCCTCTCAAAATGTTTGGCCATTTTGGTCTTTCTGAAAGAAGCAAAACCTATTTTATTTTTGAAGTCTCTAGAGAGGAGATTTAATACACTTTCTCTGGGAGCATAGTTCAATCCCTCTGGATACTTTAAATCCAGAAAGCCAAGGATGATGGTTATTTTGTTTTTCGGTGCACCAAGGAAAACACAGAGGGTACAGAGGCACTGCCAATAATTTATTGGGCCCCACTGAAGTGAAGATTGCTAAATACTTTTGAATATTTATCATAGCTCTCATGAGAGGTACATTTGGAGAAGGCTCTAATGACATCTGATATTGAAATAAGTATCTTAGAAGAAAGTACTGAAAGTGCTTTCTATTTCAGATTGCCAGAGAATGGAAGAAAGACATATACTCAGATTAGATACATATGGATATTTTCACTTGAATAAGATTTTTGGACAGGATTTTCAATTAGGCAATCATCTCTTTTGCCTATTGCTTATCTACGTTGTTTGTAATTTCCTTGATGAATATATTTCAAAAAAAAGATGTCTGAAGAAGTATTGTGAGTGAACTAGCTTTTGGACTGTCTTAGTTTGATTCTTTTCCACATCTCAGATTTGGAACTTGTGGAATTTCCATTTTGTTCAGAGTGTCATATGAAGCTAGGTGGGGAAGATATATATATATATATATATATGTATATATATATGTATGTATATGTATATATACACATTTATTTGCAAATGTACATCATAAGTATATACACATATAAAACCATGACTTTTTATATAGATACTATGAATATACAGAGGTCATGGACCTTCATAAACTTCTTAGCATCTATATGCTATATACAATAACAACTAATATGGAGCTTTTAGGATTACAAAATACTTTGCAAAAATTATTTCATTTGAGCCTACAGACCATAGACAAGGAAACTGAGACTGACAGAGACTGTGATTTACCTAGAGTCACACATCTAGTTAATGTCTGTGATAAGGAGTACAAAGTGTTTTGTTTCATTTGAACCTCTCAACAACCTTGTGAAAGAGATCTTACTATTATTTCCATTTTACAGATGAAAACATTGAATATGACAGAAGGTAAGCAAATTGTCCAAAGTCATGGAACTAGTAAACTGTCCAAAGTAGGATTGGAATGCAGGAGATATAGTGGCAAGAGTTCTTTATTTGGAGCCAGGTTAGGTTTGAATTCCAGTTTTGTAAGATCTTGTTCAAATCATTTAACTTCTCTAAGTCTCAGTTTCCCCAACTATAAAATAAAGAAACAATATTACCCCAATGGTCCTTTTTTTTTTACTTCACTTTGTGATAGAAATCTTAAGAATACCAGAATTCTATCCTGGGCATTATTAATATAATGATGACCAATATTATTTAATTACTATTTGACATAGTTTATTTATATTAATTAACTGGCTATTTGTATACTGCTTCACATTTATAGTGTTTTCAGATCATTTTATTAGCGCATCCTCCAAACAGCCTTTTGGGGAATTTTGGCTTATGTCTCTTTGCTTTTTGAAGTATATCTTAATTAAGAGACATCTCCAAATCTTATTAAATAAGTATAACAAAAAAATGCTGCAGAAACACTGTTAAGATTGTCAGGACTGGAATAGTTGATAGTCTTCTGCCAGAGATATTTCTAGAATAAATAAGCTACTGTTTAAAAATCCCTTTGAGCTCTTTGAAAGAAAGATGCTCTAGGAATACAAAAAATGATTTATTCATTTCTTTAAAACAGAGGAAATCAGTATGATAAAAGGTTGGAAAATTCAAAGGAAATATTTAGCCAGTGGATATAACTGATTCACTAAGCTCTACATAAAAAGAAGCCTAAAGGGAGTCATGATTCTCATGAACAATGAATTCTGGCTAATAATAGTATTAGTTCACATTTCTAGGCTACTTGACAGTTTTGTAGTCCTTTACTTCTTCAGAAAAGCATTATCAGATAGGTTGTGCGAGTATTTTTCTTCCCATTTTATAGAAGAAGAAATTGAGGTTAAGAGAAGTTAAAGAATACGTTCAAATGACAAAAGTCAGTTGTGGAGTTAGGATTTGAACTAAATTATTCTGATCCTTTGTCCATTGCTTTTTACTCTGGATTAAATTCTATGGTGGCCAAAAACTGTATTTTATTTAATTATTCTATCTTCCCCTAAAGTCTACCACAGGGTCATGCATTCAGTTGTCACTTAATGAAAATTTTAAGAACAATGTTTATATAAATTGAAAAGGTTGTTAAATTTCCTTAAGGTAATTACTAAATCAATTACCTTACTACTTAAGGAATTTCATTAATACTTGAGGAATTACTTAAGTAATTAATAATGTAGAGAAATAGATGAGATTTGTTCTGTCAGTGATTTTATTGTAAAATATGTCATAATATAAACAAGCTCTCCACTATTTCCTAGATCTTTTTTTCCTCAGGGACATTCAATTTGCATATTTGCATATAAATTAGGGAACACTAAGGAAACTGTTTGGAACCTCATTGCTCAAGCCACATATAGATAATTTCTTTGTGGTTTTGTTCATTAGATTCTTTGAAATAGCTTTTGTGATGCCCAATTTCCTGGATTATTTTTTTTAGCATAGTGCTAGAAATGCTAGCTAAAGTAATAATGCAAGTGAAAGAGATGGAGAGCAAACATGAAAAATGTGGAGACAAATGACCCCTATTTTCTGATGTAGATTGCCTGCTTAAGATACTATCTATGACAATAGATTTAGTAAATCAGCAAGACAAAAAAATGAAATCACAAAAATCGAAAGCAGATCTATATAGAAATAACAAAACCTAGTAGTAAATAAGACACATCCCAGTCAAAATAACTACAAAATGTATATAAACTATCTGGGAGTGAATCTACCAAACTATACTCAAGACCTGTACTGATATAATTACAAGACATACTTTTAAAGAAATAAAATGGCAGATTAAATAACTGAGTGACTATTAAGGGCTCATGGCTGTGTGATAATAAGATTAAGTCTACTCTGCCCATCTTTAGATTTAATCACTAAAGGTGACAATATCTCCCCTTATCTGACAAGTTGGGAGGTCTGTGACCCATGTGTGCTAGAGTGAGTGACAAATCAGAATTTACTGACTGCCTCCTGGACAGTCCTAAGAAAAGTGTCAGTTGTAATTTGACACATAAACTAAGAGGAAGGCACAGGAAGTGACGCGAAAGAAGCCCCTTTTTAAAAAGGGAGTTCAGTGAGTTCAGCGGGGGCATTTTGGGTTTGTGTCTTGAATCTTAAGGATCTCTGCTTGTTCGTGATTGGACTTGGGACCCTGAGACCTTGGTGAGACTGTTCTTAAATCTTTCCTTTGGAATTCCACTTGGTGAGTGTGAAGAGTAAATCTTCCTGAACTTCTCTTAAGGAACTTCCCTTTCAAATGTGACTTGTGACTGAAGCCTTTGCTTCATTTACCTCGGGCCCATTGGGCCTTCTTGCCCTCAGGCTCTCCAGCCTTGGGCTCAAAGCTGGACCTTGCTTGACTGAGGACCGAATAGATCTGCCTGGGTTAAACTAGAGGATCAGAGCAAATTACCTAGTGTGTTAGATTACTTATCCTATTTTATCCTCTCTTTCATTTCCTTATTTCCTTTTCCTTTCCTCATTTGTAAATAAACTTCCACAAAAGTCATTTTGCCTTGAGGTTATTCTTTAATTGGGGATTGATAATTATTCAATTCCCTGGTGACCAAACCTTTTAATATTCACCCAATCAAAATCCCTTTTTACCCCTTACATCTGCATCATATTAATATAACAAAATGATGATGCTGTCTAAATTAATGGACTGATTTAGTATTATATTAATGAAATTGAAAGGCAATGTAGCATCATAAAAAGGATGATGGCTTCAAAGCTAAGAACACCTATATTTAAGCCCTGCCCCTGATTATGTACACACACATACATATATGTATGTATGTATACATATTTTTTTCTTTAGAAGGCATTGACATGTGTGAGTTCTTTTTACTTAAAAATTCACATGTCCAATGCTGTTCCCAATATTCAGACTATCAAAAATCTGACACTTAGTTGTTACTAGACTTTGAGCTTATCAAAATGATAAAATTCAAGTGAAGGAGGAAGAAAAAATGCTTAAAGTTTCAAAGAAAATTTAAAAAGTAAGAATAAAAAGTTGAAAGTTCTTCCTAGACTTGATCTATAGTCATTGAATTTATTTTATATAGGTTAAAAAAACTTTTTTAAAGTAGATAGTGGAAGAGACAAGTTAAAGAAGAATTAAAAATAACAGAACTCAATAACAGTGCTGATAAACTCATGAGTATAAATTATTATGGGCTATAATTCCTTATATGACAAGAACTATTAAGAAAGCTGTATAGCAATTTGTCAGGAATTACATCTAAACTAATTTATATCATAAACCAGAATAAGCTCAAAATTGATGGAGTATCAGAATATTAGTCACTTTATCCTACATTACTGCTGTTGCTACTATGTATAATTTTCTTTTGGTTCTACTCACTTCATTCTGCATCAGTTCATGTAGGTCTTTCCAGGTTTTTCAGAAATCCTCCTGCTCATCATTTCTTAGACAGTAGTATTCTATTACAATCATATACAACAACTCATTTAGTCATTTCCCAACTGATGGACAATCCCTCATTTTCCAATTCTTTACTAGTGTAAAAAGAGCAGCTACAAAAATTTTAGAACAAATAGGTTCCCCTCATCACCCACCTTTTTGATCTATAAGGAATACAGGGCTAGTGGTAGTATTGCTAAACCAGAGAGTATGCAGAATTTTATAGGATTTTTGTAGCATATATATATATATATATATAAAACACCTATAGGACACATTATCCATTGTCTAAGGGAGAGAACAAGGACTGTGAAACAGCAGAACTAAATTTTAATTGTTTCTATATGCTATCTGGAAAAAATTCACATACACATAAAGAAACAAATTCAAAGCCCATCAAATGGGGAAAATAGATTACAATTATGCTACATGATTGTAATGAATTATTACCACATTTTAAAAAGTGATGATTATGATAAATGTTAGAAATATCTACATGAATTAATACAAACTGAAATAATCAGAGTCAAGAAAAAATATACATTTATATAAATTAGAAAAGTATGAGCAGGACACAATAAAAAGTGAATATTAGAGGCAGCTAGGTAGCACAGTAGATAGAAAGCCAGGCCTAGAGTTGAGAGGACCAGTGTTCAAATCTGGTTTCAGACATCTGGTCTAGCTATGTGATTTTAGGCAAGTCACTTAGCCCTATTTTCCCAGCCCTTGGCATTATGTCTTTGTTGTTACTAAGAAAGTGAGGGGTTTTTTAAAGTGAAAATTGCAAAATTACAAAAAAGCAAACATAGTCCCACCAAAGAGATGTAAGAAGTACCTTTAGAGAAATGGGAGATTCATGAGTGTGGAACATTGCATATATTTTTTAACTTTTGAGATGTATTGACAAGTTTTGCATGTTTTTCAGCTTTTTCTTTAAACATATTTTGTTCCATGGGAAGTTTCTCTGGGAGGGTGAGGGCTAGGGACACTGGGGGAAATTTTAGTGACATACAAGATAATATATATTAGACATTTTTTTAAAAAAAAAGACATCCTATCATATTGATACACTGTGGTGCAATTAAACATAATGAACTTCTCTACTAACAGCAATGCAAGGATCCAGAACAATGCTGAGGGACTTATGAGAAAGAAAACTATCCACATTCAGAGGAAGAACTGTGGGAGGAGAAACACAGAAGAAAAGCAACTGCTTAAAAACATGGGCTAATGGGGATATTATTAGGGAAGTAGATGCTAAACGACCACTCTAGTTCAACTATTAATAATATGGAATTAGGTCTTAATCAATGATACATGTAAAACCCAGTGGAATTGTGCATTGGCTAAAGGAGGTTAGGGGGACTTGGGGGAGAGGGAAAGAACATGAATTATGTAACCAGGGGAAAATATTAAAAATTAAAAATTAAAAAAAATAGACATCCTAGGAACCAATTTTTTTATAAAAATAAAACACTATAAAACAAGCAGATGGTCTTTAGCTCAGGAATAGCAACATAAACTAAGTAGTTTATGATAAATGAATATAAAGGAATATTACTCAATAATAAACATGGTAAATATAAAGAATAAAGATAAATAATTACATAAAATGCAAAGTGATGTAAGCCGAAACATACACACTGACTCTGACAACATAAATGGAAAGAACAAAGAAAATAGCTTATTGAAATAAAAATTGAACTTTGAAAAATTATAATAAACACACCAGCTGAACTTTAAAGAGGAGAAGATGATATATTCTCTTCCTTCTTTACAGACAGGAGTGTAAGGATCATTCAGGGAGGATTAATTTAATAGCAATTAATAGGAAAGATAAATGCACCTGTGGCCATCACCACTCTCCTGGATCACTGTAGCACTCACCAGGGGGTGGTGGCGCCCACTTTGGGAATCACTGATATACAGTTTCCCCTATTCTCTATGGTGCTTTTAAGTCTCCTTTCTTACTTAGTATTCAATTTGCTTCTTTCATATTAGGCTTAGTTTTTTAAGATATCTTATGTTTTGGTATCAACCAATCTTCCATGCTCTTCAAAATATCACATTCCAACTTGTTTCCCTTGATTTCATGTAACCACAAAGCATTATTTCTCCTGGAAGATCTATAATACTTACATTTTCTTTTTCCATATTGTTTTCATATTCATTACTTTTGTTCTGCAGAGTTTTCACATATTCTTTCAATCTTTTTATTTAATCTTCATTCTATTATTTTTTCTTTTATCTCTACTCTTAAAAAATCGGTTTAATTACATTTTGTTCAGACTCTCCTACTATAGAGTATTTCTTCCATTTGTTCTATATTCATTAGTACTTGTTTTCCCCCCAGAATTCTAATAACATGCTTATTTCTTTGTTAATTTCAGTAAATTATTTTATTGTTCTTTTGAACCATTCTTGGAGTTCTTGGAATTGTTTCACTGTTATTTCAATAAGTCTTAGATAATTGTTTGTTAATCTTCACTTTTAGAAGTTCTGCATTGGAGAGAATTGAAGGGCTCAGAACAGCAAGTGATTAATTGTGGAGATTAAGTGAATCACACTCACTTCGTCTTGTGATTCAGTTCTAGAGCTAGCTCATTTCCCTTTATATTCAATTATGGGTCAAATCCAAATTCTGTCTTGTGAGAAACCTTTTCTCAATCATGGAAATTGGAATAAAATCTTATTGTATTATTTAAACCTACCCCTATATGACTAGGAAGCTGGACCACCTCTATCTATTGCTTAGCGACCATTAACTAAAGACCTAAGATAAAAATGTTCTCTCTGGCAGGCCCAGCTCAGTGCTTAAATCCGTTTCTGCCCTTCACTTGGTCTTTGTTTTTTAGCTACGTAGCTAAAGACAACCTAAGTGAAAAGGAAGGCAAACAAAGCTTGGTTATGCAATTTATTGTTCAGTGACAAGACTTGAAGCACTTTGTTCTAACTGCTGACTTTCCAACGAACTCTGGAAAAATAAGCAATTACTGAGTCCATGCTGTCGAGGGGAGGGAATGCTTATTTGGTTTATTTTAAGCCTCCAGATTTGATCTGTCACATTGAAAATGATAATACCCCTAAGCAATTATGGCATCTGTCATTTGGTTTTCTGTTGTGTTTCTTTCCCAACTGCAGAAGTTGAGGTGGGAGGGAGAACTGTCACTTATATGTTCCACGTATAAACCATTTAGTAACACACATTGCTGAAAGAACTACTTAAGAAAGATGGGGCCTGGCTTAACAAAAGAACATTTGTATCTTCTTTTCCAATTCTTTCACAAAAATCCTTAGCAAACTAAAAGGAATAGAGAATATTACAGATATTTAATTTGCTGCGGGCAAAATGTAGCTTTATAATGAGTCTCTCCTGACCCATTGCTTTACTTCCATCAATTTCCTGAACTCAGCTAATTAGTGTGTGTAAAAGGATCTCTGAGACTTGGCAATTAATTGGTTAATTTGATCAATGTGGATCTCTAATCAGCTCCTGTTCAGAGCATGGTACTAGTATAATCATTTTTCTTAGATGATAAAAATTGAAACTGCTTTCTAAAATTCTTCTGATAGAAATTTTTAAAAATTAAATTTCATTCATTTATGTTGTCTTCCCAAATAGAAGATGTTTTTTTGAGGCTAAAGATTGTCTCGTTTTTGTCTTTTCTATTCCCTACCTCCTTCATGAAACCTTTATTGAGAAGAAAAGACTTAGGTGAGACATATTCAAAGGGCAGTCACATGGAAGAGGGATTAAACTTGTTCTGTTTAGCCCCTTAAGAAAAAGTCACAGAGAAGTAATTTAGGACTGCTGTAAGGAAAAAGTACCTAAATATTGGATCAGCTTTCCAGAAGGAAAATGAGCCCCACAGAAGGTACTGCTTTAGACAGTAAGTCTTTAGACAGAGGCTGGGATGACCACTTGTATATAGAGAGGATTCTTTTCCAGGGATGAATAGTATGAGATAAAAAGTATCTTAGATTTTTTTTAGTGGTATTCAAATTCAACAATCTTATTTTTATAGATAAGAAAACTGGGCCCCTGAGAAATTAAGTGACTCTCTTAGGTTTCCCCAGAAAGGAAACAACATATTCAGAATTTGAACCCAATCTAGGGTATTGTTATTGTTATTGTTTTAACTATTCCCCACTATCTGTCTCCCTCAGTATGGTGTGTTTTGCATAAAATTATGCGTTTTTAAATATTTTAATTTTTAACCACCTTAATTATCTTATGGGGCAGAAAGGTAGTATAGTGAATAGAACACTGGGTCTAGAATCAGGAGAATCTGAGTTCAAATGCAGACTATTTGCTTTATGACACTGAGCAAGTCACCTGACCCTGTTTGCCTCAGTTTCCTCATCTATAAAATGAATTGGAGAAGGAAATGACACACCATTCCAGAATTTCTGTGAAGAAAACCCCAAATGGGGTCATGAAGAGCCAGACAGGACTAATTAACCAAACAACAATTATATTAAAGCTTACTCAAAGTTATTTGGAATTGGACTTTTAAAAAATATCCCAGTGGTAGATAAAATCTGCCAGGTCTTTCAAGCTCTATTTTAGGAAAGATGTAGGGCTCCAAAATATTTTTTTTGAAACTTTTGCCTTCTGTCTTGAAGTCAATACTGTGTATTGGCTCCAAGGCAGAAGAGTGGCAAGGGTAGGCAATGGGGGTCAAGTGACTTGCCCAGGGTCACACAGCTGGGAAGTGTCTGAGGCCAGATTTAAACCTAGGACCTCCAGTCTCTAGGCCTGGTTCTCAATCTACTGAGCTACCCAGCTGCCCCCTCCAAAATATTTTTTTAAAGCATCCTTTATGTTCACTGATAGGATTCAAGTCTTGGCCATTTGATTCCCATTTCAGGGCTTTTTCCATCTTCCAGCTGGTATTATCTAAGATAGCCTCAACTCTCAGTAACTTCAGACTACAATGATGTAGTTGGATACTTTCTATGACAAAGACAGGGCAACAAATGGTGCAGTAGATAGAGTACTGGACCTGGAGTCAGAAAGACTCATCTTCTTGAGTTCATATCTGACCTGAGACCCTGGGAAAGTCACTTAGTCCTGGTAGCCTTAGTTTCCTCATCTGTAAAATAATATAAAGAAATGTCAAACCACTTTAGAGGAATTATTAAGAGTTGAATACAATTGAAAATGATGGAAAAACAACAATTCCAGAGGTATTACCCCTTATACCAACTCAAGTACATTCTTTCACTAGGAGAAATTTGCTTTCCATATGCCCATGTATTCATAGCCATAGAACTTATCCCATTAACCTTCTTGACTCATGTTATTCTAAAAAAGAGCATGTCAAACATTTAAACAGCCAATGATTTTCCTCACCATACTTCTGCTTTCTTCTTTTAGTTAAGCTCTAAATGAGGCCATAAACCAATGATAAATATATATATTTCCCAAATTCCACATAACCCAATTAAAGTCAGGAAAAAAGAAAAACATATGCTTCATAAAACAAAATGTATTATTATTAATGCTTTGATTACATGATTAGATTAACCAGATAATGCATTAAAAACATGTTTGTGTGTAAGGCTTCCCAATTTTTGTTCGCATTTGCAAATATTTAGGACTGCTGGATATAAAGACTTGCTGACTCATACATAAACTATCTCTAAATAAGCTTGATTATGATTTGGACTTTGTGAAATTGACTGGATGCCAGGGAATAAATGGTCTTATTTTGCCTGTCATTCTTATGAAACTAAAGACAAGAAACTCATCAATCTAAGTCAAAGGTAGGTTGCTCATATCTCATTTTCTATTTGTCTTATGTTAACTATTTTTGAGAAATTGTGGCATTGAAGTTTTAAGAAATGGTTGCTGTGTTTATAACCAATTATTTCTTATTTCTTAAAACATAGTTTCATTTTAAAAAATAGTTTTGTTTAGTTCTTATCATGCCTGGTTTCTTCTGATTCTCATCTTCTAGAAAATAGTCATGTTTGAATAGGCATGAACCCTGTAAGTCTATGTCTCTTTTACTTGCTTATCCTTGAAATCCTTAAAAATTTTGATATAAATTAACTTAATTTGAAGGATCTTCATCCTTTACAACTGATGCTAGTTTATGGCCTTCAGTTGTCTTCATTGTGGTCTGCTGATTTACATTCATCATGAATACTGTAATGAAGCCTATTCTTCCAGTTCTTTTTTTTATCCTTTTGTGGAAAGACTATGAATAGTCCTTCCATTTAGCATTCATATATAAAGTGATTTAGGTCTTTCTATAGTGTCAATCAATTTCTTGGTCACTGGACAAAGGTCATATGATTAGAGTACCAAGAATTTGATTATGTTTAAAATGATCTAGAAACTGTGAGATTCTTTGTATCATAAGTGTCTCATTTTATGCTACTGCTAAATGGAAGAAAACTGCACAATGTTAAATGCTATTTTAGTTGTTGGTTTTTGTCTGTTTCATGGGTCGCTGAGATAAAGATACCTAATTGATAAAATTTAAGAGATTTTATTTATTGAGACATTTATGAGATTAGTCTACATATATATCAAAAGTATCCTTAATAAACACATGAGAAAGAAATGAAGGGGGTATTAGAGAGGGTTTTCAACAGTATCTTCATTGTTTCCTAATTGATGAGAGATATAAATAATACCTCATAAAACCGTGACCTAAATCAAACAGGAAGAAGCGTGATAAAGACAAATGTAGAATTGGGTTCCAAAATTCAATTTTACAAGTATTGGGGCAAGTGTGGAAAACAACAATTCCTGTGAAAAAGATATAATGGTTTTAGTACACTATAATCTCATTATAAATCAAGCAGATAATTTTTGAGGTCCCTTTCTACTCATAGATTCTTTTCTTTCCTACTAAAATATGTGCTAAATGTTCTCATACATTTCAAGAGTATGTCCAAACAAAACAAAGCCTAAAACTATTGGTATCTAAGCTGCATTATGGAAGACATAGAGTTTATAATAAGAAATAACAGTTAGTACAACTGACTCTACCTTGGTCAGTCCCTTTTTAGAGGACTCCTCTACTTGTAGCATTTTGGGAAAGACATAAACAGGATAGATCATGTCCTAAAGATGACAGTTATCTAGAATATTGCACTGAATGAAGAAAATGTTATACAAGGATCATTTAAAGAAACTGAAGATGTTTAGTCTAAAGAAAAAAAAAAGCTTTAAAAGTGTCACGATCTTGATTCTAGTGTTTGAAGGATTGTGTTATTCAAGAGGAAATAGGCTTGTTATGCTTAACCCGAGAGGGTATAAGTAGGAGCAATGGATTTGGGGGTAGGATAGAGAGAATTATAGAGAAACCTTATATTTAGTGTAAACAAGACTCCCAACATGAAAGAAAACATGAAGAGATAAACAGAAATGGAATGGTCAGCTTCAGCAAGTAGCCGATCTCTCTTCACCTTTGGAATCTTCAAGAAAAGGCTAGATGATCATCTGTAGAGGAGATTATTAGGAACAGATTGGACTAGATGACTTCTATTTCCTTTTTCTCTTAGATTTCATATATCTGTTTCCATTTATTGTTTATTGAATGTTTAAAAATTCAAAATTTCATGGAATTGAAAAAATTTTACTCAAGAAAAAAGCAAACATAAAAACTACTCAGATAAGGTGTCTCACTCACATTTTAAAACTTATTCAAAATTTTATTAAAGAGGGAGAGTTGGGCACAGTAATCAAAATCTATTATCCCTGCTATCTGGGAGGCTAAGGTGGGCAGATCGCTTGAGTTTAAGAGTTCTGAGCTGCAATGGATGAATATTGGATGTCTATACTAAGTTTGTCACCAATATGGTGAGCCTCCTAAAGTCAGGGGCCTCAAGGTTGTCTATAAGAATAGTTGAACAAAAAGAAAGTCAGAAACAAACATCTGTGCCAATCATGAGGAGTCTCTGTACTAGTCTGAGAGAGAGAGGAAGAGAACTAATCTTAAAAAAAAATAAAAAAAAGACAGAAGACCGGAGCCAGAGCAATGGCGGAGACAGACACCAAAACTGTTCATACACTTCTCCAGCAGATGCAGGACAAATTTCAGATCATGTCAGACCAAATAATTGGCCAAATTGATGATATGAGCAGTCACATTGATGATCTGGAGAAAAACATCACTGACCTTATGACCCAAGCAGGGGTGGAAGAAATAGAAGGGGAAAACAAAATACCAACAACATGTAATAGTTAAAGATTTTGTTAATCATTTAGAGTGAACTCTTGAAAATGTTTTTAACAAGCCAAGAGGTGAAGGAACTGATTTTCTCAACTAACTATTGTGTGCAAACATTTTTTTTTATTATAAAGCTTGTATTCCTAGAATATGCAGTTTAGTTAGGTTTCAAGGTGATTTATTTTTTGATTTCTTGTATGTGGTAGCTTCAACTATATGACATAAAATGTGTAAATATTAGTAAACTGAAATTCTGACTACTCTTGGCTAAAATTTTCAAAATTTTTAGTGCATTTTTTGTCAAGTCATTTGTCATTCCTTTTGTAGTAGTTTCAGTTTAATAACAAATTGGTACAAGTTTTTTTTAATAAATGTATTAATTTTTTCAACTGTTATCAGATTCTCTTCGTGATCTGAAGCACCTAGAGTCAACTGTTCGTAATTCTTAGCACAAAATTACTGTTATACTAATAACAAATAAATGGTATGTTGACCATGTTTTTAAATCAGACAAAAAAAAATTGAGCACTTTGTATTTGTGTCATTGCTATGTTTCCATGATTGAGAACTATACCTAAGAATCTACTGTAAAAAGCCCCAGAAAGGAGATGAAATTAAATGATTGTAACTACTGCCACTTTTTAATACACTAGAGGATTTGGATAGTGACAATAGTATCTCAGTTCCTCTCACATAACAAGGACAGAAAATAACCTATAAAGATGCATTACATTCACTGATTGGAATTTCATGTGGTGTAACACTTCAGTCTTTAGTTTTATCAAAAATGCTTACTGTAAGAACACGAGGGGGGTTTAAAACCCACTTGCTATTTACTTGTGCTACTGACTTTAAAAAGCATTTGTCAATTAGAAGAAAAAGCAAGTGGCCTTTGTGAATCCTTGCATACTGACTGATAAATGCCCTTATTGTAAGCTTGGATTTTTTTAAGAAAAATTGTGAGTTTTATTGTTTACCTTTTTTCTTAACTAAATGCTTGCAGAATAACACTTTTATAATAGATTATAGATGGAATGGAAAATACCAAGCATTTTCATCATGACATCCCTTTCTTTTTATCAAGAGGTGAGGGACAGAGATTGGACACCCAGATGACTGACTCATCAAATTGCTCTTGAATTAAAAAAATAAAACAAAAACAAAGTCAAGATAAGCTGAAAGATGATCTAGAAGTAGAGGGAGCCATTTTTCCTTGAAATGAACTTTTAAGTGAATATTTTGTGATTGTAGGAGAAATTTTCTGTACCACCAGATAGTTTATTGTATTGTCATATATATATATATGGAATAAAGCTATGAAATAATAAAAAATAAATAAATAAAAAAGACAGGATAGAATTTTATTCAGTGATGTGCTAAATATTAACGCAATCCAAGATGTAAAACAGAATGACATTCTTTCCTAAGATTCACCATTCTCATGAATCATATTTTGTTTTTAGTACAAACTAAAGAATCTTCTGTTAACAGTGAAGTTCTTTAAATATTCCTATTTGCAAATGACATTGCAATACTTTATACAGCCTCAGAATACCATAGGGAAATGTATACCTATTCAAAAGAGATTGCTCTATTTCCATTTGAAAAGTAAATAGTTTGAAAAATATACTCTTGAGATATTAAAACACTGAGATCAAGGCTTATAGAAGAGTAGATGTCAGGTAATAAATATTTATTAAGCACCTACTATGTGCTAGTCACTCTACTAAGTGCTGGGGATATAAAGAAAGGCAAATAGGGAGGCAATATAAGATAGTGGAAAGAGTTCTGAATTTGGAGACAGATGAATTGAATTCAAATTCCAGTTCTCCTTAGCATCTTATGGCCTCAGGTGAACTATTTAATCTTTCTGTTGCTCAGATTTTTCCTCTGTAAAAAAGGGGTGATGGTGAAGTTTAACCAAAATACTTACACATGTACTAAAATTCCATAGACTTCTTTTTAAAACTTACTTTCTATCTTAGAATCATCAGTTTCAAGGCAGAGAAGTGGGAAGGGGTGGGCAATTAGAGTTTAATGACTTGTCCAGGGTCACACAGCTAAGAAGTATCTGAGGCCAGGTGTGAACAGAGTCTTCTGTCTTCAGGCCTGGTGCTCTATCCACTGAGCAACTTAGCTCCTAAAATTCCATATACTTTTGAGGAGTTGAAGGATCTTAATTTGTTTGAGCTAAGGGAGTATCCAAACTGATAAAACTGAAAATCCATTAAGGTATCCAACATCTTCAGAAAAGAATTTTGATACCTGAAAAACTGTGGCTCCATTTGAGATTTAAAAAAAAATCAATCAGCCAAAAAACAAAACAAAACAAAAAACAAACTGAAAAAACCAAACCTACAGAACCAAGTAATCTATTACAAAAACCTGAGGCACTTCTTAAGCCAGTATATCATAATACCATCTTGATTTCCATGCTTAAGAAGACAGTGAAAGGAAATAACTCAACCATGTTCACAGAGGAGTAGATTATCTGGATTGAATGAAAGAAATAATTCGTGTTAAAAAGGAGAAAACAAAATATTGTGAGGAGGCAGAAAGAAATCAAAGTCAATATCTGGAGGGCAATAAGTAAAAGGAGAAAGGGAAGCAAAGGTAACATTGAATCACTGAACCCATACAACAGTTTTTTTTCCATTTTTTCAGTAATATTTTATTTTCCTCCAACTACAGGTAGAAGCAATTTTTAACATTCTTTTCCTCACATTTTGAGTTTTAAATTCTTTCATTCCCTTCCTCCCCTCACCCCTCCCTGAAATGGCAATCAATTTTATGTAGGTCATACATGTTCTATCATGTAATACATATTTACATATTTATCATGTTGTAGAAGAAAACACATATCACTAAAAAACTCTTGAAAATAAAGTGAAAATAGTATTCTTCAATGTGCTTTCAAACTTTATCAGTTCTTTCTATAGTAGTGGTATTTTTCATCATGAGTTATTTGTCTTTAATCATTATATTGCTGATAATAACTAAGTCATTCACAGTCATTCATCCTACATTATTGCTGCTGTTGTGTATAATGCTCTTTTGGTTCTGTCCACTTCACTCTGCATCAGTTCATATAAAACTTTCCAGGTTTTTCTGAAATCATCCTGTTCATCATTTCTTATAGTATAAGTGTGCCATAACAATCATATACCACAACTTTTGTAGCCATTTTCTAATTAATAGATATTCCTTTCACTTGTAGTTCTTTGCCACTACAAAAAGAGTTGTTATTAGTATCTTTGAATTCTTCATCCCCTGTCTTTGATCTCTTTGGGATGTATCCATACTTCCTATCCATAATGGAGAAATGATGAGAAAACACAAGTGTAAGTAGTTCTATTTTTTATTACAAATTTGGCAAATAGCAATAAGTGGTAACATTTCCCCATGCAAAGAAAAAAAAGAAGACTATACATGGCACTATGAATCTCTTATCCTTTAGAAGTTTATCCCTTTAAAAGTAAATTTGGGTCAGAAATCCAACACGGCTCTGCATGTCTGTGTTTTTTTCTGAACTTATTTCTGTTCTTTTATGCATATTATTAAAATGTTTTATTAATGCTATTTTCTTTTTTGTTATCAATACCACAACCCCTCCAGTATCCACTGATAACTACCCCATTTTTCCCCCAAAAATGAAAACCCTTCCTTTTAAGAACTAAATTTAGTCAATTTCCAGCAAAGAGGATTGAGTGAATGGGGGCAGACCACCTGACTTTCACATACCTAATCTAGCATTTTATTTTTTCTTGTTTAAGAAAAATAGATCATAAGACCCAAGAATAGAATTGTTCTTTCCCTTTTTTTAAGAGAGAAAGGAAAAGGGAAGATAAAAAAGAATACATTGACATAGAAAAGAGGAAGAAGGACATGGAACTTGCTAGTTCTCATAATCATGACTTGTAAGAAAGAGTATACAAGCATGAAGGAAGGTGCTAGGGAAATAGCCACCAGAAGGATCTCACTCTTACAATAAACCAATAAGGAAATAGTGATAGGGGATGGAGTTAAGAGGGAGAATATTACAGGAGAGGCAATAGTTTCAAAGCGAAAAAACCCCTAGTATTTCCTTCTGTTTAAACGCTTTTTTTCCCCTATTTCAAGCTAGGTCTATTATTTTTTTCCCTTCATTATTATTTCTTCCCAATTACATGGAAAAATAATTTTTGGCATTTTTTCTATTATTTTGAGTCCCAAGTTCTCATCCTCCCTTTTTCCTTTCCTACCTCAGACAATAAGGAATTTTATATTAATTATACATATGCTATGGTACAAAAGATATTTCCATATTCATCATATTGTAGAAGAATATGCATATCACTAAAAATAAAATAAAATAAAACCTCTTGAAGAAAGTAAAGTGAAAAATGGTATCCACTGATTTGCATTCAAATTTCAGGTTACATTAGTTCTTTCTCTGAAGATGGATAGCATTTTTCATCATGAATGTTTGGGCATTGCCTTGGATTATTGTGTTACCAAGAATAGCTAAGTCACTCACAGTTGTTCATCATACAATATTGTCACCATGCACAGTGTTCTCTTGTTTCTGCTCACTTCACTCTGCATCACTTCATGTAAGTCTTTCTAGATTTTTTAAAAAATCCTTCTGCTCATCATTTTTATAGTGCAACAATATTCCAATACAATCATGTACCACAGCTTGTTTAGTGATTCCCCAAATAATGGATATTCACTCAATTTCCAATTCTTTGCTACCACAAAAAATTTGCTAAAATATTTTCATACAAATAAGTCTTTTTTTCTTTTTTAAAATCTCTTTGGGATATACAATTAATAGTGATATTACTAGATCAAAGGATAAGCACAGTTTTATAGCCCTTTGGGCATAGTTCCAAATTTCTCCTGAAATAAGTGAGTTATTTCACTTATTAAGATAATTAGTTGTTAAAGTACTATTCTCTCTCTGTGTCAGGCTGAGAGGCCGGAATGGTAGGCTTCAGACCTGAATCTGTGATGAACACAATCTGACTGGGTTTCTTTATATCAAAAAGTTTATTTGACAGGTTTCAAAACAGGGAAAGGAAGGAGGGCCAAAAGGGGTTTCCCTATCTCTAATTTTCTTATTCTCCTCCCTCCAAATCCTAATAGACTCTCACAAGTCTTTTCTTCTGTTCTTGAGGCTACCTCACACCCTACTCTGTCTGGCTGTTCCCCAAAAGTCCCTAATCTAGCTTTCCTGTCTATGGCCTCTCTCCAAAATAGTCTTGGTAAGGAAATATAGTTCAGGTTGATTTGATTAGGGGATGATAGAATGGTAAATCACCCTCAAGACCTTCAGCCCAAAGGCTGAAGGTTTATCTTGAAACAGGTTTATCTTCTCAGATTGGCTTCTTCTCAGTATCTCAGTTAAAATTTAGAAACTGGAATCAGGGACACACGAGGCAAGAATAGATGAAATCTGGTGAATAAAATCTCTCTGGGTAGATCAAACAGATGATACAAGGAACTCAGAATCAGAGTCCAATAGCTTCCCACAAAAAGTCAGTTGTCTTCCTGACAGGAAGTGAACCCTCACAGCTCAGGATAGACAGGAAACAAGGAAAGCCTCTGGTCCTCCTTATAAAAATCCCTGACATTCCTTAGAATGTTGTCCTTTTGTTCCATTCATGAGCAGCATGAGCCAATCTCGACTGCAAAAAGCAATCCTCTGCATTTTGCACACATTTCCCTTCTTCTCTATATTTTCACACTCCCCAGAATGGTTGGATCAGTTCACAATTCCACCAACAGTGCACTGGTGTCCCAATTTTCACACATTCCCTGCAATATTTTTTATTTTCCTTTTCTGTCGTATTGGCTAATCTAATAGGTGTGAGGTAATTCTTCAGAGTTGTTTTAATTTGCATTTCTCTAAATAATAGTGATTTTAACATTTTTTTCATATGATTCTATATAGCTTTGATTTTATCTGAAAATTGTCATTTGTATCTTTTAACCATTTACCAATTGGGGAATGACTTGAATTTTTATAAATTTAATTCAGTTCTCTAGATATTTGAGAAATGAAGCCTCTGTAAGAGACACTTATTATAAAACTGTTCCCTTAGGTTTTTTTTTTAATCTAATCTTGGGTACATTGGTTTTGTTTGTGTAAAAATGTTTAAATTTAATATAATAAAAATTATACATTTTATCTTTTTTAATGCTCTGTCTCTCTTTTTTTTAACATAAATTCTTTCTTTATCCATAGATGTGATAAATAAAACTTTTCATGCTCTCTCAATTTTCTTTTAATATCACTTTTTATATCAAAATCCCAAACCCACTTGGACCTTATCTTGGTATATGCTGCAATATGTTGGTCTATACCTAGTTTGTGTCATACTGTTTTCCAGTTTCCTAGGAATTTTTGTCAAATAGTGAGTTTTGTCTCCAAAGCTTACATTTTGGGACTTGTCAAATGTTAGAATGCTATGGTCATTTACTACTATACATTGTGTACCTAAACTTTCCCACTGACCTACCACATTATTTCTTAGCCAGTATCACATTGTTTTGATGTGAAAAAGATAGAATAAACATGGGTAAGAAGAATTAAAAGACCATCTAGTTGTTTTAAGTGAATCACTCTGCAGATGTGAATGATTTAACATTAGGAACTCAAAAACATGAAGAGGTGCTTATTGAACCATCACTAACATTGTTTGGAGTATCATAGGGAGCAAGATAAGGGCCTTTTTGCTTTGGGCAAATGTCTTAATTTTCAAAAAGATGAAAAAGGTAGCCCCCAGAAACCAGATACCTGTGACCTTGATACCAATCTTTGACTATCCTTCCTGTAAGTGCCTGAAAGTAGGTTTCATAAGCCAGTGAAATTTGTTACTCTCTTTGGAAGTGGTTGACTTCAGGGCACATGAGGGGAACAGTACCTTATTAAGATAAGGTGCTACATATATCTAAAAATTAATGAGATTAATCAAGAACCTTAGAAGAGTTAGAGGCTTATCTGCTAATCCAGCAAAAATTCTGTTGAGAGGAGGGTGGAAAAGCAAAATTATTATTATTACTCTTAATAATAAGTAGTATTTAGATAGGTACGGTTTGCAAAAAAACTTCCCACAAAACATGAATGAATACTTAGCAAATCTGCAGATAGCTCAGGAAGAATAGCTAAGACATTACATGACAGAATTGGGATTTTAAAAGATCTTGAGGGACTTTACTAATAAGCTAACTCTAAAGATAAATTAAAGATAAATAGAAAATCTTGCACTTAGTTTCATAGGCCTTGCAAGTTTTAGTTCACTGCAAGCTTAATATGGGTCAACAGTATGATGTGACTATCCAAAAAGGCTAATGTTGTTTTAGACTACATTAATAAAAATGTTCTGTTCTTGTCAGATAACATCTGCATTAACATGTTTCATCCTAGGGGCATCTTGAGAGGGGAAATTGACAAACACTACTGCTTCTGGAAAGAGGCAATCAGGTCAGTAAAAGATTATCCAAACTTTTTCATATAAGGAATACTTGAAGGAACTGGGACTCTAGCATGGAGAAGAGAAAATGTGTGTTTGTTCAGAAAGAGGAAGATTGGACAAGATAACTTTCTGCACCTATCTGCACCTACATTATCATCTAGAAGGGGGAATGGGCTTATTCTATGGATGTCCTAAAGATAAAACTAGAACCAAAGAGTAGAATGTTCTGGGAGGCAAATTTGGATTTGTATAAAGAAAAACTGTCAAATGATTGGATCTGTTCAAAAATGGAATGAACTTATTTGAGAATAGTGAATTCCTCATCACTGGGAAGTGTGCAAACAGAAGTTAAATGGTCACTTGCCAAGAATAGTACAGGAAGGAAATGAGTATAGGATGTCAGGCAGAACCAGGTGGTCTTTCATATTCCTTCCAGTTATTAAAATTAAGCAATTCTGTGAAAGCTAATGAGTAAGTGGCATTTAACCCATTTATATGAAATAAAAGGGCTCTTTAAAGAAAGGCATCATGACATCATCTCTCCAATAGACCTTTTGGGAAGGAGGGGAAAGTAATTAAATTGTTAAATTATTATTAATAAATTACATTATTTAAACCTATTTTGCTTAATTATTTAGCAGGCAGTGGGCATCATAATTTCCTTTTCAATTTGTTTAGATTATGAAATTCTTTTATTTAAATTAAATTAATTCAATTATTATAGTAATAAAAATATTAAATTAAATTAAATGTTAAATATTTAGGGTGTCCTGTAGCTCATTGAACACCAAATCTATACCTGAATCCACAACCTGTTAGAAATCTTACTTGATTTAAGTTGGAAAAATCTCAGTGTTCCCCCAGGATTCTGCAATATGTGAGCTGTGGCAGAAAAAAAAATTACTCTTTACTCCAGAAATTAGGCAAGGATTATTTCTTTCCTAAAGTCGTAATGCCTGAGTTCTGATGCATCTCTAAACGTAATTTTGTACTTTTCCCTTTAGGACTAGAGCAGAAATTTGTCCTTCTAGTTCAGAATTTTTTTCATATTTAATCATTTTTTTCTTTTTTTTTTGGTGCTGTTACATTTATCTTGACTAAGAAGTGGTCATTCCATATATGATTTCCCTGAATAAGTGCTTAGAGAAAGATAGACAGGTATAGTTGCCAAAACAGATATAGACAGATGTAGATACGAATATAAATGGAGGCCTAAATATAGATAAGATTATATATATATATATATAAATATATACATACACACATATGTATATAGATGAGGCAGGAATGTGTAAAAAGTTTGATGTCAAGAATATATAGATTCAAGTCTCACCTCTGATCCACACTAACTGGTTGACCCTGGGCAATTCGCTTAACCTTTTAGTACTCTAGGCAGCTCTCTAAATCTAAAATTTATTGAAAAGATACTGACCCGAATTCACAGAGATAGTTTCCACACCTATGGGTACTTTATACCGGTGAAAATACATGTCCAGTCCCTATTCGTTATAGAAGACAGCTCCTATCTAGCATGATAGCAATGATTCCAAAAAATGTTAACTTGATACATTTTTTTAGTTAACTTTTATTTCGGCTGAACAACCTCTTGCTTTTTTTTTTTTCCAGAGGAAAGTTTCATGAGCCCATAGCCTTCATTTTACTTCTCTAGCACCTTGATCTAAATTCTGATCAGTTTGATCCCTGCAGTTGTATTTTGAACGTATTAGTGTGACTGCTACAAACACCCTGGGAATCTCTAACCCAAGCCTCCAAAGCAATCTTGCACTGCATCTATCACATTCCCCACAGCTGTCGATTTTTTTTCCAGGGTAATATAAAATCCAAAAACATAAACATGACCACTGAAAGAGTCTATGATGCTTAAACTTGAAGCTTTTCTTGCTGTTTTTAGTTGCATAACAATGATTTCCTTTTATGTGAAAAGCAGTTCATTTATTTTACTGAATATTCTTTACAGGGTCTCTTTATACCACCTATATTAATGGAAATTACAAGCATAAAGGAGAGACATCTTTGTGATATAGCTCTCTAAATGATTTGGAATCCACTGTGTTCAACTGTGACTTGATTATCTCAGGAGGCTTTCCTCCCTTCATTACTCTACAATGGAAAATATTACAAGCAGACTGATGTTTATGAATGCTATAAGTAGAATGATATTTATAGATGTTACCTGAAATATTTTAAAATGTGATTAGGGACTAGACTTGTATTTTTTGTGAGTATAGAAAATTCATGGGTAAGGACACTTCCTCTACCAATGCATGTTTGTGCCACCTCTAGAACTTAAGAGAGCTGCTCAGAGCACTGAGGAGTTCACTGATTTGCTCATATTTCTGATTCTGACAGAGTTAATATGTGTCAGAAGCAGAACTAAATCCAAGAATTCCTGGTTTAGCAGGTAGCACAGTGCATAGAGGTCTAGGCTTGATGTCAAAGGAGACTCATCTTCCTGAATTTAAATCTGACTTTAGACATGTACTAGCTGTGTAACCCTGGGCAAGTACTTAAACCTGTTTGCCTCAGTTTCCTCATTTGTAAAATGAATTGGAGAAGGAACAACTAACAACTACAGTATCTTTGCCAAGACAACCTAAATGGCATTGCATAGAGTTGGATACAACTGAAACAACGAAACAACAATTCTACTATACCACCTTGCTTTAAATATGAAAGGGAAAATAATATGCCTTCTAACTAGCATTCAAGTTGGATTGTAGTAATGCCTCTTCTGAATGAGACTGTCAGCAAAAAAGATATACTTAACATCTATACCCCAGATGAAATTGCTTGCCATCTCTGGGAAGGAGGAACAATTTAGGTCATATAACTTCAGAAAACTTTATGTTGAAATTTGTGGTCACATGTAAATGGCAAAGCAAATAAATAAATAGTTAGATAGATAGATAGATAGATAGATAGATAGATAGACAGGCAGATAGATAAACAGACAAATAAATAAATGAATGAATGAATAAATAAATAAATAAATAAATGACTTTCAAAAAAAGGAAAGATTTATTATTTAAAGACATTCAAGAATAAAGGAAGCTATTTGTGGAGAAAGCACTCACTTTAGGTACTATTCTCTGAGTATTTAGCAAATTATTTGGAGACGTTTAGTAAAAGTTTATCTAAGAATGATGGTGAAATGATCTCAGACTTTCTCCTTCACAGTATTCTTCTCATTAGTCAGGCATACTTTTTTAGGCCTGAATACTAGATTCCTTTCCTTTTGACGAATTATATAAAATGATGAACTAGGAATAAACCATGAGTTTTGTTTATTGAATAATTAAAAATCAAAAGAAGCTAAATGGTATTAGCTGAGATCTAATTTTTAGAGAGGTTTTATCTTCCCCAAATTGTCATAACACCCATTTACCACTGAAACAAAAACTGCACATTTGAAGCCCTGGGGGAAACACATATTATTAATGAAAAAAATTCTCATAATGTTTAAATGTGACAAAGGAATCTTTCCACATATAACTGTAAAATGGCATATTTTCTCTTTTTCAGGGGGAATAAGTTTTAGAGATCTCCAAGAAAAAAACAAATCCAGGATCCTGACATGAAAATAACTCATTGCCTTTTCCTCACAAACCACTCCTCTTCCTAACTTTCTCACTTCTGTTAAAGACATCATCAACCTTATAGTCAACAAGATTTATGATCTTAGAGTCATCCTTGATTCTCCTTAATTCTCCATTTCTGGTTAGTAACTGTTTTATCAATTCTTTCCATACATTTCTTGTAAACACCCCATTTCCTCCATTCTCACAAGCATCACTATTGTTCAGGTTTTGTTTCAACAGCATTCTCATTAATTCCTCCAGCTTCCAGTCCCTTCCCTTTCCTATCTGTCCCTGGTATAACTGTCAAATATTCCTAAAACCCACGCCTGGCCAACATCATCCTCTTATTCAAAAACCATCAGTGCTTCTACATGACAAAATGTAAACTCTTCTGCCTAATGTATAAATCACTACTCAATCTAGCTCCTGTCTACCTCTTTATCTTCTTTTCATCTCCCCATTACCCATTTTATTCCCTTTCTATGTTTCAGACAAATTGAGCTACTAACCATTCTCTGAACCCAACACTCCATCTCCTATTGCCATTTTCTTGGCACAGCTGATCTAGGTCTGGAATACAATCCCTCTCTACCATCATCTCCTGGAATCACCACATTCCTTCTAGACACATCCCAAATGCCACATACCTCAGGTAAAGTCTTTTCCTGACTCCTCTTATTTGTTATTACCACCTCCTGAAATTACCTTGTATGCACTTATATTCATATCCTCCTCTTTCACAAAGAAGAATGAGATTAAGGCCATTCAAAATCAGATCCCTCTGATTACCTTTTTCCAATATCTGGAAACTAATAATCTACTCTCTTTTATTCCTATTAGAAATAAAGATGATTTCCTTACTTATTCCTAAAGTCAATCCTTTAACCTACACACTTGTTGCCATCCCTAGAGCTTCTTCCAAGACTTTGTTCTTGGAGTTATCTTTACTTTTTCATGAATTTTCCATCTTTCTTTTTCCATAGACTTCTTCCTATATGTCTATAAATATGTTTAGGACACCATAAAGAAAAAAAAAGACATTCCTTTGACCCTGCTATTCCATCCAACTACTTTTTTATTTCTCTTCTCCCTTTACTATTAAACTTTTAAAAATTGTCAGTACTCCATACTGACCTGTCTCACCACCTTTTCTCTTCTCATTTCTCTTTTACCTCCTCTACTCTCGCTTATTAAAATTGTTCTACTTTAGAGTACCAAGGGCTTCTTTTTTTGCCAAGTCAAATGACGCTTTCTACAATTTCATAGGATTTGACATATCTATATCATTTGCTATTGCTGACCATTCCTTCCTACCAAATACTCTCTCCTCTCTGGGCTTCAGAGATACTGTCATCTCATAGTTCTCTTCCTAACTTTCTTTTTTCCTTTCTCCATTCTAATCTTTTTCCTAGTGCTTTAATATGTATGCTCCCCATTCTTTTACTCTTACAACTTTACCCCTTTTGTGAATACTGTATCTCTTAATCTCCTTCTCCTCTCCTACCCCACTCTTCTGAGCTCTGGACTTCTATTGTCTAAAGATTTATGGGATATTTCCATCTGGATGTTTTAGTGATAACTCAAATTCACCAAATTCCAAACAAAAGAGGCATGTGCCTCTTTTCTGTCCTTTTTGTACCTGTGTCTGCCATTTATTTAAACTCCCGTTTTGAAATCTTAGTATTTTTTTTTTACTTCTCTCATCTCTAAATAATTTATCAGTCACTGAGTCTTATCTATTGCCCTATGAATCATCTCTTTCATTACTGCCCTCCTCTCTATTTTTGTTGCCACTACTCTGATACAAGCCCTCATTATTTTTCTCCTAAACTATTTCTATAGACTCCTAACAGGACATTTGACTCTCTCCTCCTCCAATATATTCTTAATAACATTGCAACTGCCAGATTAATCTTTCTTAAGTACCCATCTGGTCATGTTACACTCTTGCTTAAAAACTTTAATGGCTTCCTACCTGAGTAAAATTCAGCCACTTTTCATCAGCATTTAAGATTTTCCCCAGTTTTGTGTCATCCTAACTTATTAGACCTATCTTGAATTCCCCTACTGCAGCTGACTTTGGTTGATCTCTGCCATCACTCCGTGCATTTTCTCTCATTGGGGCTTTTGCTAACACATTGAAAGTCCTGTCTGCTTCTTTTACCTACTGAATTCCTACCAATCCCTTAAAGCTCAAACTTTCTCCATAAAGCACTCCTTGACCTGACTGCTCTCCCTATTGGCAATGACCTTTCTTCCCCAACCTGATAGAAAACTTTGTTTGGTACTTCTTACAATGAGCTTTTTCATCCTGACCTGAGGCTTTTTTTAGGCTATGGAACTCCTGCTGAAGAAATTTTCTTTGACAAAGCAGGTCTGCAATTTTTATGTGCCTTAACAGTTTTAGCAATTCCCTAGGACTCTAAGTGGTTAAGAGACTAGTCCAGGATCACACAATCAGAGTACAACTTGAACCTAAATGTTTCTGATGATGAGGCTTAATTCCTCTAATGCTTCATAACGCATATCATCAAGTAATATTAAAGATTATGTTTATCTTTATTTCCATGATATTCTCTCACTAGACTATAAGATGCATGAGGGCAGGGACTATGTATAATCTAAACTCTAAATTAATTAATCAATAATTCAGTACTTACCTAATACTGTATTTTTTGTGCAGTAGGTTTTTGATAAAGGTTTGTTGAATAAATTAATGGGAAACCAATTATGCCACAGAATTAAAATTATTCATCTTAATTCTCCTGATCTTGGTCAGTGGCCCTTAATAATTTTTGTATCATGGATGTCTTTGGCAATGTGGTGTATCCCTTCTCAGACTGCTTGTAAGTGTATAAAATAAAATATATTGAGCTGTAAAGGATTCAGTTATCTTATAACACAGTTTTCAAAAGGTTAAGAAGAAACAAGGTTGCACAATAGATAGAGCATTGAGTCTGTAGTCAGAAAGAGACACAAATTCAAATCCAGCTTCAGTTCCCTCATTTATAAAATGAACTGGAGGAGAAAATGGCAAACCACTCCAGTATCTTTGCCAAGACAACCCCAAATGGGGTCACAAAGAGTTGGACACAACTGAAACGACTGAACAACAATTCTACTGTTCTACTTTGCTTTAAATATGAAAGGGAAAACCATATGCCTTCTAATTAGTGTTCAAGTCGAACTGTAATAATACCTTTTCCTAGGACTTTAAAGCGCATGCTCCCTACATTTCTCAACATTATATTTTTTTTACAAGTTGCTTAACCCTGAGCAAGCTACTTAACTGTTATTTGCCTCAGTTTCCTCAATTGCAAAAAAGGGGATAATAATGTTACTTACCTCACAGAGTTGTTAGATGATCAAAGTACATAATGCTTGTATAGCTCTTAGAACAATGCCTAATACTATAGGTGCTATATAAATGATAGTCATAATAATAATAATAACAACTATTATTATTATTAAGCTCACCAACTTTAGTTAAGAACCCTTATTTTAGCCAGTGGTGGTTGTAGGAATGCTGGTGGAAAGAAGAGAAAATGTTTTTTTTTTTCTCTAGATCTTTTCAAGGTTAAGTTCATCCCCCCTTAAGAGTTTCTTTCCTTATTTTTCTCATTTGTTAGCCTCTTCCACCAAGATCTTACTTTGCATCTTTTTTTAATAGAATTTGTATTTACTTCTCTGTGAACATTTTGTATGCTCTCCAGTAGATATAATCTCATGAAGGGCATAGACTAGCTTCCTTTTTTCTTCGTATCTGTAGTGCTGAGCAGAGGATGTGGTTCTTTTTTGGGAGAGGGAGCAGTCTTGTGATTTCATTAGTAAAAAGAACTCTGAGGAAAGAAGTTTGTTCCCTTTTCTCCCCTCCCTCTCTCAGCATAGGTAGCATCTCTTTTCTTTTTTGCAATTTAGAGTCTTAGAGAGTTGCCTGGAGGCACCCAAAATTGCACAGCATGTGGCAGAGGCAGGAATGAAACTTAGGTCTTCCTGACTCTGAGACCAGCTCTCTCTTTATGCTACATGGTCTATAGGGGCACTTAAGACATTGTTTATTGATCGACTGTTACATTTGAATGATCTCAACACAAGTGGTATAGCTGGCCCAGAGTTAGTTTGGCAAAGGAAGCAGCAGAGGGCGCTCCTGCTCCGCATTCTCTAGGGCATACTCTCCAGTTCCTCACTCCTAATACAAGGCTTTCCCCTGCCCAGGAAAAGTAGACACACACAAAGCTCTACTGTCGGGTGCCCTCACATCACTAGGAATGTGCTTCTAAGAAAGGTCAGCTTTATTCTTGCCAGGGCATAATGAAGGGGGGAAATCCAGGCAGAAGACTAGAGGAAATGCCTCCCCACCCTCGGATATGGCAAACAAGCAAAATGGAGCACAAAAGGGAGAAGTGGGTCTTTGGAGATGGCTTCTTTAAAGCACTGTTTATTTTGCCAAGACTTTTTGTTTCCTTTCATTAAAAATGTAGGAAGACCTCTCAGATTCACAAAAGACCACTCACAGGTTGCAGACCTTAACATCCTCTCAAACCCTAGAGTAGTTCATTCATGCTTCCATCTACACAATCCAGAATGGAGAGAGACATTGAAGATATTATCCTGTTGCCAGCTGCATGGGAATAGTCCCAGTATCTTTCGCCCCAGGGGTTTGCCAGCACATTATATTCCCCTGTCTCATTTGAAATTCCCACTTTTAGAGTCACTAATGGGTTGGACAGCAAAGAAAGTCCAGATGGCATGGTTTCCAGAGCCCTCAGTTAAAAGACCCATGTGTAGTCTCTTTGCTCTTTCCCCGTGGCTAAGATCAGTTAATCAGATCAGATAGTTGGTGTATTAGGCTCTAGGAAGATGAGATAGAGAACAAGCATCCTTCAGGGGGTAGGAGTAGTAGTGGACAAGGATAGGAGCAAAAGCATAATTCTGGATGTCAAGGGAGAGTCATAAGGGCCCCAAGTCGGAGCAGAGGTTTCAGCATGGGGAATGTTTGGGATACAAATTCCAATCACTTTGTATCTCTAGGATTAGTGTTAGATGAGCACAACTTGATGCTAAACAAAACATAGAAAACTGCCCACTGCATGGGTGGGAACATAGTTTCCTGTTTAACGACATGGTTACCTGCATTAGTAGCGGGGACAAATACAAATTTATTTTAATATATTTATTTGAGCATCTGCTTTTTTCCCCCCAAGACAGTGGTCAAGACAGCAAAGCTCTTCTCTGTTCCTTGTAGGAAGCTATTTATGGTGGGGAGCTAGGGAGGATAATGATGCTTGTTTGCTGTGAACCAAGTGACTTCTCACTTTAGTGATTAGTGACAAAATCTATCTTGTCTTATTTAACAAAGACAGGGAAAAAATAAATAATTACCTGTAGGGTAAAGTATTACCTACTGTTTCCTTTACATCAGGTTCTATAAGATCTAAGAAATAGAACTATGTATTCTCTAAATAAAACTATCATCTATCTAGCAATTTATCTATCTATCCATCTATCTTCCAATCATCGTCTATTTGTCTGTCTATATTTATTTTGTATCATCTATCTATCTTTCTATCTATCTTTCTATCAGCTACCTATCATATATCTATCTTTCTATCATCCTCTGTCTATTTTCTATCATCTATCTGTCTATCTATCATTCTGTCATCTATCATCTATCTGTCCATCTATCTATCTTTCATCTATGTATCTGTCCATCTGTCTTTCATCTATCAATAATCTATCTTTCTTTCATCTATCTGTCATTCTTTCATCTATCTATCCATCTTTTTCCTTTCTTTACAAATTTCTCTAATGTTATATATTAAAGATTCAAAATGTCTTCTGGCACTGGGAAGAAAAAAGAAAACTTTTTGTTGTTATTTTGGATTTGGAGAAAGTAGAGGAATGAAATGTCTGTGTAAAGCTTTTTCCTTGTTCCCTGTATAAGGAACCACTAGATGACAGTGTGGTTTCAGACCAAAAATAGGGCATCTGTTTCAAGCTTATGTAGGCTTCCATGACTGGAAATTTTGCATTTAGGCTTGTTTTGTTTTCTTTTGTGGGACCACAAAGATGTCAACTAACAAAGTTGTTTTGGGGACTAAAAAAAGAAAGAAACACTTTAGGATAAAGGGTTAAAGTTTTGGGCATTTCCCCAGCTGGTTTAAAGTACTGTTCCTATATCATCATAGAATTTTCACAGTTAGAAAGGTGGTTTTTTTGTTTCTTTTTTTTTTTTTTTAATCGCCCAGCAGGAAAGCTTTCTGTTAACAAGTCTGTACTGTGTAAGAGGACAGTTGCTGGTTTCTCAGGTTTTTTCCTTAGAAAATTGGCATAGCAGTATGCTATGGTTCATGCCTGTTCCTCAACTTATGTGCTAAATTTTAAGGAAACAAGATGGCATTTTTCCATTAACATATTTGTGTTTCCAAAAAGCAATGAAAATATCTGACTTCCTGGTTTTGCAGAATTGTGTGGGACTCATGACATTGCACAGCTAGTCTAGTGTGGGAGAGGAACACTGGGTTTAAGAGTCATGAGACTGAGGCTCCAGATTAGTTTCAAGCCTGATAACACTAAAATGTTCTTTTAAGGTTAGTTATTACTTGTGGAGCAAAGGTGATGAGGAAGATCCCTGAGCAATTTGATAAGAGCTCTAGTCGGTCTGATGAAATTGTAGGGTGTGGACTTTGGCAGAAGTACTTTGTACATAGTGGTGCTATAGGGAGTCTGATTTCATTCTCTCCCCTTTTCTGACACCCCTCAATTGATCCTAGACTGATCAGTAAAGAAAATATTTATTAAGTACTTCCTATGAGCCAGGAGCTCTGTTAAGCACCAGGAATATAAATACAAGCAGAAAGACAACCCCCAAGGAGCTTATATTCTAATGGAGTGACACCATACATAAAAGGATGCCAAAAAGGATGAGGAAGAGATGAAGGTAAGTAGACCTAGTAGAGAAAGTTCAGACTGGTGGTGGTGGTGGTGGTGGTGATGGTGGCAATGGAGAAATACAGTTTTCCTTGGCCTGGTGAGAAGATACTCCAGCAGAGGAATACAACAGCCAGAAGGCCACAGAGAATGGTGATAGCATTGGCATCTCAAATCAGGAATATCATCCTGTGTCAAGATGTTGGAATATGTGACACAACTGGGGGCAGCTGGGTAGCTCAGTGGATTGAGAATCAGGTCCAGATACAGGAGGTCCTAGGGTTCAAATATGACCTCAGATACTCCCTAGCTATGTGACCCTGGGCAAGTCACTTGAGCCCCATTGCCTAGCCCAATACACAGTATTGACTTCAAGACAGAAGGTAAGGGTTTAAAAGAAAAAAATATATATATATATTATACATATATATATGACACAACCCTAGTAAGGACACAGCCCTCAGACACATGCTACTTTTAACTCTAGTAATAGAGTAAGTGAAAAATCATAAAATTTCCAAATTGGAAAAATTTTGAGTCAATTAATTCAGAATCTACTTATAAGGGGGGAAACTAAGATTCAGACAATTTAAATGTTTGGGGTTTGTTGTTGTTGTTGTTGTTGTTGTTGTTGTTGTTGTTGTTGTTGTTGTTGTTGTTATTGTTGTTGTTGTTTTGCCTAAATTGGGATTAGAACTCTGGACTCTTGATTCCTCATATACTTGGAAGCCAGAATTATAAAAGAGATAGATCATGTCCATTCCCTTGTATTTAAACAAGTCCAAACAAATCATTCCAGATAGATGCACATTTTCCTTTTTAAAAAGACCCTCACAGAAGGAGATTTCTCTAAGGGATTTTAAGCATATATTCTCACAGCTCCTGGAAAGATCTTCATGAAAAACAACTTTGGTTTGGCACGAATATGTGACAGTAAAGTGGAGACATTATTTCTTTTTCACTTAAAGCTATAAATTTTACAAGGAAAAAGTACTCAAGGATGAATTCTTAGTCTCCCTCTCTCTCTCTCTTTCACTCTTTCACTCTTTCTATCTCTCTGGTTTACTCCAGGTGATTTTCCATACATTAATGATATGTTTTGGACAATCTGAGTCACATAATTACATGATTAATTAATCATGTCAAAATACTTTAAACAGCATAAATAATAAATGTCATGAAACTGAGGAAAAAATTCTTGACAACGATAGTGGGAAAAACAAAAGTGAATTGGACCGGGAGTCAGAGTGTGTGTCTAGGCCCAGCAAAATATAGCTAATAAATAGGAGCTAATAAATAGTCCTGTCAGTGTAGTTATCCCAGGCTATTATTATTCTGATTATTCAGGCAAATCAAATGCTTTCTTTTGCTTGAATTAGTCAGGTAATGGAAGGAAAGGGGGTATTTTTGGTGCCAGGATTATCTAGATTAGGCATCTTCCCTTATACATTGGTCAATTTCTTCCTCCTGAAAGGAAGAGTCAAGTGGGATCAGAGAATATTGACAAATTTGGAGGAAATACACTTGCACTGCACCATCATCTAGATCAGTGACATTGTTCATTGTTGCTCTTGGCAGTTGGGCACACGGCCCTTTATTAGTTATCTATAAGCGGAAAAGAAACTGACTCTGCAAGTTAGTACTTTGGGGGGAAAGTAACAACTATTCTTAAAGGATTTTCCAAAAGGAAGGTTTATTTTCCGCATCTACTGGTCCTGATCCTCCATCTTTTGAGTGCGTTAATGTCTTAGAGCTGCCCAGCTCACTTTTCCCCTCTGGCAGCCCTGTAATCATGTTGTCTCATCTTTCTTTACCTAAACCAGGGTTCTGGGAATCAGAAAGTCAGGTTTCTTTGATTGCTTCTGCTGAAGGCTTAGTGTGAGCAGTTAGGACAACTGAAATATTCTTTCTGTATATCTATTTTTCCCCACATGTAAAACATGGACAACAATTACACCTTTCTTTTTAGATATGGCTAAAACTTGAATTAATTTGTATCAAGTCCTTTGAAATTTCTTGAGGAAAGTGTCACATGAATATGCTGCTCTACATTTCATTGCAGAAATATCAGATTAAGTGAATGGGCCAGGAAGTGGGGGAAGCAGGCAGAAATCTGGGAGAAAGGATTTTGAAACACTGATTCAAATGACAGTTTTAACCCTGATACAGTGTTTTCCACCTTTCATTCCTTGGTCCCTTTGTCTTTCTACCATCTTTTCCCTGCCAATTCTTACCCTTCTATCATTCTTTTTTTTTTTTTTAGTTATTTTTTTAAACCCTTACCTTCCATCTTGGAGTCAATACTGTATAATGGCTCCAAGGCAAAAGAGTGGTAAGGGTAGGCAATGGGAGTCAAGTGACTTTCCCAGGGTCACACAGCTGGGAAGTGTCTGAGGCCAGATTGGAACCTAGGACCTTCCCTTCTCTAGGCCTGACTCTCAATCCACTGAGCTACCTATCTGCCTCCTCCTTCTATCATTTTTGCCATCTTTCTTCTCTATTCCTCCTGCTTTTGAGCTGTGAAATCTTATCAATTGGGTCCACTACATATCCATGTGATCTAACCTCACTCAACTTAGCATGGCAAATCTTTTATTCTTCCTTGCTGCTTAGCTACTTTAAGGGTTTTCTCCTCTCTCCTGAAGTTTCTAATGCCAACCCCATGCCCAAGCAACTCAGCCTATAATGGTAAAAATACCTAACATTTATTAAACACTTTAAGGTTTGCAAACTGTTTCACTGGTTCTTCACATCAGCCTTATGATATAGATGTTCTAATTATTGTCCCTTTTATAGAAGAGGAAACTAAGATTAACAAGTAAAATCATACAGTTAACAAGCATCTGAAGCAGGACTTGAACTGAGGACTTCAAAGTCCAGAACTCTATCTATTATACTACCTGGTTGTCTCAGGTAATTTTCATTCTTGCTTTGCTGAGGAAATCAATATTCTGTGCACTTTCATATATTCCAATGACTTAGGAAGAGATATTTCTTCTCCTTCTAGGTTGGCCCCATTACTTATGTACCTGGTCACATCCTCTTTCATCTCTGGGATCCCCCAGCCTTGCTCATACCTTGTTACTAATCTAAGTCACTTAAATAAATGTTTGTTGAATTGTATTGACTCTTGAATCTTCCCTTATCTACTGACTCCACTATTGTTTCAAAATATGCTCAAATTTATTGTTTACTTTCAAAGATCTTCACTTTACCTTTTTCAACCTTCAAATGATCACTCCCTCTAGATCTCATTTTTTTCAACACTAAAATCTGAAAAATGATTAGCTACAGTTATGCATTGCTCCCACTTTCTTTCCAGCTGTTACCTCTTGAAATCTTGCTTCTGATATCACTATTATACAAAAGCTTTTATTTCCAAAATTGTCAATAATCTCTAAATTGCTAAATCTGAAGGCCTTTTCCCTGTCTTCATCTTCCTTGACCACCATTCAGCTTTGGACAACACTTAACCATCCCCTTCATTCTATTTGTCATAACAAGTGCTGTCTCCTTTTCCTTCCTCCTACCTGTCTTAATGATTTATCCCAGTTTCCTTTGCTGAATAATCATCCATCTCTCACCTCTTTAGTATTTGTGACCTCCAAGTCTCCATACTGAGCCCTCTTCTCTTCTCACTATAAACTTTCTCCCTTAGTGATATCAGTTCCTAAGGGTTCAAGTATCATCTCTACATAGGTGACTCCCCAATCTTTATTTTTGGTAATGTATCAACTACCCTCTGATAAATGTATCCTCCTTGGAGATATCCGCACCTCAAATTAAAAATTTCAAAAATGGAATCCATTACTCACCCAGACTCAAACCCAGCTTTCTTCCCTTTCTGTTGAGGGCAAAACTATTTTCCCATGTTATCTCATTCAAGTTTATAATCATAGAATTATTCTAAATTCTTCCTTCTCCTTTACTACTCCCTATTTCCAATCAGTTGCCAATTCTAATATTGAGTCTATTTCCACAATTTCTCACCTAAATTTATTTTAGATATTCCCTCATTCAAAAAGGCCTTCAATTGAATAAGCAGTTTTAAGTGCCTCCCGTGAGCTAGGCACTACATTAAATGAGAGGAATAGAAAGACATGGCCTGTCTTCAAGGAGCTTACACTTATCAGGTGAGAGATAATATAGACACACATAATTAATACAAAACATATACAAAGAAAAAACAAAATAATTGCAAAGAATATATACTTATAGTTAGGACAAGAAGAAAGGTTCTGCGTTGGAGATGGCACTTGAGTTGGGCCTTTGGAACTAGGAATTCAAAGAAATTGAAATGAGAAGGAAGAATACCCTAGGCAACAAGGAATGCAAATATAAAGGCAGGGAGGAAATGCCAGGTATTTTTTGTTGTTGTTGTTGTTGTTGTTCAGTTATTTCTGACTCTTCATGACCCCATGGACCATAAGCTATCCATAGGTTTTTCTTGACAAGGATACTGGAGTGGTTTGCCATCTTCTTCTCCAGGAGTCCTTTTTGTCAGGCAATCAGAGGTCAAGTGACTTCTCAAGGATCACATAGTTAGGAAGAATCTGAGGCCTGGATTTGAATTCAAGTCTTTCTGATTCCAGACCCAGCACTCTAGTCAATGACTCATTTAGCTGACTCCTAGGCATACAGAGATTAAGTAACTTGCCAAGGGTCACACAGCTAGGAAGTGTCTGAGATTAGATTTGACAATTGAACCCCAGCTACATCCATGTCATGTTTTGGGAACACATAATAGGTTATTTTGGCTGGAATATAAGAGTATATGAAAGGGAGTAATGTGAATCAGTCTAGAAATATAGGGTAGAACAGACCTTGAAGGGCTTGAAATGCCAAACTGATGAATTCAGTTTTATCCTAGAAGCAATGGGGAATCAATGAAGTTTCTTGAGCAGGGAAGTGACATAGTCAAGTTTTTTTGCTTTAAGAATATCAGTTTAGGAGATGTGTGTATGATAGATTAGAGACTAAATTGGAGAGTAAAGAGATTATTGAGACAAAGAAAATATTGTAATAGTCTAGGTAAGAAGTGATGAGGTCTTGAACTAGGATAGTAGTTGTGTGAGAAGGGAGAAGAGGATGGTTGTGAGAAATGACACTCCACAGTGCTCTCAAACTGGCCCTATTAATCATTACAGAATTATTTACCACTTCTCCATAACCTGAAATGTATAGGTTAGTATTTTGGATTATTTTTGTAGCAATCCAGGTATATATTCATCTTGATATTATTTTAAGAGTGCTCAAAAAATGACTTATATTGCTTATGATTGATTTCTGTAACCTTGAGTTAAATTGAGCCTCAACCTTGCCAAATTCCTAGCCCTTCCCTAAGGCTACACTCTGGAAGACTGGTCAGTTATCTCAGTCTCCTTGCCTTACCTTCAATAATCAATCAGCATTTGTATCAAGACCTTAGGCCTCATGGATTGCTGATCTAGATGTTTGCTCTACCTGTTATTTCAGGTTCCAACAGTTTGTATCTCCTGATGATTACATATGTATCAGACCACTTTGTTCTCCCCTTCCCCCCATCTACGGTTGTAACACCAATAAAAGTAGCTATATGACAGTTGAGGAAGAAGCTCTTGACCATCAGAGCTCTGAACCATCGAAGCTCTTGACCACCAGAGCTTACTCGCTGTCTGTCTACCTTATGCCAAAACTTTCTGTGTCTGTGTGTCTTTATTCTTGTCTTATGTTCTCTTTCTATTAGTTTTTAACCTGCTACCCATTTTCACTCAGTCCTTGGTTCCCCTTTCTGAGTGATTCCCACTAGGAATCTTTGTGAAGTCGGTGGACGGCTTCAATTTTTCATTCCTTTTATTCCTACTTTGCATTTTCTCATCCCCATATCTTTTCTCACTCCATCCCTTTTGCAAGAGAGCTTCTATTTTTGCCTACTGGAATTCTACCAAACCCTTAAATTATAACTCATTGTCACTTTTGGACAATGTCTTCAGTCTAACCATTTTATGTCCTGTATCTGCTGCTGATGCTATACCATCCAAATCAGACTACCAGAGAACCTTCCTGAGAGGAGCTAAGCTTTTGAGCTCTGTTCTTCCTGGAACAGTGCAATCTCATTTTTATCCTTCCACATGGCTATTCCCACCTTGTGCATCCTCCCACTGTCTACTTCTTGCTCTACGAATTATAAAAATATCAACATCACCTGCAGCAAGTGTATGTCAAGTGACTGACCTATTGTTTCACTTAACATTTTTGTCACTTCCTAGGCCAGTACATAATTCCATTGACTGGCTATAATTCCCTTCCATGTGTTGCTTTCACCATTAAAATGTTAACTTCTTGAAGGTCAAGAACTATCTTACTTAAGTATTTCTATACCCAGTGTTTAGCATAATGTCTCTTACACAGCAAACACTTGAAAAATGTGTCCCATTATTTCATTGATTCATTCCTCCTTAATCAAGTGGTACCTCTTTTGTCTGCATCTTATAGTACTTATTTTGTAATCCTGATAAGACACTTGTGACATGCTAACATATGCTAAAAATATTTATATTTATATATTTAGTGGATTTTAAACTTCTTGGGAGCAGAGAATAATCATTATGAAACTTTGAATCCATCATAGGGCTTGTTTTATTTAGCAAGTGCTTTGCCATTATAGCTCAATTAATATTTGTTGAGTGAATAAATATTGGGGCTGTTTCCATTTCCTTTTAAAAATAATTCCTACTTATATTTTGTTTTAGAATTGATAACTAAGTTTTGAGACCAAGGCATAAGAGGAGTAAGGGCTAGGCAATTGTATCGACAGTCACACAGCTAGGATGTATCTGAGGCCAGATTTGTTTGTAGGTCCTCCCACTATCCACTGTGTTACCTTGCTGCCCCTATTCCCATTTCTTTTGAGTTGAAAATTTTCTTTGAATTTAAATGCCACATGTCTGGATTTCAAAGTATAGTGGGAAGAAAACAATACTAGAATCAAGAGATGTGGGATTTAGTCCAAACCACTAATTTGAACTTTGAGGAAATAATTTAATCTCATCGTGTTCCAGTTTGTCTCTTGGTAAAATGAGAGGATTGGACAAGAAATCTCTAATGGTCCTTTCAGCTCTGACATTCTAGAAGTCAACAATTTTTAATAAACTAGTCAGTTCTCTACAATTCCATTGCTGCTGAACCAAGAACCTTAGTGGTTTTGACCACAAGTATTTAATTTTCACTGGACAAAACAACTGGATTCTTGAGAAGTCTGTGGTTTGTATTTGAATGCAAAGTAGGATTAGGATAGGGACTATGCTAAGAAATCACCACAAAAATGTCTAGGGAAGACACCCTAGCATCAACCCTGTCTTCTTATGGTTCAAAAGAGATGAGTTTGGGGGTCTGATGAAAAGTTTGGGTCAGGAAAACTAACTCAAGAATATTTGTACAATTGACTTAAACTTGTTCATGTGACAGCTTCAGCTTTCCAAAAAATATGGCCAAATCTGAATTTTACTATACTTTGTTGTGTGGTTTTTATCCACACACAAATTGAGTATTCTTATATTCTAATGTATTGTTGTCTAAGAAAAATGCCAAATCATATCTACAAAACACTATCCAAAAAGATGGATACAGTATAATGCATATTAGGTAGAATATGTATTGTAAGATCATAGATACTTCAAACTCAATGTGTGCAAAACAGAATTTGTTATCTTTTCCCCTAAATCCTCCCATCTTCCAGACTACCATATTTCTCTTAAAAATATCTTTCCTTCTAGGCTTTGAGGTTCATAAACTTGGTCTTATCCTCAATTTCTCACTTTCTTCACTCCACATATTCAATTAATTTCCAAATTTTGTCATTTCTACCTCTACAACATCTCTCAAGTCCAATTTCTTTTCCTTACTTATACAAAAACCAAGTTTAAATCATCATCACTCTTACCTGATCTATTGCAATAGTCTTATTTTATAGCTGAGAAAACTGAAACCTAAGAAGGTAAGTGACTTGCCAAAAATGTCATTTGGCAAGTTAGTTAAAAAACCAAGACATGAAGCCAGATTGCCTGGCTTCTATTAAAGTGTGTTTTCCCTGTGGCACACTTCCTGCCTTCTTTCTGTCACTTAAATATCAGTGAGATATAGAACACTCATGAATTCATGGAGTCTAATATAAAATTGAAGCGTCTTTTTAAAAATTGATCTGGGTACTTCATTTCATCATCATGCACAGATGGGAAATGTCCTCCATCCCAATCTATACTTTTAAAGTGCCTTGAGTATTGTAAGTGATTTGCCCATGCTGATATGTGTGTGAAGCAAATCTCAAACTCAAATCTTCCTGATTTCATGGCCTGATCTTTAGTCCCAGTTCCAAGCTACATTTCATTTTGTAAACTCCTACAATGTGCAAAGGACTATGTAAGATGCTGAGGACAAAAAGATGGGGGGAAAAACACTATCTATCCATCAAAGCACATTATCTATCTAAGAAGATAGATAAATACAATTTAATTGGAGAATTTTAAAGTATGGAAGTTTAGCAAAGGTTTCATGGGTAGGATGATACCTAAGTTGAAGCTTGAAGGAAACTTAGAATTCAGGGGCAAAGGGAAGGAGGATTTGGGCTCTCAGCAACATTTCAAAAAGGGCTCGTTTTCTTTTAAAATTTATTACAAAGGGGAGAGAACCTTCTTCCAGTTCCTTTTCCACCCACGCTATGCATGGTTGTTTTCAGCAGTAGCTATAAACATCTGATGAGATGACACAGCCTTTCCAGGTGATGATGTTCTTCATCTCCTTTTTTTTTCCCTTAGATTAAAAACAAGAGAGAAGTCTCTATCAGGAAAATGAAATCCTTGGCAGGAACAAAAGCGCCCCTTGAAGCCACCTACCTAGCTATAGTCACTAAACATATTGAAAAAAAACACCCAAAAGTTTTCTATTTCTCATTAACTTTTAAAAGCCTGCCAACTACGTGTCTTCATTACATTGAGTTGTAAATGATGTTTGAAGAGAGTGATTCCAGCCCACTCAGTGCACCAAGAGAATACAAACAAGCATTCTGCAATTGCTTTTTCGTTGTGATGCATGTTGTAATATTTAGCAGACTTACTGGTATGAAAGCCCTTGAGTTACCAAATCTCAGAATCCCAAAAACAAATATGATATGAAAAAAGATGATTTTATTCATTACCTTTAGCTCTCTCACCCCCAGCTAGCCAATAAAAGCGCTTGTATAGACAAACTTTTTTTTCTGTGAGACAAAGGATTCTATAACAACTTATACTAGAATTCCATTTTAAAAGTATCTTTTCCATATGAACATATTTGTAAATATATGTACCTCTAATATGTATATTGATAGATATTTGTATTTTACTTAGTTTAATTTGTATTATATGGATATACAAATATAATCATATGATACAGATATTAGCATTTGTCATGTGTAGCCCAGGGTTTGCAACAATAGAAAAATAAAATTATTGTAGAAAAGAAACATTATTAAAGGGAATAAGTTATTATAACAGTATAGTTATAATAGTTATAGATAGGTATAGGTAGATATAAGAGTATAAGTTATTATAGTCCAGCGTTGGTGAAGGTTTTCGGGTTTGAGTGCCCAAGCTGCAACTTCAAGCTGCCTATGAGCCTCCCACATTACCCCAGAGAGTGGAGGTAGGAAGTTCTAGCTTTGGGTTGCTAGACAGAGGGGTGGGGCATGTAAAAAAAATGTCCTCAGTGATGGGAAGAGGGGGAACAGAGAAGTACCCCTCCTTCCCCCTTTAACCTCCCACCCCCCAACCCCAGCTGGGCAAGCATGCCAATACTTTACCAACTCTGTTATAGTCTATCTCTTTCTTTTTAAATTAAGAAACAGGCTATCAACTCATTCTAATTACGTTGCAAAAACTCAGTTCATATCTATTTCCATTATTCCGTGCTACTACTTATAGTTGTTATTAATATTATATTCATGTCTAGGCCATCCTATTGATGATTTGAGTGGATTAGATGAGGAAAGTGTCACTTAGTTATGATTGTCTAATTGTACTTTTTATGATGCATTTCTTATGCATCATTCCTACCTTTGGTTCTGGCATTAGAGTTCTTCATTTAAAATAGAGAGTCGTATAACTGAATTAACTCCCATGATCTGTTCTTTCCTTAATATCTAGTCCTACATGAAAAACCTGGTTAATTATTATTGTTGTTGTTCAGTCATGTCTGTCTCTTCATGACTCCATTTGGGATTTTCTTGGCAAAGACAGTGAAATGGTTTGGCATTTCCTTCTTCAACTCATTTTATTGCTAAGGAAACTGTGGGAAATAGGGTTAAATGACCTGTTCAGACTGATCCATTTCTGAAGCCAGATTTGAACTCAGGAAGATGAGTTTCCCTGACTCCAGAGCCCTCATTCTATCCACTGTGCCACTTACTTGTCCATTTAAAGTTATTACCCTGTAAGAATTAATGGGCTTCCATGAATATCCCTCCTATGTTATTTCATCACTGTATGGAAGCACTTCTGTGTTCTCTTAGGCTATGTCAACAGGGACTCAAGCTCTTGCAGGTCAAACCAACCAAGTGTTTTATATGAGTATGAAACTGGATGGTGTCTATTGCTCAGAAACTAGCAACAGAAACAAAGTTCAGAGAGGTTTAACAACAAAAAGTTTGCCAGTAGATGATTTTTTGTTTTGTTTTGCTTGTTTTAGCAAATGGAAAAAAAGCAACTTAAGAGAATATCTACAGTGGTAGAGGAAATCTCTACCTTTGTGAAATCGCCAGTCCATGAAGGATTGAAATACATGTAATTTCATTGACATTTCTCTTAAAGATGATAAAAAAATAACTTACGGTATTTTAGTTTCTCAAGTACTTTTTACAATATTATTTCATTTTGTCCTAGGGATTACATAATAGCCCTATTATTATCCTTATTTTTGTCTTAGAAAATTGAAGCCTAGAGAGTTATATGACTTGCTTGAAGTCCCATGACTAGTAAATCATAAATCCAGATCTAAAATATCTCAAACACTTGTCATGTATAATTTTGTATCCTGTCCTTCTCAGAGATGAGGCATCAAGGTGGCATAGTAGAGAGAGTGTTGGATTTGGAGTCAGGAAGACTTGAATTCAGGTTCTGTCTCATGACCAGATATGACCTTATGCAAGTCACTTTACTATCACATAACACAGTGCCTGGAACATTGTAGGAACTTAATAAATGCTTGTTGACTGACTTACTCTGTCTAACTTAATTTCTTCTACTGTTAAATGGTTATAATAATAACACCTATCGCCCATGATTGTTGTGAGAATCAAATGAGATAACAACACATGTAAAGCATTTTGTAAACCTTACTTCATAGGCAGCTATGGATATTCCATGGGTAGAGCATCTATTCCATCTATTCCCTGTACTTGGAGTCAGGAAGACCTGAATTCACATCTGACCACAGACATTTACTAGCTATATGACTCTGGGTAAATAATTTGAATGCTGCCTCAGTTTCCTCATCTGTGATACAGGTATAATAATAGAACCTAATCCCATGGTTGTTGTGAGGATAAAGTGACATATTTGTAAAGTGCTTTGAAAACCCTAAAGTGCCATATAAAGTGCTGTGTAAGATACTCAGAGCTAAGGTGGAAAGATATTTTGCATGATTTCATATCTATAATGGGCATTGTATTTCTTGCTTTCTCAAATAGATGGAGGAGAGTCTGAAGAGAGGGAGAGAATTCAGAAGTGAAATGTTTAAATTTAATAATAAGTAAAACAATAAATGTTATGTAGGCATTAAAAGAATAATAATTATTACTATTATTACTCAATCTGGAGTTCACAGAGAACACGGACTATGTCTTATTTAATCTATACATCTCTTCTAGACCCTAACTCAGTGCTCTGCATTTGGTAACTAATAAATATATCTGTTAAGATGGAAACTAATATATTTCTAATTCTGAATCCAATGTTTTTTCCACTCCATGCCACATTTATCACAATCATTAGACTTGAAAATCCAACCAGGCTAACCCTGTGCAAATCACAAATGCCAGCATTCTAATATAAATTAGTATTTTAATTAAAGCCATGCTGATAGATAAGGTTATTAGACCACACGCTTGTAAGCATTCAAAACTGCCGCCTCCGTTTTGTTACCTCTCTCCTCCGAGTCTGCTGGCCAAGAGCCCACTCCCTCCTAACCCAGGAGATTATAAACCCTTCCCTGGGTCCAGACGTAGGCCTTCCCAAGCCCAAAAACCCGGAAATGCAAAACAGTTGGACCATGTTGGATCACGGGAAATGTAGTTTTGATACATTTCCCCTGTCCATAGAAATATATACACTTTTAGATGGCATTTCCCAAATTTCACTTTTACAATTCTGGACTTACACATCCAAACTCTACCTTCAGAATTCCGTCGAAGATAACTACACATCCCCCTCAATGGCAGAGCTCACTTCCCTAGGACAAGTCTTACTGTTTAGTTCCTTATATTGACCTGAAATATCTATTCCAACAGGTTCTGGTTTGTCCCTAACTCTCTTAGGCAGAATAATTAGATATCCAGGTTTCCCAGAGGCAAATGTCTATACTAGCCTCAGTGTGATTCTGGATAGATGGAGAAAATGGTTATTCATTCACTAGGTGTATAAATAATGCTAAGTTGATGGGAGAGCTTTGGAAAGGAGAGATATTCCTCTTCATTTTTGCTCCAAGAAGAACAACAAATAGAGTTCCAGACTTTTTCTGGGAAACACCAATGAAGAAAGAGAACATATTTCGGGAAGACAGATATGTAGGATAAAGCTGGCTCCTCAACACATTTCTGATTTGTAGCTTATCTGCTTAGAGACTTTGGGGATTTTCTCTTGGTTAAGTTAAAATATTTCCCTTTTGGTGTTCTTCTTTGCTTCTTTGTACATTTTTATATATATTTATATTTAATTCTCTAATTTTTGTTTACTATCTCTTTGGATAAATTTTTTTGCCTAACTAGCACTTGATGGGGAGGAACTAAGTTTTCAAATATAAACTTTGTGTATTTCTTTGAAGGTGGGCAACTAGGTGCTACAGTGTATAGAGTACTAGGCTTGGAATCAGGAAGACTCATCTTCATGAATTCAAATCTCGCCACAGATATTTACTAGCTAGGTGACCCTGGGAAAGTAACTTAACTCTATTTATCTCAGTTCCTCATCTATAAAATGAGCTGCAGAAGGAAATGGCAAACCAATCTAGTTTCTTTGCCAAGAAAATCTCAAATGGTATCATGAAGAATGACACCTACGGGGCAGCTGGGTAGCTCAGTGCAATGAGAGCCAGGCCTAGAGATGGGAGGTCCTAGGTTCAAATTCAACTTCCCAGCTGTGTGATCCTGGGCAAGTCACTTGACCCCTATTGCCTAACCTTACCACTCTTCTGCCTTGGAGCCAATACGCAGTATTGACTCCAAGACGGAAGGTAAGGGTTTAAAATAATAAATTAAAAAAAGAATGACATCTGACTGAAATGGTTAAACAATAACAAACCTCTCTGAAAATGGACCGATTCAAAAAAAACATTTTTTTTTTTCCTCAGACGATAGGGGCAGCTAGATATAATTCTAGTCTTGTACTCCTCTTTTGAAGATCAAGATAGTTAGCTTTATGCTCTTCTTTAGATAGTCATTAAAGTCTCCCTTGGAGAAGTGTGGGATATAATCCTAAGATATCTGTTCATGATATCCTGGGAGCCATATTTAGAAAATCCTTGTGGACATATGCATTACTATATGGGCACTACACATACACACAGCAATTTCTTAAAATACTTAAAACAGCCAATACATTTCCTTAAGCCTTCTCTTTTCCAAGTTCAACATCTCCTATTTCTTTAATTCAGTCTCATATGGTATGGTTTTTAGTACTTGGTCTCCATCTGTAGGATGTACTCTGGTTGTCAATAATATGCCTGTTTTAAGTGTGGCATCCAGAACTGAATATAATACTAAGGAGTATCCTTGCTGGGAAAATGTAGAGGAAGACTGTTATTGGGTTCCAATGAAGATAGTCCAAAGAATGTAGTAGATTTTTTTTAATTTTGTTTTTACTTATATACCATTCTGCTGACTCATATTGACTTGCAGTCTACTAAATAAAAGCTCTACATCTTTTTCATATGAACCCTGTTTTAGTGATTTCTCACCTCTCCAATGTTTATACAATTGATTTTTGAATCTGTTTATTCCTATTAAAGATCACCTTGTTAGATTTTTAACTTTGGTCCCCAAACCACAGATTGTTTTAGATCTTTTTGTATCTCAATTATGTTATTCAGTATGTTAGCTATCACTTCTAACTTGGTGTAATCAACCCACAAAAATCACACCATCTATTATTTTATCCAAATTATTGATAACCTAAAATTTCTTGTATTTAAAGGATACTTCCAGTTGGTATAATATAAAATTTTAATCAGAGACTCTAATGCTATTTGTACTAAACTCTAGTATCCAAAGGACCTTAGGGTACAAGAAAGGATGAGTGGATGATTCTGGAAAACATACCCTTATATTTATTAATTCTCATAGGGATTATGCAACCATATGCACCTAAGCTGTGGCCATTATAAATATAGACAAGTAAAACATACTCATCTAGGTGCTGGGATGGGGACACATGATCCTAGTCCTCAAGAAAGTTATACTCTAATAGTGGTAATAAAACTAAGAACAATTAAAAATAATATATATGCATAAAGTTAGAACTAAGACACAATTGTGGTCAAATGAGATGAATTATGTAATGCATTTTTGCAATCAAAGCATTATGTGATTGTCAACTGTTATTATTATTAATATTTTTATTATTGCTTTATGTTTAAAAACTGTCCCATGATATTTTTCATAATTAGAATATTGATAATAGACTTGCTTGAGAAACTTCTACATATATTATTGTTCTAAAGCTTTTGTTCTCTGATAAGATTTCCCTCTCTAATCATTTATCTTAAATTTTCATTGTCTGTACAAAAATATTTATAGCTGCACTTTTTGTGGTGGCAAAAAATTGAAAAACAAGGGGGCATCCCTCGATTGGTGAATGACTGAAAACTGTGGTATATGATGCCTTATTTTCTATATGAACTGGAAAGATCTCCATGAACTGATGTGGAGTGAAATGAGCAGAACCAGGAGAACATTGTACACTGAAAGTGAAACGTTGTGGAACAATCAAATGTAATAGATTCTGCTACTAATAGCAAAGTCATGATCAAGAACAATCCCATGGAACTTATGAAAAAGAATGCTATCCACATCTAAAGAAAGAATTATGGGAGTAGAAACTCAAAAGAAAAAACATGATTTATCACTCAGTTATATGGGTATATGATTTGGGGTTGTGGTCTTTATAAGATTACTCTATTACAAATATGAATAATATGGAAATATGCTTTGAGTAATAAGACATGTACAAACCAGTGGAATTTCTGGTCAGCTCTGGGAGAGGGGAGTTGTTATGCCCGGAGAAGTATCCCAATAAATGAGTCTTGAACCAACAATGCAATATGCAAAGGGACTTTATTGTCTAGCTCGAGCTAGGGTCTCCCACCTAAAGTTGGTGAGTGACCCCGAGCTGTGCCTGGGCTAGAGTTTTTATGGAGTAGTAGTCAGAATGGAACAGGGTAGAGGAATGTCCTTAGGTAGATAAGGTGATAGGGAAAGAGATCAAAGGGAGAAGGGGGAAGGTCTTCAGGGTAGATAAGGTCAGTCCCTGGAGACTGGAGGTCTGCAAGGTTGGGATTCCAGTGGATAATTCTATTTCACCATAATGTCACATAAGGGTTGGGCCCATAATGTCATACAGGGGTCAGGATTTTTAATTCTGACTCTTTCTAGATTCCACAGAGTAAAGAGGGGAGGGAAAGAAAATGAATCATGTAACCACGGAAAATATTCTAAAAAAAATATTATGGAGAAAAAATGTCATAAAACAAAACAAAACAAAAAAGGAAGTTACTTCTGATTTCCTGTTTCTAAAAGTTTTTATTTGTGTGCATAGTATTTGGTAAAATAGTTAGAAATGAATTTTCCACTAAAGAAGGAGAGGATGATTGTTTATAACTTATAATCAGCTATTGGGCCCTACTGTCAGGGCCATATCCAGATATAAAATATTCCTTCTGTTAAGCCAAGTCAAGTCAGCCAGCATTTGTTAAGTGTAGTAATGTGCCAGGCACTGTGCTAAACTCTGAGGTTATGACAAAAGGCCATAAATAGTCCCTACCCTCAAGGACTTCACGGTCTCTTAAGAAAATGATAAGGTGCTCCAAATTCAACACTCTGTCTGATTTCTTTAGTCGAAGGAAAATAAATGTTTGCTTGCAGCTGTTCCCTTTTTAAACCTATAACGATTGGTGAAAACAACTACTGTCTCTAGGGCTTAAATGAAACTTTACCTCAGATCTGGTATTTCTTTGAGTGTGGCTTGAATTGGAGAAGGAAGAATGACATACATTTCTGTCAAATATGGAAGCTAACTTTTGCTAGCAAAGCAACAAACCTCTTGTTTGAAGTGGAACCTGGTGAATGCTAGAACAAAATAGTCTAACGAGTCTAATCAGTTTGTCCCTCTGTGTCTGATGGGAATACATTGACACTGCCAGACATTTTCTTTTTCTTTTCTTTCTTTCTTTCTTTCTTTTTTGTTGGAATACGGCTCTCTCTCTCATCACTGCCTACAGAGTCTGCCATTCTAGCCTTATCTCTCACTAGAGGTTAAGAAAACTTTAGGGGGCATTGCTGATTAGCCAGCAGAAACTGTCAAAGCATCAGTCACCCAGCTCCTCAGCCAAGAAACAAAACACAATTCTCTCAGTCAGTCTCCTCATTGCCCTCAGGGCTGGGGACTCAGAATCTCTTTGAACTCTCCCTGGTGACCCACACTATGAGCAACGGAGGCATTCCAAAAGGCAGTGACTCAAAGGATCCTTTCTCTGTTTGATTTCTGTTTTCTTTTTATCCCTAACATGTCCTTGGAATCACAAAAATCATTCTTATGCTCTTTTCCTCTTTCATTATCTTTTTCCTTATTTTTCTTCCTCAGTTCACTCATTTAAAAGATTGATAATGTCCCATGTCTATTTTCTGACAGTTTTTCTGATACAACACATAAGGGAATGATCAGTCTAGGTTGAATAAATGCAATATCAAACATTCTATTTCAAATGGAACTACAGTAGGGATAGGGACTGAACCTGTGTTGTGTTTCATTTATTTATTTATTTGTTTGTTTTGGCATAGGGATCTCCCCCCTTATGATACAGATCTTAGCTCCTCTGTAGCTCATAGTATTTATTACTGAGCTTCCTAGAGGCAGTCTGCATCAGATATAAAACTTGAACCCAGGTTTTCCTGGCTAAAAGATTGCCTTTCTATCCACTCTATTATACTGCCTTTATCTAGTGTGCCATGCTGAACTAATTACAAGGAAATCTCAATGGATTTGAAGTTTAATTAAGTTAAAGGACATGACATCTCATTTTATATAGCTTCAAGGGAAAATTCTTGTTCAAATGAACATTACTCTGACTTTCTATATTGTGGGATAAACTAAGTGCTAAACTAGAAAAGGAAATGGACATTGACTTGTGACAAACAATTAAGTATGACTTGCCAGTTGTATGGTCCAATTTAATCATTGCTAGATGAGGGCCATAGTTCATCCTCATCAAGATTTATTATATTCCTACTAGCTATTGGGGATATAAAGACATCATTGCTGACATTGGAGAGCATATGATCTCTCCAATATTAAAGAGGTAAAGGAAGCAAGCAGATAGGAGGTATTAGGGCATAATGGATAGAATGTTGGATGTGGAATCAAAGAGCTCTGGGTTTGGATCCTCATTGTGACACCCACTAAACTAATTCATAAAACAATGATGAGGATACCTTCAGTATCAGTGGGAAAGTCTTGCCATCAGGAAGCTTATGTTTCAACTAAGTGAATACAACTACTTTGTAAAAACCATTTTTAGGCACTGAAGAAGACTCACATATAAAAAGATAGCCATGTAAGTAGAAGCTGTGAGAGTAAATAATTATAATATAAAATAATACAAATAAAATGCATTGAAAGAGATAAGCACAATTTGTTTCCTATCCAACTCCAAGGGTACAAGTAAAACTTTGAAAATCACAAACATTATTCATATAAAAAGAGCCCCCCCTTAGATTAATGAGTTATGAAGGAAATTAGGCAGTGATGATCCAAGTCTAACTGGGAGAAGAAAGGCCATTCAGCTAAAGGAGGTTCTGAGAAATTCACAGTTAATGCAGGTGGCAAAACCTTTGTGAAGTTGGTGACCAAACCTTGGTACCATTAGCAATCTCAACCCAAGGATACTTACAGGGAGGACACCCACAATAAAATAAGGAAGCACTAAACAGAAAGAACCTGCCCATGTTTAGAATTGAGAGGAGCAGACCAAGAAAGATTGCTTCTTCAGTAAGGAAGCCAGATTTTTAATAAAGATTAAGTACATTATTAGTTCAGACTGGGAGAGCTTCTGAGACCTGAGTTCTTAAATTCAAATGTATTCACTCATCTAATAACTGAGCCAGAGCAAGAACTCCAAAAAAAACCAAACAATCATTTCCTAGGCAGATCATAAAAGATTTATAATTATTGAAGCTTGTTATAATATTTATGTCTGCTTCTAAGATGGGCCTGGGGAATTTGGTGGAACAAAATGCAAACAATTTTATGTTCTTTTTAGGAGTTGGATTGAAGCATGATGTTTTTAAAGCAGCTTTGAAATAGAACTGAACCCTGTATAATAGAGATGGAAATGTTTCATGTTAACCATTGCCTAAATATTTCTGTATTTTTTAAAAAGAAAGGTAGGTAGTTTTGGTAGACTAATTCAACTGAACATATAGGATAAGTAGAAGTGGCTTGAGGCAAGTCCCACAGAATCAGATGGGTTTAGTTGATCTGATTGTAGTCATAATGTAGTAGCTGAGTTTTTGCAGGTTGATAAGTCTCAGATTTAGGGTCAATGAAGAATATGAGCTAGAGGATTAAATCTAAATTTCTTACTCTGGGATCCAAAATCCTTGCCAATGTGCTTTTTTGGACTACCTCACTTTCTTAGTCTTCCAGTCAACTTCCAATATCCATATTCCAATATCTATAGAACACGTCTTTAAGTATCTTCATAGGATTCCTTCCTAAAGTAGTACCATGTGAATAGAATGTTGCTCTTTGCCCCTGAAGCACTCCAATCTGTAAAATTTTGTTTCATCATTTAAACAGTACTCCAAACTCCATCTCAATTCCTGGATTGTTCAGAGATGAGTAGAAGACCAATCCCTGCTGAGATTCCTAGATGAGGATTTTCCTGGGATAATTCCCTGCTTTCCTCTCAATGATGAATTATATAGGGAATCTTTGGGACTGACTGCCCCTTGGGAAAACATCTCTACCATCTCTCCTTTTTTTAGCTTTTTCTCTTTTTTTCATCTTCTGTAAGAGAAGGACAATATCCAGTACCTTTTGGTATCCTCAGCAGGTAATGCAGCCCTGCACAATGTAGGTTTCTAATGTTGTTTGAAGATGATAATGATAATTATTGGGCATGTGTCTTAGTCACTCTGATAGTTGATTAGTGACAATTTTCATTAGACAATGAGAAATTGATCAAACTCAGGGAATGCATTGCCTTTCTTATTTCTAGAACCTCTTTTGTAATTAATCTTGAGGAGGCGTGACAAGGCTCTTAAGTTTTCCTTAAACTTCCATTTGAGATTAATTCTGCCCCAAAAGGCCTCAGATTTTGTATAACAACTCAGATTTTAGACTTTCTGTGCCTTAGAACATGAATAAAGGAAATTCCAAAGTAAATTGTCTGAAACTTAAAAGTGATAGTGTTCTTGCTCCTTTCCTAGCCATCCTAAGAGCAATGAGCTAGTCCTTTAACTGATCAGGAACATTGTCTTTATGAGGAACCTCATTTATACTGCTTCTGAGTGGCCCTTCCTTGTCAGTGCAATTGACTGTTTGGAAACTATCTTTGTGCTTCACAGTGGCTAAAATGTTGTTAAGAAGAGTGTGTGATAATTTCTGCCACCAATTAGGAATGCAACCTTTGATAATGTTGAGGGGAACTAGGCTAACTTAATTACTACATTTCTATAGTTCACTGCTCTGTCTTCCTATCTCTTCTCTCATCCATTCTTGGTCTTCAATCAATCACCAAGCATTTATTAAACACCCACTGAATACTAGGTGCAATAATAGGTGCTGGAGATAAAAAACCAAAGGAAAATAGTTCCTGCCCTCAAGAGGTTTACATTCTATTGACAGACATAACATGCTTTTATATAGGTACATACAAAATGCATATATAACACATAGAAGGCATCTTGAAGTGGGAGGCACTAAGATCTTAAAGGAATAAGAAAGTTCTCATGCAGAAGATTCTATTTATATTGCATCCTGAAGGAAATCAGAGAGCAAGAAGTGAAGGAGTTCATTCCAGGCATGAGGGACAGTCAGTGCAAGACAAAAAGACGGAAATAGAGTGTCATGTGTGAGGAACAGCAAATTCTTCTGAGAATATTTATGCTTCTGGGTATAAGGATGGTAAACAAGGGAGAGCATAGAGCCCATTTGCCCCTTCAGAATCATTTTCCCCCAGTGGAAGAAAGGAGTGACTGGAACAATGAACAATCAGTTATTTTTAGAAAGACTAAAAATTGCTAAAGAGAAAGGCTTTGTTCTCCTTTATGCCTGAAATGATCCAAAACTCAAAAAGAAGGAACAAAACTCTTAGGTTTTGGATACTGATTCTCTACATGTAAGAATTCTAGTAAGAAACACCATGATCTCAATTGATCCAATTCATGTTATCCAAGATCAAGTTAATCACTTCATAGGCTGATCATATAGTCTGCCACTTTCTTCCCAAAGTTATCTTCCTTCTTGTCATACTACTATTCATTTTATCTCTCTCCTCAAACTAGAGAAAGAGATAAGAAAATAAACCAGCTAACATTTATATACTACCTGAAGTTTTGCAAAGTCCTTTACATATATTCAATTAGTTCTGCATTGTGAGTGAACAAAAAAATGGAAACTCTTGCAATTTTTAGGTCACCTAGAGTTTTATTTTAATGCCCTTTTCCTCCAGTACCATGGATAGAAACATAAGAACTGCCATATAAGTTTAGAGATAGACCATATCCAGCCTTACAGAGACATGCCAACAACTGCCCCAAGAAGCATTCTATGGGAGAACATGTTTATTCTGAAAGGTAATTATAGTCTCACTTCTCTTAGTAACTTCTGTCATCCATAAAATGTCCAAATCCTTTGCAAATCCATTTCTTTTCCCCTCCTGTAATGCCTCTTGGGATAACATGCTCCACTGCATAACATACTCTCAGTGTGAAGGAGCACTTTAATCCAGAGTTGGCAAAATTTTGCAGCTCTTCCTAGCTAGCTTTCTCTAGAACATCTTAATCTCATTCTTGCCAACGTGGCCCTTCTAAATATAGTTCTGCAAGGACAGTGCAATGATTATACAAATGAATTCACAATTTTTCTAGGTCACAGCAAGCCTGTTTCTCATCACTTGTGCCAACAGTCATATCAGGAGTAGTTTCCTGCCAGGTTATAAATGATCTCTACAGAGGAAACTTGACCAAAGATGAAAGATGTTATGCAACTCTTACCTTCCTATTTATTTAAAAGAGGCTTAGTCTAGCAAGTAGGTTCTAGCTTGCTCTCTCCCAAATTCCAGCTATGATGAATCATAGTGGCTCCCTGGCAGATACAGTTAGAGGTTAAAAATTCTACTGATTTTGTCACCAGTAGGACCTTTTCACAACATCTTCTTGAGCCAAGTTTCTTTATCTGAATGCTAGTATATGTATGTATGTATGTATGGGGGTCTAGGCTGGGAGAAGGAGTAACTAAATGGTGCCATATAAAACTTGCTCTTAGAAACAAAGATTTTGATCAAATGGTGCCAAATGTTTGAATTTATGAGATTAAAGACCAACATCGTTATCAATTCCTACAATTCAATAAAACAAGTTATAAAGCACTTTTACTCCCAGATGATTTTCATTTTTGTCATAGGTTAAATTACATCATCAACATGTAAAACCCAGTGGAATTGTGCTTTGGCTAAGGGGGGTTAGGAGGGTTTGGGGAAGAGAGAAAGAACATGAAACATGTAACTATGGGAAAATATTCAAAATAAAAATTAAAAAATAAAAACAAAAACAACTACCAAAAATAAATAAATAAATTATATCATCAGTGGACATAGGAATATGCAATGAAGCTCTCATAATAACACTGAAACCCTTTATTTGTTCCCCTAACAAGCAATATATTAAAAACAGGGAAGATTCTGGAGATTTCTGTCTTAAAAGAGGAGGGCCTCAGTGTTATGGTTGGATAGCCTCGATTGCAAACAAGACCATATAAATATTAAGATATATATATCTTAATATAAAGATACATATAAAATTTCCTTCCTTCCCTCTTCTATATTCCTTCTATTCTTTTCTTTTTCTTCTCCTTTTCAGAATGTGCAAGGATTGCAAAAAGGGACAAATAGTGATCCTTGCCCTCAAGGAGTTTACAGTGTAATGGAAAGGTATCTTTGTAATTATCTAATCTAAGCCTCTCATTTTTCAGATGTCCAAATAATGTAAAGCTCTGGAAGTTAACTGACTTGTGTCTTGCTACACAGGTAAGTAAGCAGCTATGTTGGAATTCAAACTTGTACCTTTTTTTTAAAGTTACCCCTCTTTAGATTACTACAGCACAGAAATTGCTTTTTGTGTGTGTCATAGATTACTTTGGTAGTATGGTGAAGCTGCCTTCTCAATATTTAAAAAAAAATCAGTACTGAAGGAAATGTCAAATTTCAGTGAGAGGCAAAAGAAAATAAATATTCTTAATTCCTAATCAAGTTCACAGACCTAATGAAATCAATGCACAGACCTTTTACAGGTCTCAAGACCCCAGTTAATAATCAATTCCATAGAATAATTCCATCCAAATTCAGCTAGAGAATTTGGATTTTGTCAAGAGTATGTCAAGCTGATTTTAGTGGACAAGAACTGAAAAGACCTGTGGTCTGTTACCATCTTAGAGATTAACTAGTTCTCTGATATTACACAAACCACCTATCTTCTTTCCTCTATTTACTAATCATTAAAACAAAGAGTTAATTCCTGTTCTCCACCTACGTGCTATTTACAGGATTGTTGTTGTTCATTTGTTTTTCCACATCTGTTAGAATTGTTGTCCACCTCTTCCTGACCCCATTTGGGTTTTGTTGTTGTTTGGCAAAGATACTGGAGTGAGTTGCTATTTTCTTCTCCTACAGGATGGCTGGTATCCAATGAGATAGTGAATATGAAAGTGCTTTATAATGTTTTAGCTATCATATTTACATAAAGTAAATAGTCTGTTGAACTAAATGTGTGAAGTTCATTAAATCAATTTACTAAAGAGCTATCCTACCACAGGGTACTACCACAATGTAACAATTGGAGACCTTTACTTTCATCTTTCCAGGTCCATATTTTAATTTTTATTCCTTTGCCATATTTGGAGTTTGGTCACTGATATTTCTCAGGATAGTAAACTTTATGGATAAGATTCCAAGGAACTTAAGCAAATAAAGATTTCCTGTTGTCAAGACATGAATGATGATTGGAATCAAGAGCTATCTAAGTCACATTAAACATATTAAGCTACTGTTTTGTTGAAGAAATAATGGTTTCCTTTCATCTTCAAAAAACTTTACAACCATAAACCAGTGTCTCTGGAGGAAGCAGGCATATGTGTTAGTCCCAGAAGTGGCATCTTTCCTCCTGACAACATAGGACCAAAATAAAAATCAAGGAATTCTTGTATCCTATTCTTCAGTGCAGACATGTGGAGTCCAATTTTAGATGCTCAGCCCAGTTTCACAATGAAAATAACAATATTGACCTCAGCATGATGTATATAAAGTTTGACTTCAATTGCAGATGAAAACATTGTGAGAAACAACAAAGCCTGGTGCAAATAGGAATGTGGCAATTTCCATTCAAGGTGAATCACTGACAACACTCTATAGCTTTCAGAAACTCTAAAGAGTATTATCTGAAGTAAAACCCATCTCAATTCATCAGAGATGACACTTAGGTTTGTCTTCCATTTCAAAGATTTTGTAGGTGTGTTTGTGTTTTTTCTCCTACCCACTCATTTCCTATTCTAGGAGGCAGCTTTTATCATAAGAGACAAGGGCAGAACAAAGGTGTCCAAAAAAAAAAAAATTTCAGACAAGCAGACACATTGTTAGCTAAACAGATAATAGTAGTTAGCAGCATGACTCAGAAAGAGGGACATTAGTTATATAATCACTGAAGATTTCTTTGATGGAAAGAGTTGAGAATGAAATAAAAAAAGAGGATGAAAACAGAAATACAAAGGTATCGGAAAATTATAAGTCTTTCTTTAGCTTTCAGCTCTATAATCTTATCCTTATAACTCATTGGCCAGAACTACAGGAATTATAGTAAAGAATATAGAAGCATAACTTTGGGCTGACTGTCATGCAGTTAAAGTCTTAACATGTACAACAATGACAACCTACTCCAGGGAAATGGAAGGTCCTCCATGGATAGTTTTTTTCACTTTTGTTTTCATATCCCCAACCCCTAGCAAAGTTCATGGTATGTAGTAGGCACTCAATGAATGCTTGTTTGATGATTGATCCATCACTCATAGATTGATATCCAAGAAGAGAATATTTTGAAGACTGTAGCTGAAGTATGAACAAAGTCAAATTTTTCTTACTGGAAATATTGGTGAATGAATAAAGCATTTATTAAGCACTTACTATGTTTGAAGCGCTGCTTTAAATACTGGACTTTATGATCTTTAGAAACTCATCATCCTGCAAGATGACATCAACTCTGAAATTCATATCCCTGGGGACCCTTCCTCTACCTGTTGGAGAGAATGGTGAGGGGAGAGAATAGAAGGGAGCTCCTGTCAGATCCTTTACCATTTGAAGTGGATATCCAGGGAAGTCACATCATTATTTCCCACCCTGGCTGCATGATTTCATTATGCACTGCCCCCCTCCATTTTCAGCTTCTTTTTATGAATTATCTCCCCCAATAGATTACAAGTTTCTTGAAAGCAGGAAATGTCTTTTACTTTTCTTTATCTCCAGCACAGACAGTGTCTGGCACAAAGTGTACATTTAATAAAAGTTTACTTAATGCTATAGACTACTGGGGATGCCAATAAAAAAAAGTAGGACAGTCACTGTTCTTAATAATAACTGCCATTTATAGACCACTTTCAAGTATGCGAAGCATTTCATATCTACTTTCATTTGAGCCTCATGATAACCCTGTGAGACAGGTACTACAGCTATTATGCCTCTATTTCAGATGAGGAAACTAAGACTCCCTGAAGTCACTCAGCAACTGTGTCAAAGATAGGTTTGGAAGCCATGGTCCCTTATTTGAAGGCCAGCACTCTCTTTTCTTATACCATGGCTACTTTTTTCATAGCTGCCACATTGCATTTTAAAGTTGGGAAAATGCTGTATATGTAGGGTCTCATGTGAATCTGAGAAAGGTTAAGTGATTTGAACACAACCATGTAGCAAGTAAGTGGTAGAGGCTGGTCTCTTGACTTTAAGTCTAGAACTATCCATTTTGCCACCTCGTAAGAGCCAAGGCAGAGAGTTTCTAAAATGGTAACACAATAGGGGCAGCTAGGTAGCATGGTGGATAGAGCACCAAGCCTGCAGTTGGGTGGACCTAGGTTCAATTCTGGCTTTAGACACTTTCTTGTTTATGTGTCAGGGGCATGCCACTGAACCCCAGATCGCCTAGCCTTTGCCACTCTTCTGTCTTAGAAATAACACTAAGACAGAAGGTAAGGGTTTAAAAAAATAAATAAAATAGAGGGACAGCTGGGCAGCTCAGTGGATTGAGAGCCAGGCCTACAGACGGAAGGTCCTAGGTTCAAATCTGGCTTCAGACACTTCCTAGCTGTGCGACTCTGGGCAAATCACTTAACCCCCATTCCCTAGACCTTACTGCTCTTCTACCTTGGAACCAATACACAATATTGATTCCAAGACAGAAGGTAAGGGTTTTAATATAAATAAATAGATAGATAGACAGAAAAATAGATAGATAGATAGATAGATAGATAGATAGATAGATAGATAGATAGATAGATAGATAGATAGACAGATAGATAAAACAGTAACAGTGCAGATAGGGATAATAACAAGTTCAAGATAGGCATACTTGCTAGATATTTTGACAAGGTACACATCTATTCAGTCTTTAGGACTATTTACCATTTCATTCACCATCTCTACAGCCCCCTCCAACTCACCCTTTTCCCAACTACCCCTTGGAAAACACTGTCTAAACTGTGCTTAAGTTCTATCCTGGGTTCTAAATGAACCTATTTCTTACCTCTGTCTTTTACTTAAGTCAGTTGATCTCTTAGGTCTTGTTGAATGTCCATCTTACCCTCCTGGATTGTCTTTAACAACCTAGCAATAAGGTAACAGTCCCATCACACATGCACACACACACACACACACACATACACACACACACACCACACACACATATATAATATGCATGTATATTTTAATAACTCTATTCATTTCTCAATGTATCCAATACAACTTAACTTCTGCATATAATTACATCCCAATTTCCTTCCATTTTCCTAGTTACTATTCGTGAAGCCTCATAAGCAATAGGTTGATGTTTGCTCATTCCAATCTATTTATCCTTCTTCCTCCTCCTCATATATACCACTCCATTTCCTTTACAATGACCATCTTCCCCAGGGAAGGAATACACTTCCCCTACCTATCGTTTCAGATTGATTTCACATTCCTTTGCCTCATTTATTCTATATTTCAGCTAAATTGGCCTACTTGGTGTTCTCTATACACAACACTCTATTGCTTTTCTATATTCTCTTGCACAGATTGTGCCCCACATGCTTATCTAAACTTCAGAAAATGGTACCAGCTACCTAGGGGATAGGGCACTTCACATTCCCTCATATATTTGGAACTAGGTTCAAGCCTGAGGATACTAAATTTTAATGAGAGTGGGGTTAGGTTCTTTGTTTTCACATTCTTTAGATCAATAAACACTAACTCTGGCATCTTGGGGATGGTTTTACTCATTGCTCATCTAGGGATTTCCTGAAAAAGAGAGAGCAGAAAAGGTACTTAATGTAAATTAGGAATCAGGTTTGGGGCAGGTAATTTATTCCTACAGTACAGAATAAAATGCTACAAATAAAAAATGTACATGTATATTTAACATAATCACAAACAGGATTCAGTAATTTACCTTAAAACTACTGTTAGAATATGCCATCAGTTTGGTGTTTAAATGTTACCAGATCATAGAGCAGTTGGCAGGAATGATAGGCATTTTATAATTTCACCTCTTCTCAGCACTGTCCAAACAACTCCCAGTACATGTCCACTGTTAAAACAACCAGACCTGGAATGGTCTTCTCATTGGTAGCAATCCTCTATAAGAATGCTGGAGTAGTTGGTAGGACCCTCTTCCCATAGTGCACTGAGAAACTAACCAGAACCTCTTGACTTCTTAAACTCATTAGGTCTCCTTCAAGTCTGAGCCTTCCAGTCTCAGGAGAAGAATTCTTTCATTCATCTCAGAGTCCAAAGAACAAAAGAGTCCAAAGAACAAAAGGTAAAGATGCAGTACAAACCCAGACTCACACTTAATTTCAGGATGTGTATTCTTCAGATGCTACTAATTGCAGGGGTAGGAATTAGAATCAAATACCAGCCCCCTCCATTCCCTTCCATGTTTTCTGGAAGCAGCTGGAAACTTTTGGGTATGAATTGTAGTTAGAAAAGTAGGTTCCACCTAAGCCATGGCAGGGGGGTGGGTCTCCCATTTTTTGTGCAGTCACTGAGTCATTAACTCTTCCAGTTTTTCAGTCTGAAAGAAGACTCTCTATCATCTCAAAGAATCAGTGCTTTATCCCTCAGTCACATGTGACTAGAGCAGGTCCCAAAACAAGAAATGGCAACTCTGAGGATGTTCCATGGAAAGACCCCTAAAGACCAATCCAAATTTGTTACTTATACTTGGGCTAAAACTCTCTTATCACTTCTGCATTGTCAAATCCCTGGTTTTCTTCAGGACTCCACATGCCACATCTTGCAAGAGACTTTTCCAGGGGGCAGCTGGGTAGCTCAGTGGATTGAGAGCCAGGCCTAGAGGCAGGAGGTCCTAGGTTCAAATCCAGCCTCAGACACTTCCCAGCTGTGTGACCCTGGGCAAGTCACTTGACTCCCCTTGCTTACCCTTACCACTCTTCTGCCTTGGATACAAGATGGAAGGTAAGGGTTTTAAAAAATAATAATAACAAATTAAAAATTAAGAATTAAAAAAGAGACTTTTCCAGATCCCTTCCTGTTCTTAGTTACTCCTCTACTTCATTCTTTGTATTTACTCTATGTATATATTTAGGTTTTTTGACCACCAGGTATTCTACACTGCTCTCAACCCCAGCTACCATTTTTCCTAGGAAGAAAGTACTTAACATGTTTAAATGATATTGAGGAATCTCTTTATATAAAGAATGAATAAATAATTTTATATTCTCTTTCTTACAATAAATTACCTTGCAAATATTATAGGATAGTGTAATGGTGGGGCACCAGGGATGCTAACTATTATTATTTGTGGTTTCTCACTGGGGTGAGAGAGACAGGAATGACAGACAAACAGGATCAACCAGGATAGGCAGACCAGGGTTTACTGCCAAGCTGTTAACTGTCACAGGAATGGCAGTTTGGCCCAACAGTCACTCAGCCCTCCTAGGCTAGGGTCTATGGAACCAGCAGGCAAAAGGTAAAAGTTTATAACAGTTTAATTGAAGGAAACAATAAAAAAGGATGGGAATAAGGGATTCTATACTTACAACCTATGGGCAAACCATAGGGGCAAGGGAAGGACTTGACTACACTAGTCTATTGACCTAAGTCAGGCAGGGCCCAAAGGAAGCAGTCCTGAAGTCACAGGGAAAGCTCCTCTAAACCTGGTTCCAGCCAGGTTTGGTCAGCTCAGCTAAAGGGCCTGAGGATGGCTTTCAATTGGGGTCTCATGGTAAATCCAAGGATGGTTTCAGGATGCCAAGAGCCAACTCCACCATGACAGGTGATCCAAGGTACCCAGGTAGGGAGAGTGAGTTTGCAATTCTGTCCACCAGATCACAAACCACTTCCCCACTTGGTGCTGCTCTGCATGTCTGTTGTCCATGGCTGAAAGCCTCCACCTCTCAGGATCCCAGAGAATCTGAATGCAGTTTTTCCCTAACTCTGAGATCTCCCAGGGTTAGCAACAGTTATGTCCCAACCACCATGGAGTCTCTCTCAGAGTCCAAGCCCCACTTCCTGCTCCTTCATTCCATTTTGGAATCCTCCAGCCCTTCCTGCTAGGTCCAACACTAATACTAAATTAATCTTCCTCTCAACAATAGGACAGCTAGGTGGTACAGTTGATAGAGCATTAGGCTTGAAATCAGAAGAACTTAGCTTCATGAGTTCATATCTGTCCTCTGACACTTACTAGTTGTGTGACCCTGGGCCAGCCACTTAATCCTGTTTGCCTTAATTTTATCATCTGCAAAATGAATTGGAGAAGGAAATGGAAAACCACCCTATTATTTTTTGTCAGGAAAACCCCAAATGGGATCACAGAGAGTCAGACACAACTAAAAATAACTTAACAACAGTCCTACAAATATTAAATTAGCACATGGAAAAACTAATTATTTATCAATCACACAGAACTCTCAAATAGATGAGTTTATTTTCTTTTCTCTGTTACATGGGAAAGATTTCATAGGGGCTATGGAATGTTCTTAGATTGTAAGGTTAGTCAAGTACTTACTTTTGCCTCTTTTTGTATACCCCGTGCTTACCCTGAGTAATCTAATACAGAGTAAGTATTTAATAAATATTCATTGATTATTTTTCTTTAAACCCTTACCTTCCATCTTAGAATCAGGATTGTGTATTGGTTCTAAGGTAGACAAGCAGTAAGGCTAGGTAATAGGAGTTAAGTGACTTCCCCAGGGTCGTACAACTGGGAAGTCTCTGAGGTCAAATTTGAACCCAGGACCTCCCATCTCTAGACCTGGTTTTCAATCTACTGAGCCATCTAGCTTCCCCTTATGTTTATTGATTGTCATTTGAGTAGAATAGAGATGTATGCAGGCGGCTAGAGAAGAACCCGTCTGATCTGAGTGGTCTGTGATCAAATAAGGAAGGAAAAACCATGCGTTTGTTTGCAGGAGAACCTTGGTTCAATTGTTTCATACAGCACAAATTACTTTTACTCAAACCTCTCTAACTCGTAACACAGATTGGCTCTGAGAGTGTGAAATGAAATGCTATTCCTTGCTTACATTTTAAATTCGCTATTTTATATGCTCTCTGCATCTACTGAGCCAAACTCTAGGTCAGAATTGTCTAGTTTCATCTATTACAAACTATTTTTGGTTTTCCAGGATTAACGCTTCTTGGATTCTTTTCCCATTTCCTTGCAAGACACAACCTTTACATTTTGGTGTCTCCTAGGTATTATTCTGTCAGTTCAGGGAGATGCCAACAAGAGTATGAACCTAAAATCCAAATGGGTGTCAATGAGTCAGGAGAAAGCTTGGTGCCCATGGCCATATCAAGCCAGCTGTGGGTGAGTGAAAGCTGATGTGGCCACACACTACTGTGGATGCCCTTATCTACCACTATCTATCTTGTTATCCAGATTCTGGGTCTGTTGCTTTCTCCTTGAGGATTCTCCTTTGTAAGCTCAGAATGGTAATATTCAGACATATGGCAAATAGATGGCATAGTGGCTCATGTGTTGACCTTGGGGTTTGGCAGACTTGAATTCAAATCCTACCTCAGATACTTACTAGGTATGTAACCCTGGGCTAATAATTTAATTGTTTACCAATAAAATGAATATAACAATAGCACCTTAATTCACAGACTAATTGTAAGGTTTACCTAATATTATTGTGAAGTGACTTGTTTATAAAAAGTACTATGCACAGAGACTGATATACTATGGTAAAATCGAATGCAATGGACTTCTGTACCAGCAGAAACCAATGACCCAGGACAATTCTGAGGAACTCATGGTAAAGAATGCTACCCACATTCAGAGGAAGAACTGCAGGGGAGGAAACATAGAAGAAAAACAACTGCTTGAACACATGGGTTGAGGAGGACATGATTGGGGATGTAGACTCGAAACTACCACACCAATGCAACTAACAACAATTTGGAAATAGGTCTTGATCAATGACACATGTTAAAACCAGTGCAAATGTGCGTCGGCCATGGGTGGCGGGAGAGCGGGGGGTGAAGGGGAAAGTAGGAGCATGAATCATGTAACCATGTTAAAAATGAATATTAATAAATGCTTAAAAAAAGGACTATGTAAGTGTTAGCTATTACTATATTTTATCTATTAGGTTTCATCAACACTGTCACCAGATTCTGTTCTCATGTCTGGCAGATGGCACTCTGACCAGAGGCTGTACTACCTTTCTGGCCAGACATAGAAGGCGTGAATATCTCTTCTTGTCTGGCACTAGGATTCTTTTCTCCCCTACAACACCCACAGCTAAAACTTGTCTTTTTCATAACACAGAATTGGTTCTTAGGGTCTGAAATGAGATGCTGTTCCTTGCTTACATTTTATATCCAATATTTTATACGCCCCTCTGCCTCCACTGAGCCACACTTCATTTATCTCTCTTTCTGTATCACTCAATAACCAGTCCCAACTCTGTTGTATACCCAAGGGCCAGATATCTCACTGCTAAGCTAAATCATGATCAGCATATTAAAAGCATGTCTTGATTCTCATTTATGGCCTCCTCAGAGATAATGAATGATTCCAAACAATTGCCCAAAGGCTGCATTTTCCCTGCTCCAGTATTGGGCTTCCCACTTCTCAACCTCAACAAGCTATTGCAATTAAAAACAAACAAACAAAACAGTCAGCATTTGGAGTTTGCCCTAGCCCTAGAAAGCTTTTGGAGTCTCTCAGTTTTCTTTAGGTGGATAGAAAATCCCCCAACATTCTTAGCCCAGAGAAATATATTTATGGTTTTCTATCCATCATGATTTCCTGACAAGGAGGAAGGAAGGAACAAAGGAAGGAAGGAAGGAATGAAGGAATGAAGGAATGAAGGAATGAAGGAATGAAGGAACAAAGGAAGGAAACATTCATTTAACATTAACTGAATGCCAGGCACTGGGATAAATGCTGGGGATCCAAATATAAGCAAAAAGAAAAACAATCCTTGCTCTCAAAGAATATGCTATCTTTCTTTTCTTTTTTTTTTTTTTAACCCATAACTCTGTCTTAGAATTAATACTGTGTATTGGTTCCAAGGCAGAAGAGCAGTAAGGGCTAGGCAATGGGGGTTTAGTGCCTTGCTCAGGGTCACACAGCTAGGAAGTGTCTGAGGCCTAAGACCTCCCATCTCTAGGCCTGGCTCTTAATCCACTGGGCCACCCAGCTGCCCCCCTCCCCCTAGTCTGCTTTCTAATGGAAGAAAACATACAATAGAGAGCTAAAACAAGGAAGAGGATGGGCAGAAAAGATTCCTGGAATTCCATGGCTTTGCGGCTTGAAAAGTCAGTAATTGGATTGAGTAAAGAATGGAGGTTAGTTAGCCTGGGGCCCTCCACAAAATGGCAGCCTTGGTAGGAGCTAGGTTTGGCAAAGGTATATTTCAGGATAATAAGACTATTAAAAGTGACTGGATTTTCTAGGATGAGGAGATCCTAAGTATTAAGAAAAGTTCCAGGATGAGATAACATCAGAGGCATGGTTTTGAAGTATTGAAAGTTAGGGGTAAAGTGGAGATGATGGTTCTAGCTTCCCCCTGGGCAACCACTTACCTCCCTGATAACAACTTCCTGTGGGGAAATATAAAATGATTACTTGAGAATTTGGTTGCCACCTATAGAATCATGCTTGTTACAGCAAACTCACTAAGTTTAGGAGAGGCAAAGAACCAATATTCAAGGGACCACAAGTCAAAATCCCACCCTTGGTGGATCAGATTTTCTGATGGCTTGGCTGTACCTATTTGGAGCAAATTAGTCCATTTTGAAGTGACTCCTTACATTTCTGGATTTAACTGGATTACTGTATTCATCATCTAGGTCAAAGATGATGGAAATCTTGGGAGGGGGGAGAGAAAATGGAGGAAAGGAGTCATCAATCTCTCCATCTCTTCCGCTGTAATTCTTGTGATATATTTATTAAAAAGAATATCAGGAACTAGCCATGACTTTAGAATCATAAATACTGACCATGTAGGGACTAATAATACTTTATCTTTGAAAGCCATTCTGATGGACCACATGGCAGGGATTGTGGTATTTATCAAATTCAATATCTAGGTTGCATACAACCTAATCCAAGTAGCAAAAGATAGATTCCCATAACTCCTGGCACCTTATAAAAACTAAGTTGTCTTGTTTGAGTTATGAAATACTCCTCAAATTTCTAGAGCTTTATGAATTTGGCATTTCAAGTCCTATTGAATCAGAGATTAGTGATTTATCTAGGTGATATATCATCTATTCCCAGGATCCTAGCCAGCAGAGTAAATTGGTTTGAGATGTTCATTAAAGCCCACACAGTCACTACTATCTGCCAGATTTGATAAATGTCAATCTGAAGAGACAATGGAGATTGGGATGAACATGATAGGCTAGCAGGAGACCCATATGGAACAATACTAGCTAAAAATAATATTGTAGTCAGGTCTAGGAATGAGCTGCAGAAGGTCCTCAGCTTTATAGGGTTCCGTTCTTTCAAGCCTCATAACCCTTCTCTAAACCCTACTTCTGTGAGATAACCAGTATAAGGCAGAACTTGGCAGGCTGGGAGAGGCTGCTTAGAGTTAGAGTCATGTATTAGGCACTGACATATGGGTACATACTACTCCATCATTTTTGCAAGTCACTAGAAAAATGTAGAGCAACTTTAGACCAATTTTAAGGCTTGATCAATGCCAAATATATGTTAAGCATTACTTTTCATTGGATTCATCTTGGTTCTTGCTTAAATTGCCAGACAGCTTAAAATGTGTATAAGTAGATGCACTGTCAAAAAAAAATCTTAATTTGGACATACACTGGCTCAAGCACCATTCCATAAATGATAACTTGTGACCACTAAGCTTCTGCCAAAGCCAATAGAGCTAATCTGCCAGTGACAGTGAGGGTCACCTATATTTTGGTCCAATCGTCTATTCTCAAGTAGGCACCATGCTCACTCCCAAGAGAGAGTCATTCATGCTTGTATTCTCGTTCTACCAATTGTGCCTGCATTTCCTTGTAGGTGAGTTTTGATGGAGAGTTCTTCATCTCCACTGAAATAGCCATAGCAGTCCTCCTACTCAAGACTTTCAAAGCTAAGGTGAAATTATTATCTAAACCAGTGTTTCCCAAACTTTTTTGTCCTACCACCCCCTTTCCAGAAAAAATATTACTTAGCCCCTTGGAAATTAATTTAAAAAAATTTTAATAGCAATTAATAGGAAAGATAAATGCACCTGTGGCCATCACCGCCTCCCTGGATCACTGCAACACTCACAAGGGGGTAGTGGCACCCACTTTGGGAATCACTGATCTAGACAAAATGCCCTTTTTATTGTTCACCATATATGACCCATCTCTCACCACTGGACCTTTGCACAGACTGTCCCACTAACTTGGCATGTTTTCCTACTTTACTTCTGACTCTTGGAACCCTTGTCTCTATTCTAGGCTCAGTATAAATGCCTCTTCAATTGTCTTGCTTTTTAAAACTGCCCCACCCCTATAATCATTGTTCGTTTATTTTGTATAAATCATTTATTTATGTGAACTTACTATATCCTTCTAGTAGAATATAACTGGCTTAATGGGAAAAAAAAATCTTTTATTTTTGTACTTACATTTCTAGGACCTAATAACACCTGGCATTTGACACTTAAGTGATTACTAACTAAATGATTCCACATGATCACCCGTGAGAAACTGATAACTGCAATTAAGTCACAGCATTTGCCTGTACCTGTATTAACTGCATATATATTACAATGATGTTATTATAATATATATATATATATATATTTATATTTATATATAGTTGAGGCTGGCCAGGAGGCTTACTGTAAGCCCTGGCAATTCCCTACTATTCTCATCTTTCCAGAGTTTACTATGCTTTGTCTTATAGTCAGAAATAATATAGTGTCCAAATCCAAGAACTGTATCAATGCCATATCTCATATCATCAAGATGACTGGATAACTACCAGCCACCAGAGAATTTTGGTATCATAATTTCATCTACTATACCTAGAACACACTCTTCTTTTAAACCAGAATATGTAGAAACTATCCATGCCCTGCTCCTTTGCTCAACTAGAATCTTGTATTCCTTACAGTTATTAACTACTTTGGGAATTTTGAGGCATTTTACATGTAGCATGATTCCCTCAGGGTTACCAAAGTGGATACGAACTAAGAAGCTGAATGCTTTCACATATTCAGAGAACACTTGATTTTAAAGGAACCAATATGATCACTTCTTCATGACCTCATAAATAGTGGATAGAGTGCTGGACAAGTAGTCAGGAAGATTTAAGCTCAAATCCGGCTTCAAATGTTTCTTAGCTGTGTGACCCTGAGAAAATTACATCACTTCCATCTGCCTTAGTTTCCTGGTCTGTAAAATGGGGATGACAATAGCATTTATGTCCTAGGATTGCTTGAGAATAAAATGAGATTATTTTGTGTTTTGTAAACCTTTGAGTTTAATAAACCTTAAAGTGTTGTGTAAATACTAGTTCTTATTACTATTATTATTACTAATGTTATTAATTATGTGTACATCTAACTGTACATACATTTTTTACTATCCTGGGAAACACTAATTCCTAAGGTTTTCCTCCAAATTCTCTCTGCCACTAACTATAAAAGGGTAAAAAGTATACAATGGCCAAGATGTCCTCCTTCCAGGGAGATAATGAGGCCACCTCTAGTACTTGTAGAATGTGGTATGGACCTGAAGAGAGAGTATAGTAGGAAACATAAGTATGCTTGCCCTCAGAATTGACAACAGCTAGGAATATACCAGTTTCAGCTTAGACTGAATTAGGAAAGCCAGTTATTAAATGTTTTTCAACTTGGAAATCATCAAATGCTACAAATCAGGGTTTATTTTATTGTTTTGTTTATTGTACAGACAAGAACGTGATGTAGAAAATGTTAATAATGCAGATTAAACATGAAATTGTGTTAAGCATATCTTTTTTTCTTTAAAAAAAAAAAAAAGTTGGTTGTTAAACTTTTACCAGCACACCCCTTTAGCCTACCACAATTCCAATAATAACAAGCATGATCTTGAGTTCTAGAAAGCAATCTAGGAGAGAGATGGCATAAGTATCTACAAACTCCTTAAAGTTGACTTGGAAAAGGTTTTGCCCATAAATATGTCATATGCTACTTCTACAAATAATCACATTTTTTTAAAAAAGCCAGTTTATGGGAATTTGGTTTAGCTATACAAAGCTGATTTCCCAACACTCTCTATATTCTGGCTTCCTAAATCTTATACTTTCTGATTTAAATTTCTACTCCAGAAATCAATTACCCACTTGTTGGAAACCCTTGATTTCTGATGCTACACGGACCCTCAACTATCAACCTGTCTGCTTTTTTGGTACCTAGTATCTACCTACAATACACTTTTGAACTCTGTTCTCCACCCTCAATTATTCCCTGCCTTCACTGTCTGTTTTCTGCAATTCCTGAAGTCAGTGATGACCCAAGAGAGCAAATTTTGCTCCCCTGCTAACTTGGACCCCCAACTTCTCACCCCTAGGCAGAAATGGCTGTGCCAGGGCTTCCTTCCATGTTACTAATCAGTGGCAGGTGTTTGTCTTGCCCTGGAAAAATATGACAGAAACATTTAGCAAGTATAGCCCATATTGGTGCCTTTACTTGAATCAGTTTAGTAAATCTCTCTATTCTCAATCATTGCTTAATAAAATTGTTGCTATTTTTCCATATATATTTCAAACTTATCCTAATTCACTTCTTAGTCTTTGAGGCTGTGCCCAGCTGCACTTTTGATGGATAGCAGGACTTCTGGATATTGGCACAGATCTTCTTTAAAAATCTCTGCTGAGGAAGTTCTGTTTTTTTGTTTAAACTTTGTCCTTGTTCTTATGAAAGGGGCAGTGTTTCAGGACCTGCACAGGGTCCTGCCAGGTCTTTTCATGGTCCAATTTGACTAAATGCTTCCAAACAGATATTCTGTGTGTGCTGTATGTGTTAGCTATTACTGTTAAATCTAAAATTCTGTTATCTAAAAAGTTTTGCTTAGCGGAAGCTAAGTCCCAGCAGAAATTAACTGGTATATTATACAGCAAAAGATGCACATTGCCTGAATGAGAGGGACAGAGACAAAAAGAGACAAAGATATAGGTAGAAGTATAGGTATGGAAGATGATATATTTATATATTTACACACACATACACATATATAAAGATAATATAGACACACAGATGAGATACATATATATACATTAATATATCATCAATGGGTCTATATCATCTTTGTCAATGTGTCTCTATATGTATACATCTATATCATCTATACCTATACTTATATCTTTGTCTCTTTCTGTCTCTCTGTCTCTGTCCCTCTCATTCAGGAAATGTACATCTTTGTTATATAATATACCAGTAAACTTGCTAGAACTTAGTTTCTTCTAAGCAAACCTCTTTAGATAACAGAATCTTAGGTTTAACAATAATAACTAACATTTATTTAGTACCTACTATTATGCTAGGCACTGTGCTAAGTGCTTTACAAATATTATCACAATAATTCCATAAAGAAGGTGCTATTTTGTTCCCATTTTATAGATGAGGAAACCGAGACAAATGGACACTAATTGGCTTGCCCAGGGTCACACAGTTAATATGTGTCTGAGGCTGGATTTGAACTCATCTTCTTGGTTCTGGGACTAGCATACTATGTGTTGTACCACTTAACTGACTAAATTAGAAGAAAATTAAAGATAATTTAGTCAATGTGATAATAGAAAAGAAGAATGGATTTAGAGTCAGAGGAAATGGTACAAATACTAGCTCTACTATTATTCTGTTTATCTTTTCTTGGATAAGTCACTTGAACTCTCTGGATCTCAGTTTCATTTATATAATTGGGGATTGGATGAGATAGATTTTAAAGTATTTTACAGTTTTAAATATATAAACCTAAAATCTTGACAGTAGGTCATTAAAAGCATCCTTGAACTTTTCAAGCAATGAATAATTTCTATTAATGGAGACTTTCTGAGGTTCAAAAGGTCTAATTGTTGGACAATTGAGCCAAAATCTGCTTCCCAGTAACTTTCATCTACAGTTCTCAGTTCTGCCTTCTAGTGCTACAGAAAATCAATATAAATCTTCATTGTGACTGCTTCAAGCATTTGAAGAAAATTCCTGAAGTCTTCTATTCTCTCCTATGAACATACTTTCCTCCTTTTATTAGCTGATTTTTTTACATGACATTGCTTGGAGTTTCATTCCTGTCCAGGTCACTTCACTCTGAAGAAGCTCCAGTTTGTTAATGTCCTCTTAAAACATAGCACTCAGAATTGAACAAAATGTTTCTGAAGTATCTAACCAGTGAAATTATCAGTTTCTTTGTTTGCTATTTTATGCTTCTGTACTGTAGCCCAGGATCAAATTAAAATTTTCACCTGTCACAATATGCAATTTACTTGTATTTAGTTTGTAATTGACTTAAAACTTTTAAGTCTTATTTTAAAAAAGCAATTATTAAAGTTTGTCATTGCCATCTACTTGTGCAATTTATTTTGAATCCTAAATGGTGGACTTTACTTTTACCTTATAAAATTTTATTTTCTGTTGAATTTCCTTTCTGATTTTTAACATGGTTTGGAGGTGACCCTGAGTTTTTGAGGCTATATCAGCAGAGAATAGGTTCTGGGAGGTCCAACCAAATAAAAAAAATCATGATATTTGAAGACCAATCTACAGGGAGACCTTATAACCAAAAAACTGGCAACCAATTATATCTTTATTAATATGTCTTTATCCATATCTTTATCTCTTTCTAATATATGTTATCTTTTTCTAGATGTATTTATAGGGGTACTAAGCCTCCCCTCAGGTGTTGAAGGGGGAAATGTTTGTTTATTTATTCTTGCTAATATCTTTCAAGTAAATATTCCTTTGTAAGAGCCTTAAATGGGTTTGGCATGCTTAGACTCCTAAAATTGGGGAGAATAATTAATGGAGAATTAAGCCAGTGACAGAAAAAAGATACCCCCTCCAACCTGTAAAGGTACTAGAGGAACCTTGGGGGAAGGATGAAATGTAACAAAGCTGGTCTTAGGCAGAGGAGCCAGAGAGCCACCCTTACAGGTATAGTCATAGTATGTGTATAGGTCTGTATATATTCATATGTCTATATATCAACATACACATATACATATGCATGAAAATAAACAGGTACATGTGTGTGTCATATATGTGTGTATGTGGGCAAAATAGCAATAAAATCTCATATTTCAAAATTTTTATTTCATTAATTTCAACCCATCGTTCCACCTTCTGGAAGTCCATTTGCATCCTGACCCTGTTATCCAAAAAACCAATTATTTTTTAAGCCATATTTTCTAGGGCTCCTTGGAACATAAAGTCTATGTCCTAGGAAACTAGATGGACCAATTTTTGGGTCAGCAAGAGGAGGGGAAGGGAGAGAAGAAAAGTTTGCAAAACAAACTAAAAGCTCTCAAAGATGAGTGACTCAGAAATCTGGATGTATGAGTGGTCTGTCAGCAGAGTATGTTCCCATTCATAACAATCTCTACATAAGTCTAAAGGCAGGGGTATGGTTAGTTAGCATAGGGGAAGCACAATGGGTGGCTTTAGGCTAGTATTCTGGAAGACTGTGATGCCTTCCAATGTGATGGTGAATGTCCATGCAAATAGGCAGATTGTCAACATTAGATAGTTCTAGTTACGGGTATGTTGAGCCAGCCACAGATTCTGTGGTTTAACTCTAGGGCTCTCTAAGGTCTTAAGGGTAGGAAATAAGGGACTCATTGACTCTGAGTTTGGTAAATGATAGGATGTTGGTCATTCTTGAGATCTTTTTATCATCTCCAGATAATTTGATAATGACAGTTTAGTTGATAAGAAATAAGTGGACTTAGACATGTCTTTCTGTCAGCTCATGCTGCTGCTGCTGTGTCTCTTGCAGCCTGGAGTTTATTATATATACTTCAAGACTCACTTCACACAAAAGAGCCCCCCAAAAACTTTGCATTTGGGCAGAAACACAAATTATGTCATATCAAAACACAAAGATTCTCAATAGCTTCTAAATAGAACAAGGCTAAGGTCGAACTTAGGCTGGGTCCTTATCAGAAAGCTGTGATAGGGAATATTTTCTCTGGGGCGAAATGCTCCTCCTGGAGGAATTTATGACCTTGAGTGTCTGAACTACTTTTGAAACAAAAACAGTTGTATTTCTGACCAAAGGAGAGAATGTTAACCTCTTAACAGCTGGATTGTTAGGAGCTTAAAGCTTTAACATTAAGGAAAAATGTGGATCAGAAAACGAGTCAAAAGAGAGAGGAGTCTCAAATTTTTATCTATTTGAGACTGTTTCTCTTATTGGCCTCCCACAGGTCATAATGTCCAGAGTAGTACCCAGGCACTAGAAACATGTCAGACCAAGACCAAGAGTAAAACAAATTTGAGCTACAGATACTACTATATTCTTGTAACCAGGGACTAAATAGGTATCAGAGCCAAGAATGAGGTTTATATAAAGTGGATGTCAAGTGGCTCTAGCTGTGTGAATCTGAGAGATTAAATAGCCCATATATTCACTTTGTGGTATATATATATATATATATTTTAAAATATTTTTCCACATAACAGATTGGTATAACTTTTAATAATCATTTTCTGACATTTTGTGATCCATGTTCTCTCTGTTCCTCCTACCCCTCCCAAGTCAACAGATAATATGATATAGGTTGTACTATATATTTCCATGTTCCTCATATTGTGAAAGAAGACACACGTTGCTTATACTAGAGAAAAATTCATGGAGGAAATAAAATGAAGAATATGTGCCATACTTATTTGATAAATATGTCCAGTGTATCTCCATATTGATCTTTTCTTGGGGAAATAGCATGGTGTAATATTGAACTGAAATGTGATATAATTGGAAGGAAATTATTATGGTAGATAGAGATTTGAACTTGGACTCAGGAGATTTGGGTTCTACCATTGACTCTTAGTTAGTTTTCTCATCTGTCATATTAAAGAATCAGAATAGTATATTCAAAAATACCTTTTAGCTCTAATAATCTAAAACTCCTTGTTAGATAAGAAAGATCTAAGGACAGAGTTTCAGTCAGCCAATAAAAACATCTACTAATCAACACTTTAGATATTATTAGTTGGGGCATTTATACTGAACAACTTTTGCTAAATATTTCTACTATTTGCAAGGCCTAGATTTTAAAAAATTCTCTAATAGCATAACCTATTTGCTTTCTTGTTCTTTTATAGGCACTTTGAACTTAGGGAAGCATTTTCATCACAGTTACAGAAGGTAATGAACATTGTGTGTAGTAGGAAAGAATAGTGGACTTGGGGTCAAGGACCTAGGTTAAAATATTGACTCTTGTTATTTACTACCTTGATTATGTCACTTCCCTCTTAGGTTTCAGTTTTCTCATTTGTGAGGTATAAAGCTGAGCTTTAGGATTTCATTTATTAATTCATTTACAGGACTGTGTTTAGATCCTTCCAGCTCTAAATCACCATGACCTTTAATAAAGAATTATTTTATTTCAAGGAGTCTGATAAGGAAATAAAACAAACAGTGAAGAATTCCCAGGGTCTGGTAAAAATAAATCCCTACTCCTCTTTGATAGGGTGAAAAAGAATGGTACAGTTTGATCACTTAATTTTATTTTCCCCCCTCCAGTCTCAGGTAGGAGTTCATGGGGTTCTCTAAGCCACTGTTGCCTGGGAAGAAGAGTCAATCAGTCAGTCACAGATGGAATCCTTTCTTTTCATTTCAAATGAATTGAAGGATTTTCTCTCCAGGGAAGCTGCCTGTGATTTCAGCAGGGCATCACTGTATTTGCTATAGTTGTGATTCCACCTTCCTCCACTAAGGGAACTTGTTAGACTATACCTATCTTCAAGGAAATGAAGACTAGTAATGATTACCTTTTTGAAGGACAAGGTGGTAAAATCCCACTTAGTTTCCCCTCATGGGAAGAAAGTGGTATTAATTGTTTGGAGAAGAAAAAAACAATATCTTTCTTCCTTCCATTATTTATATTGTCAATTCCTCAGCAATTTTAGTTTATTTAGGTCAGAGTTCTAAATTCATCCACATTTAAAAATCTTCAATATTTTAAGAATAAATAGAAATGGGAAAGAGGCCAGTGATTTCTCTGGTATTGGGAAACTCTTAGGTCACAAAACTGCTTTTCTCAGTGCAAGATAAATGCAGGTTTGACAATTTCTTTTCAAATGATGCTATTAGAGAATTGAATTGTATAAGTAACTTGCCCAGGGCCCTATAGCCTATAAAGATCAATGGTAGAACTTGTACCTATGGGGGGCAGCTGGGTGACTCAGTGTGTTGAGAGCCACACCCAGAGATGGGAGGTCCTGGGTTCAAATCTGACCTCACACACTTCCTAGCTGTGGGACCCTGGGCAAATCACTTGACCCCTGTTGCCTAGCCCTTGCCACTCTTCTGTCTTGGAACCAACATAGAGTATTGATTCCAAGATGGAAGGTAAGGGTTTAAAAACAAAAAACTTGCACCCAGGACGTTCTTGCTAGAAGAAATCCAGTTCATTTTGCTGCTTTTCAGAATATTTAACAACATTTTAAAAAGTTAGACATTTGATTTCATTGATATAGGAAATTCCTAGGAAGGAAAATCCTTCTAACAATGCAGATCAGTAACTGTTTCAAGAACCTAATCTCTTGTTTTTGGCACTCTGACAGGTTCACACTAGCTTTATTTATCAAAATGAGGACTTGAACTTAGGTCCTCCTGACTGGGAAGCCAGCTCTTTATCCCCTGCATCTTAATACCTTTAAAATTTTGTATAAATAATAGAATTTTACTTCCTCATTTTACAGATAAGAAAATTGTCACTTCTCCCTGGATACTCAGCTAGTGATTATCTCAGACAGAATTTGAACCCAGCTCTCCCTTCTCATCACTCTATCAACTACCACATTTCCTCTGAAGAGTGAATATAAATATTGAGGAATTTGTTGTTACAAGGTTTAATTACTGATCTGTTCTTTTCTAGAATTTTTTTTTTGTATCATTTGGTCTTAACTATTTCTCCTTGAAAAGAAAATTTAGGCCACTTGTCACTGTCATACTAATTTCCTTTTTTCCCTTTATGCTCTTACTTCCAAGTTATTTATAGCTATAATCACTCCCTCCCCTTCCACACTACATGTTTTGTCCTCTGACTTTTCACCTGTGCTATGCCCTCTAATACTTCTATTGTTGTTACTGGCCTAACTGCTCCAGCTCACCATGTATCACGCAGATCCCAATATCCCACTGAGACATAGTGGTCTGCATCTGCTGGAAGGGCAGAATATTCACAGGATAGATGTCTGCTTGGAGAGGAAAGGTCAATCAAATATACTATACTTGTGGGTGGTGCACTGCGGGTACTTGGAAAGCATCTGTTTTGGAAGTCAGAACTTTGGATGCAGGCAGACTTCCATTTTCTTTTCCAATTAAGAAGAGGCCACAGCAAGAAAATCAACATCCTTGGGAAGTACCAAGGATGTGAAAATGGCCTCTGAGTTCACTATTGCCTCATTCAAAAGGAAAGTAGGATTTATGTATGTTTTTGTGAGGAGGTACTAATTGCACCCCCATGATAATTTCTAATTTGATTATGATTAATTTTTCCTTTTAAGGTGGAAGTTAGGTTGTTCAGTGGATAGGGTACTGGGCCTAGAGTGAGGAAGACATCTTTTCGGATTCAAATCCAGCTTCACACATTTACTGGTTATGAAACCCTGGGCGAATCTCTTAACCTCCTTGCCTCCATTTCCTCATCTATAAAGTGAACTGGAAATGGAAATGGTGAACCATTACAGTATCTTTGCCAAGAAAAATCCAAATGGGGTCGTGAAGAGTCAGACAAGGCTGAACACCACATTCCTTTTAAGGGTTAGATACAAGTTTTTTTATAATGCCAGTAATCCAGAACCATTGTTCCACTGCTGATGTTAATATTTCTTAGCATCCTTCCAATAGGGATGACAATAGGAGCATTAGTAACAGATAGGGGATCATCAAGGCAAGATTTACATCTCTCTTCCTCCTAAGAGCCCCAGACTTGCCCGTGTCACTAACATCAATAGTCATCACTGAATGGCTCCAATGTGCAAGGTTCTGGGTTAGAACACTGAAGCCCCATTACATTGTTGGTTACTCAGAGCCTAAACATTGGGAAACTCAAGGCACAGCCGAATACTGCAAAGGCAAAACAATATTACAGAGCTGATTTGTAACAGAACTAGGTTCCTATCTAGCTCCCAATTCAGGATCTTCTCTCCAAAAGGATTATGTTGAAGTGTATGGTCTAGGTCCATGTTGGTGAACCTATGGTGTGTGTGCCAGAAGAGTCTGCTCCCTCCCCCATCCACATGTACCTGAGGACATTTCTCCCATCATCCTTCTCTCTGCCCAGCAGCCCAATGGGAGCGCTTCCTCCCTCCCCCGTCTGGGGTAAGGCAAGAGGCTCACATGCAGTGTGAGGGCTGCAGTTTGGGCACTCAGTCTCTAAAAGGTTTGCCATCACTGGTTTAAGTGGATCTTTCTGTACATCAAAGCCTCTTTCAATGTTTCATTTTTTTCAGTCTGACAAAGATTACATTTTTGTTTTTGTCACAAGTTATTTGTTTATGATATTCTTCACTGTCATTTCCTTAAAAAGTAACAACACTCTTCACTCAATCTGGTGAGGTCTTATACCTTTGTTTTGATCATGAACTTCTTGAGAACTATTTCTTTGTCTTTCTTTCTATCTCTTAACACTTAGCAGAGTCTCTGGTAAACAGTATGTACTTAATAAATATTTACTAACTGACTGATAAGCAAGAGTGAGTGGAGTTTTTTTGCCCACTCAATTGGACTATGAACTAAAAAATATCTGACGATCACATTTTTTTCTAGTGGAAATACTTAAAGGAAATGAAAACTATATCTTCATAATTTATATTATTATTATATTATAGCGTATTAATATATTAACAATGCTGTAATATAATAAGAATAGCTTTATATTGCTATCCATAGCATATATATACATATATATCTCATATAGCTACAGTTTTACCTTTTACAAAAGAGTTCCCCTCCATAATCTCAAATGATTGTCAAAACAACCTTTTTAAATAAGCCAGAGAGATATTCTTGTTTTACAGATGAAAATACTCAGATTTATTGAAATCAAGTGAGCTGTACTACCAGGACTATAATCAGGAACTTGGCCAAGGTTTGCCACTGTGCTCTCCAGTATACCACCATTCTTCTAACACAGAGGGCAGAGAATCAATCACAACAGTACTTTCCAACAAAATCATAATGATGAAAAAAAAATACTATTCAAACTTATGCTAACAGTCAAAAATGATTTACAGTACCAATGTTCAAATTTTTAAAAAAATACTCTCTGAAAAATAATTACTCTCCTGAGTTACCAAGTAGCATTTGATATACATATATATGCTTCTTCTGATACTTAATACCTGTGTGACTTTGGGCAGGCCACTTAACTTAAAAAGAAACAAAACTTTCTTTGTATTCTCAATGGTGCCTGAAACAGTTACATAATGAAAGTGACAGACAGAACCTCAGTTTCCTCATCAGTAAGATAGGAGGGTTTAGATGGTCTCTGAGGTCTCTCTTGGTTCCACATCTATGATCTTATCAAAACACATATTTAAATATTGGCTTCACTTAAATAACCTCTTTTATGTAATCTTGAAACACTCCAGATGTGAATCAGAGGAGGCAACAGATGCCAAGCTCAGAGTAGGAACTAGTTCCGTTACCCCCTTTCCTTACTGGATTAATAACCCTAAGGCATAATGAATTTTACCTTTGGCATCAGTATGAAGGACAAAATCTAGGGTTGGGAGATGTGTTTCTAGCTGATTATTACTATCTAGACTCTTGATTATTTTCTAGGAGTGCACTTTTATTTTCCAATCTCTTCCTCTCCCTTTCCCTTCCTCTCACTCCCTATCCTCTTCCTATCTTCCTCCCCTACCTCTCTCTCTCTCTATATATAGGTATACTGTAACATGGAGAATGGCAGGGTGGAATTTCCACAAGATAACAGGGTCAAGCCTCACCCAGAATTCCAGGGGACCCTCCCGCCCTGGAGAACTCTGGGTGAGGGGCAGACCAGAATTAAGGGACGAGGGGGCAGACAATTGGCATATACCCCATTTCAATGCTTGCAGATCGATTATATATCAATGCCCAATTGTCAAGGATACAAATATGCCCTAGTCATCATTGACAGGTTGACTCAATGGCCAGAAGTGTTACCTGCAAAGAAAAACAACTCAGCCTTTGTGGTGAAGACACTTCTGAGAGAGATAGTCCCGAGATTTTCTGTACCAGCTAGAATTGATTCAGACCATGGGTCACACTTTTCCCAAAACATCTTGCATGAGATTTATAGGACCTTGGGGATAAGGAGAACTTTACATTCAATCTATCACCCCTCATCCTCAGGGCAAATTGAGGTCTGCAATAAGAAAATTAAAACTCTGATTGGAAAAGTGTGTTCTGAAAGCCATCTGAAATGGGTACAAGCACTCCCCATTGTTCTCTTTTATTTAAGAAGTCAACCTTCTAGTGACACATGATTGTCACCATATGAACTATTGTATGGCCATGCTCCATAGCATAGTTTATCCCAGAAGTCAGCTCTCTTGTCACACCTTGGAGCTGAATGTCAGCTATATAAATATATAAAAGCTTAAAGAAAAGACTGGATGAATTGCACAAACTTGGCTTGTTAACCCAGAGAGTTCCTTTAGACTTTAGCTTACATCTGCTTGAACTGGGAGATATGTCTATATAAGGAACTTTGCAAGAAAATCTGTTCTAGACCCTAAATGGGTAGGGCCTTAGTGAGTACTATTAACTAGCCCAACATATGTTAAAGTTGAGAACAGAGACTCCTGGTTCCATATCACACGTGTGAAGCCTGTAAAAGAACATGCTGTACATGAAGAACACCAAGATACACCAACTGAATTAGAGCAATATGAAATGAATACACAGCCAGATCCACAGCAAACAGAATGTATTGTTGAAGGAAATTGAACTGCTTGAAATTCTAAAAAAAAATTTTTAAAAACTGCAAATTTTTTTTGCAACACAAAAACAACACAAAATTAACATAATTGCATCACAACGACTATTGTTCCTGATTAAGAAGGTGACAAGCCAACCACCCAGCAAGACAATAGACAACAGACAAGTATGCATGCAGTACAGATGAAGAAACTAAGACCATAGAAGCTACAAGTTGCAACAATTCACAGCAGAGGCGGCAGGAATAGGCAATCAAAAGAGTTTTGTAATCTTTATTAAATACTGTGCAGGAAGAGGACTGGAAGGAAGAAATACGTAAGGCTATAATATCATGTCATAAACAGGCATTACACAAATGAGACGTCACATGGTAGTTGCATGCCACACCACATATGGCTACACAAGGAGAATTGTGGTTCTCCAGTGTGCCCAGAAGACCCATGCAGTAAGGGGTAAGTATGTGCATGCATCAGCACTTATTAGTTCATTGGACACAGCACAAAACTGATTGTTCACCTTTTGACATAGACCTCATGTAGATAAATGAGAGTCTCTTTTGTATATGTTTATTATATGTACATATTACATGTGAATATTTGTATATAATGGAAGGGTATCCTAGGATTTCTAGCATATCAAAAGATCCATTGTTTGTTTTTTGATTTGATAGACATCAAGGGAACTTCCACCTGTAAATAGGCATTGTGGATAGACTGTATTAGAATTACTAACACATAGTATAGAGTAACTAACAGCTTAGGGAAAGGTAGCTTAGGGACTTTTGAAATACAGAGTTAGTTAGGGAAAGTAACAATATTGTGAGAATAAGTAATGTATATAGCATTGCACATACTTACAACTAACAAAAGAATATTAACATACTAACAGTTAAGTATTTAGAAGTATTAATACCATTAACATAGTAAGGTACTAACATGAAAACTTGGAGTTCAATGTATAGACAGTTGTATAACACTTTGCTTATGGAGTTTTACCATGTTCCTTTTGTTGTGAGTTAGGAGCAAGTTAAGAAACACTTTAGTTTTGTTTGTTTTTTTTTTGCAATTTTGCATTTGAATCTGTTTCAAAGACGTTTACACTGCATGCTTTAGGGATGATGATTGCAACCTTTAATTGTTGTAAATTTGGTTTTATGGTTGTGTTACTCTGTTACATTTGTTATCATGCTTGTATTTTATACCAAAGCCCATTTCCCCCCTTGTTTAAACTTTCCTTTCCCCTCCTTAGATAGGGGCAGATAGTTAAAATAAGCCATAGCAATAGCAAGAATAGGATTAAGGTGTTAAGAATAAGAAATTGCTTAGGAAGTTGTTTAGTTATAGCATAGAGAGGGTAAACTGTGCTGAAATATCTTAAGACTGCAGAATTTCCAGTGGAAATTCCACTAGAAAAGGGGGAATACTGTAACATGGAAAATGGCAGGGTGGAATTCCTGCAAGAAACAGAGTCAAGCCTCACCCAGAATTCCCGGGGACCCTCTCTGGAGAACTCTGAGTGAGGGGACAGTTGGAAAAGAGTTAAACAGTTGATTCCTGGCAGTTGAGGTGAGCAGGTCTCTCTGCTTGCTTTTCCCAGTTTGGGGTTTGCCTTGGTGGCCATAGTGGCAAAGACATTGTGGTTTCTACTCAGGAGTTTATGTGTCTAGTGGAATTAGACCTTCATTGCAATAGCATTCTGTTATTCATTTAGTTATTTAGATATTTGAAGTGATTATTATAAGCTTTGAGGGCCAGCTAGATATAAAGTCTGTCACTCCCTCCGGGGGGGCGGAGGGGCAGCTTCTGTCTAACAGTTCAGGGCTTCCTAGATCTTTCCAAAATCCTTGATACCCCTTTCCTGCCTTCCCTTCATCTTTATAAATATAAACTTAATCTTTTAGTAGCTGTGCCTGGGTATTATTTGGGCATACTCATAATAGCCTTAAAGCTTGGTTCCTGTCAGTTGCTAGCCAAAGAAGTCAGATCCTTCTCAGTCTTTAACATCAAGATATCTAGCTTCTCCTTTGACCCTCAATCAAACCTGTGAGGAATATAAGTGGAGAAAGTGACCATCATTAGAGATTAGCTTTGCTGAGCCTTGTCAGAAGTCATTGCCCTGTCTCCATTTTTAACTGAGAACCAACTGCTGAATGGGAGGGGTTTGAGAGCAAAGAGCACTTACCCCTCCCCACTCACTCAAGCCTGTGTGTGGGGGAGGAGAGAGAGTCTTACAGGCTCTTAACCCAAGTCAGTCCATCAGCTTCCCAACATCCCTGTTATTACAAACATAACATACATATAACAACATATATGTGTGAACATTCATACACATATACATCCATATACACACTTGTACATACACATATATACAAACATATACAGATGCACATATATTCACTTAATTCTTAATCGTATGTATGTGTGTGTATTATATAGAGAAATATAGATTGGATTTATAAGGAACTCTCAAGAGGGAAAATTGCCATCCAAAGCTTATATATGGATCCTGTGGTAAAATATAGGTCTTCAATTTCTAAGTGAGCACTCAATATAAAAAATAGGAATTGGAAATAAAACTCTTCATTTCACTCCACAGAAAGCATTGGAACCCATGAAAAAGTAATCAGTTGGTCAATCAATAAATATGTACACACACCTACTATTTGCTAGGTTCTGGACTAATTATTTAAAGTACTAAAAAACCATTAAATTTCTTAGACCTGCCTTCAACACCTCAAATAAAGACATTTAAGAGCCACTTAAAATTCATTCCTCACTGATCTTCTATCCATACTGTCTGAGCAACTTAGAGAAAGATTATAGAGACTTTGCAGGTCCAGATCTTCAGAACCTCTATGATGTGGTTTTGATTCTATAGTTTCAAAACAGTTTTCTACCTTTTTCAAACATTGCTAAGGGGAAGAGCCAAGATGGTGTGTATAAGCAGCGTCCAGCTGAACTCTCCCAACATTCCCCTCCCAATAAGTTTAAAATAACACTTCAAATCAAATTTTGGACTGAAAGAGCCAACAAAAGGGCAGAGTGAGATGTTTTTCCAACAAAAGAAAACCTGGGAGGTTAGGAGATGTCTGTGACCTGGGTTAAGGACTGGCCTAGATCATGGTATAGGTTATAGTCAGCCTTGGAGATAGCTACAATAACAACAGCAACAGCAGCCAAGGGTAGTAAGGGGATCACACAACTAGTCAGAAAGAGATCACAGGGGATCTCTTGTTGGCACTGAGTGCAGGTTGTGCTGATTGGCAACTCTATTGCCCATAAACAGTTCTGGTCACAGTTCCAGGGTAGAGAGGAGCATTTATGGTCTTTCACAAGGGAACAGGGGCCCAGGTCACAATTTTAAGGCAGAAAGGAATGCTAGCACTTTTAGGTACAGGCAAGCAAGTGACCTAGTCACAGTTCCAGAACTAAGAGGAGCACTACTACTTGTGGCTACAGTAGAGAAAGAACCAGTGCAAACTAGAACAGTGACTATAACTCTCAGAGAATCCATCACTTTGGAATCATCAAAAACTTGCAGAACCCCAGATCTAGCTCTGAAAATATCAGCTCAGAAAAGTGGCACTTGCATAGCATCTTCTCATTCCCAAGCGAGTAGAACTTATTATTAACAAAAAGTTCAATGTGAAGAAATAGACTGGAAAAAGAAGCAAATAAGAACAAAAAAGAATCTTACCATAAAAAACTACTATGGTGGCAGGGAAGACAAAGATATAAAATCAGAAGAAGAAAACAATACGAAAACAGTGACAATCAAAGCCTCAAAGAAAAATGCTAATTGGACCCAAACCCATCGAGAATTCATGGAAATTTTAAAGAAAGAGATGAGTGGTAGAAGATAAATTAGGGAGAAATTAAAATAATGTGAGAAAATTATGAAAAAAAATAATAGCTTTTTAAGGGGTACAAAAAATGCTAAAGAAAATATAATCTTAAAAAGCAAAATTGGTCTAATGGTAAAAAAGACACAAAACTCACTGAAGAAAAGAACTTTCTAAAAAGCAGAATTGGCCAAATGGAAAAAGGTGACATACAAAAGACTTCAAGAAATAATAAAATAAAGTCAAAAGACTGAAAAAAAGGAAGAAAATGTAGAATTTCTCCTCAGAAAACAATTGACCTGGAAAATAGATCAAGAAGAGATTCACTAAGAACTATTGGACCTGTGGGCATCTAGGTGTCTTGGTAAATTGCGAGTTATGGAAAGTTCTCATACATTTCCTAGCTGTGTGACCCTGGACAGGTCACTTAATCCCCATTCCCTAGCCTTATCATTCTTCTGCCTTAAAACCAATATACAATAGTAATTTTTAAATGGAAGGTAAGGGTTTAAAATAAATTATTGGACTATTTGAAAGACATGATAAAAAATAACCTAGATATTATATTTTAAGAAATTATAAAGGAAAACTGCCCTAATAGTTTAGAATCAGAAGATAAAATAGATCCAGTCTCAGACCCCTTACTGGCTGTATGACCCTGAGCAAATTATTTAATTTCTATCTACCTCAATTTTCTCATCTATAAAAATGGGTTATATGATAGCACCAGAGGAGCAAATTAGAAAATATCTGTAAAGTACTTAGCATAGTTCCTGGCACATAATAAAAAAGACAAAAACAAACTTATTTCCTTCCTGTTCTTCTTTGACCTTTGGATTATCTGTGAGGTAATCTCAAAGACTAGAAACTTCCAACTTAGAATTGTCTCTGATTTTTGTTTATAGAAGGAAACAGAAAGCAGAAAGTAGCAATCAGGATTTTGAGGTTTTAGAAATGCCCTCTTTTGGCTCATCAGGATAAGCACAAGCTCCTTACCTTATTCTTCCCTTGCTATGCAAATCATCATCTCTTCATTTTCTGCTTTTGAGGGCAAGGAAGGGAGACATTTCCTTGTCCTCCCCATTTTGCTGCATTCTAATCTAGAAAGCCAAGGAAAAGAAAATATGACAAACAAAAAACTTCTTAAAATAAATGAATTGCTCTTCTGTAAAAAGATCTGCCCACTTGACTCCCAATTAACAATCATCTTAGAGGCATCTCTGATCACTGAAAATCAGTTAGGAAAGTTCTCTGTGTAGCAGTTGTTCTTGACTTTTACTTTTCTAAATCAAGGAAGGCTATATCTCCCACATATTTTAGAAATACATCTAAGGAGTTAGGGTATCTCTTCTTTAATGCTATTGCCTGGATCTCTCATTCCTATGTGATTTCCTCAACTCTTAACCACCAGTGTTTAAGGTTCCAGTTCCATTTAATCAGTTCACAAAAATTATTTTTGGGGCAGTTATGTGGCTCAGTGGATAAAGAGTCAGGCCTAGAAATGGGAGGGGGGCAATCCTGGGTTCAAATATGGCTTAAGAAGCTTCCTACCTGTGTGACTCTGGGCAAGCCACTTAAGTACTCTTTGCCTAGCTCTTACCATTCTTCTGCCTTGGAATCAATACTTTGTATTGATTCTGAGATGGAAAGCAAGGATTAAAAAGAAAAACATTAATTATTTTCTGCAAGGGATTATTTATTCCAAAGGTACAGCAGGAATATACCAGAGATTATACATTCCCTCATATTACCTCAGTCCCTAAGGAGAGTGTGCTCAAACAGAACAAAACTTCTCACCATTGGCCCCACCAAGTTCACATTCAATTGCGGTATATGCACTGGTGGAGTTGGTGTTTCAACTCATTGGGCTGGGTCTTAAAAGTTGCTTCTCACTCCTCAGAGGATTGATGCTGAACAGACTTGACAACTAATCATAGCATGCACTCTACTCATGGGCCTTCTGTAGGGCTGCTTGCCTTCTTGAACTTTCAGAGCTCACAAGATAATAATCATCTCTAATGTCCTTCAGTTAGAAGTAGGAAAAAACAAATAAAAAGAAGTAAAGAGCAGAGACCCACATCCCAGAACATATGATATTCTGAAATTTATCTGTATTTCTTATCTTGCCTATAATAAAGCCAGAATGGTAGGAGTCAGACTTAAAACCAAATCAAACATGGTTAACAGTTTGGAACTAGTGACACAATGTCTGCCTATGCACTAATTTGAGGGGAAGCAAAATACTTTCATTACATACTATCATCATGCCACCCCAGTTCCTTCCATATTTATATTCTCTCAGCAATGTGCTAACAGTACTTGTGTATCTTCATGGGAGATATTCTTCAGATAAAGATCTACACCTTGTAATTTCATAAAGTAAATGAATTCACCAAAATGATCACTGATATTACATTGTAATTCCATTTCCTGGCACAGTTCCTTTTATACAGAAGGCTCTTTGTCAATATTTGCTAAATTATTATTATTATTTAAAATTTCATCCTTCCAAGTATCATACTGCATGCTTCTTAAAAGACATTTTCCTTTAAAATAATTGCTTTTACATGATATGAGATGGTTTTTATGTTTTGTTTATTGAAAACAGAAATATTATATATCTAGAAATTGCACAGCTTTGAGCTATTAGTTTTTTATGTTATGAGCAGGAAGTAGCAGAAGAAATGGGAACACATCCTTTCCTAGTTGTTCCAATGAATTTTCTTGAGGAAAGTTGCACAAGCCTGAATTCATTTGGGAGGATCACATAAAAACCATTGATAGAGGTTTAAAACAAAGTCATGCATAATATTTTAGAGAAAGGGACAATATCTTTAGTAATTATTTCTTAAATGTAGATAATCTTTATGCATATATAAATGAAACCTATTTTAGACATGTCTCTAGGGCTAGCCCCCTCTTAGTTCAAGTTCAATGTTGGCACTTGAAAGTTATTGACTAGTTGTTAATAAAAGGAGGTTTATTGTGTCCTTACATCAAGAATGTGTAACAAGGATACAGTGGAACTAAGTTACTCTGAAAAGTTCCCTCCTTTCCATCTGAAAGAATCTGGTCAGTAGATCACCAAGGTATGGTAATTTGAGGTAGTTTTAGGCACCCACTAAAGCTGAAAGGTCCAAACTCCACACAGCCAACACTTTTTGCCCCTAGATGCCCAGAAAGCTAAATCAGGGAAGATGAGTTCAATCAGGCACCAGGCTAGCTTTGTCTTCTTTTAGGTCAAACTTCCCATTCTTGTTGTGGATGGGAGGGAAGAATTTCTATCAGAGAAATGCTGGTCCTATCAACCTAATCAACTTAATATAGTTTATTTTTCTTGATAGACTTGTGATCTACTTGGCAGAGGGGAGTCCCAAGGGAAGGGAAACTTCTACTAGTGAAGATCAGTAACTATTTTATGACTTAGAGAAGTAGGTACATATGGCACTTGAATCACTTTCCTGAAGTCACTCAGCTAATACGTGATCCAGCTAGATTTGGTGTTATAGCTCTTCCTGGCTCCAAAGCTGACTATCTGTTTGCTACCACTCGTCAGTCCATTAAAGAGTGGAATTCAAAATACAAATCTTCTCATTGGCAATCTTTGCCTTTAGTGCCTCTCCACGTACTTGGCATTGATACTGATGTGAAATACATTTTTATGGCATGCATGATACTAATGCATTTTTCTATAATCTGCTGTTCATATTGTTTGCTCAGTATGGATGCATCTTTATAGAGTATACATTTATGGTAACTAAATGTACCCACACTAATGCTGCCAAGCATCAGAAATGATATTGAGGTTACATGAAAAAGATATTTGTGAGTCATAAAAATGTGCTTATGCCAACTTTAGACTACAAGCTCAAGTTTCATAGTCTTGATTGCCAATTCATTCATTCAACTGATATTTATTGAATGTCAGCTATATGTGAGGGACTGTGCTGGTTCTGTGGAAGATTAATAAGATATGGTACCGTTCCTCCAGAAGCTAGTAGGAGGTAAAATAAGTACAGAAATGACTATGTTACAAGGTAGAATTTAGACATCAATGTGGTGTCATCATCAAACACCCAAAGTATTCAAAGGGATAAATTAAGCCTAATTAGGAGGGTCAAGAAAGGATTAATTAAAAAGCTGGCTGATTCATGAAACAACAAAAACATTTGTTCTGTGTAGGCATTATTATGAAATATATGTACAATTTCAGAAGGAGAATTGGATTAGAGATCCTTTCATGTAAAGAAATGTAGGAAAGGTAGGAGCAAATTTGTATGGATCAAGAATCAAAGGCAGGCGGGGCAGGTGGATGGCTCAGTGGATTGAGAGCCAGGCCTAGAGACAGGAGGTCCTAGGTTCGAATCTGACCTTGGACATTTCCTAGCTGTGTGACCCTGGGAAAGTCACTTAACCTCCATTGCCTAGCCCTGTAACAAATAAAATATAGAAGAATATAGAAGGATATATATAAAAGATATTAGGGTTAAAAAACATTTTAAAAAAAAGAATCAAAGGCAGATATTAAGACTGAGCAACTAGGTGGCACAGTGGATAGAGTTCCTATTCTACAGCCCAGAAGACTGATCTCCTTGAGTTCAAATCAAGCCTCAGGTACTTATTAGATGTGTGACCCTGGGCAAGCCACTTAATCCTCTCTGCCTCATCAAAAAAAATAAAAATGAACTGGAGAAGGAGAAGGAAAAGTAAAACTCCTGTGTCTTTGCCAAGAAAACCCCAAATGAGGTTAAGAAAAGTTTGATATGACTGAAAACAATTAAACATCAACAAACGAAATTAAGATTGAGACAGGAGAGAGAGAGAGAAGTGTTTAATGTAAGGATGGGATTTCTGCAAGGGGTATGGGAACAAAAGGAGCCAGAGAAGGAGTGGCTGACAAGTGGTGACAGTTACTGACAGTTGAGAGACCAGAGAGGGAATTCTGGGAATTCTTCAGAGGAAGAAGGAGGAAGTGAGTTCTTCCAGCAGAGGACTGAGGAAGGAGGTGAAGAACTCAGCTCAGATCCAGTCCTAAGGGCTTCCTGAGGATCTTTCCTTGGACATTGAAACCCGGATTCCCTAGTCAGCCATTCCACCTCATCTCACCCATCAAGACTTCAACCATTGAGTTAGCAAAGTGTTTGGACTCCATTTTGATAGTGATCTCTTAGTTTCCTTCCCCCATTACCTAACCTTGCTGAGAGACCCCCTTTATGTCAAAATTTACAATTGTAGAAAAGGATAGAATTAGAAATAGAAGGAGAAGGGGTGAGGGAAGAAACTTAGAAGTGGGAACCCCTGGGTTTCCCACCTAAGTGACAGACCATAGGAATAGAAAAGAGGGAGATGAAAGAACTCCTTTCCTCCTTTCTCCTCCAGAAAATATGTAGTTTATTGCTTTCTGTTTCTCAGTTGACTTGGCTCATGGGTTCAGCTATTTCTGTTTTTTGATTCACTTGAATCTTTGGAGCCTCTATCTCTGTATATTCCATGTCCCCTTCCTATTGCAAAGTGACTACTGTTTGTTCTGATTTTGGATCCTCAGAGTGCAATGCATTTTGATCTTGCAATGCATTTGCTTCCCCTACATTGTTGCTTCTGTATGGCATTAACATGTCGTTTTCTAGATTGTTACCCTGGCTTGGCTGTATTATTTTATGGATTGATTTGTTGTTGTGTGTGAGTGATTCTTCTATATGGTTATTTCTTAAGCATTTAGAGTTCTCTCCAGGTGAAGGCATTCCTGAAGTAACACAAGCTTGTAAGTTTTAAAGTTTTTGAATCAAGGTTTATCTCAGATATTTTTTTATAAGTTTGGATATCATAGTATGTCAATGCAATTCTTTTCTCTGTTAACCTTTTCATGTGCCAACTACCTTGGAGGTTTGCTTGTGTCAGTGCTTAAGGATAATGCTCTTTCCTTCCCAATGGTTTTTATTGTAAGTTGCTTTGCACTTTCTTTCATATCATTGCCTGTCTGTGTGTGAAACTGCTCAGAACATCCATTTAAGCTTATCTCTTGAACTGTTGCATTTAGATTTGTCATTAGTTGATCTTTTTGTGTATGTTCTATCTTTATGCTATAATCTTGTATATCTGGAACATTCTTGTCATTAAGTGTTGAGGATTTTAAATGTAAATCTGTTGTCACTGGTACTCTGTATGTTGCAATTTCATTATCACTTGTTAGTGCTATAGTCATTATGTTTGGTTTAAAGTCTGGTGTAAATACATTTGTATTTTTCTCCTTTCTCTTTGAATCATTATCTTTTATCCCATAAATTCTGTTTTTTATTTCTTTTACATCCATGATCATTTGATTCTCTTCTTCTATTTGATCCCTAGATTTAATCTTTGCTTTTCCATGCCCATAGTGTATTTCCATGCCCAAGTCTCTTATATCATGGTTTTTATGTCTTTTCCCATTGCCATACCCATTGGGATTTCCCTTATGTTCCTGGGCTGTTTCCTGGCATCATAAGGTATCATGTTTTTCCATCAGTACTTGGGAATAACGTGGTTTTTCACCCTGCGCTATGTATTTTTTTCTATAATTTTTTTTAATTTTTTTTTTAAACCCTTAACTTCTGTGTATTGACTTATAGGTGGAAGAGTGGTAAGGGTAGGCAATGGGGGTCAAGTGACTTGCCCAGGGTCACACAGCTGGGAAGTATCTGAGGCCGGATTTGAACCTAGGACCTCCCGTCTCTAGGCCTGGCTCTCAATCCACTGAGCTACCCAGCTGCCCCTGTGCTATGTATTTTTGTATAGTCTTCAGATTGGGAGCATGCTGACTAGATGATGCACAATTGTGATCACAACATTTGTTTTCTCTCTTGTGAGTACTGTATCTAGAATTTGTGCATGTATTATTGTAATTGCTTCTTTTGTTGTTGCTGCTGTTTAGTTGGACTTTGAGGTGACAATTTTTCACTATATTCACTATTTTCCCACAAATAAAACACTTTATATTATTATTAAAGTTATTGTTAGGTGAGATGTGATGGAATCTTTGACCAGGGAATATGGGTTTCAATGTGCAAAGAAAGATCCTCAGGAAGCCCTCAGGACTGGATATGAACTGGGTTTTTCACCTCCCTCCTCAGTCCTCTGCTGGAAGAACTTCTTTCCTCCTCTGGAAAATTCCCAGAATTCCCTCTTTGGTCTCTCAACTGTCAGTAACTGTCACCAACTGTCAGCCACTCCTTCTCTGGCTCCTTTTGTTCCCATCCCCCTTGCACAAATTTCATCCTTACATTTCCTAAGAATTCTACCATTTTACCATTCTACTCAAGAGAACACCTGGTCCAATTTCTGAAGCCCTGGACCATCTAAGATTATTGAAAAGATTAAGAAAGAAAGAGATTCCTTGCCTGTTCTTACTAAAATTCTTCTATTCTTAACATCTTTAACCAATAGGAAGTATTCACTTACATATAAGTATAATTTCTTGTCTTTTATCTTCAGGTCATTTTTTTCAAGTTCTCCTTTTGATAATAGTCTCATTGGCTTCAGCAGTTGAGGGGCATCTCTCATACTCTGCCTGTAGAAGAAGTCAACAGCTCTGGGGAACATTCACAATAATCTCTTTTGCACACTAAGCCACTATTTTCTTCCTGTTTTGTATGTTCATTATTATGATAGTAAAACAAAGTAAAATATGGTGACATTAAAGCTTTTAGTACTTACTGTACTTTGTTTTCTTTGTGTTAATTCCTGAAACACACCAGGGAAATTCAGAGACATAAACCATCTTAGGAATGTGAGAAAGGAAAGTTTGGCATCAAAACAAATAAAGATATAGCGCCTGACCTACAATGATTAAATTAGTATGTTTAATGAAAGATCCTGAAGGTATGGACAATACAAATTTTACTAAAGGTCTACAGAGGAAAGAACCAAGGTTAACTTTAAGATACAATGTAATATGTTCTCTTTTTGCCTTTGTTCAGAAAACAAAGAAACCGAGGTCAGTTTTATTTTCACCATTTCTACTTTCATCTCCTCTTCAAATTGTGATACACAACTCCCTTGTCACCCTCTTCAACAGCCTGTCCTCCAAGTAAGAGTTCATATTGTGAGACCTTTAGTAAAATTTGTATTGTCCATACCTTCAGGATCTTTCATTAAACATACTAATTTAATCACTAATTCTTGCTGAGAAAATACTAGCTAATAATAGCTTAAAATATTATACTCACATGAAATATATTTGAATTCCATAAACAGGAAAAGATGAACAATTATTAGGGATTTTGAGCATCTTATGTTTGGAGAATGGATGTTTTATTTTAGTTATTTATTTGTTTTTTTTTTAAACCCTTCCCTTTCATCTTAGAATCAATACTATATATTGGTTCTAAGGCAGAAGAGTGGTAAGGGCTAGGCAATGGGGGCTAAATGACTTAAGTGACTTGCCCAGGGTCCCACAGCTAGGAAGTGTCTGAGGTCAGATTTGAACCCAAGACCTCCCATCTCTGGGTCACCCATCTGCCCCCGAGAGTGGATGTTTTAAACACATCTTCTGCAGTCAGATTCCTTCAAGTACAGGGCCACTTCCAGTCACTTCCAGATACCAGTAAATCAACTTCATTTATAATTATACAAAAGTAGGAAAACCTCCACAGTCATACCTCTAGTTTTTAAAGAAATGATGTTTGTCTTAAGGAGAGGAAAGTTTCAGAATTTTATTAAGTAAAAGGTATTAATGCAACCTCTTCATATATAAGTTAGAATGTAAGTTTCTTGAAGAAGGACTATTTTTGCACTTTTTTGTACCTCCAGTGCTAAGCAGAGTTCCTGGCAAATGATGCTCCATGTCTATTGTTTATTAAATCGACACTACTATTGAAATATGGATGTGTTATATATCCATATAATATAAATTCATATTACATATAGAACAGACATACTATTCATTCTTTGACTTTTCTAGTTTCAGTAGCTTTCTAAAAGAGAACATTTAAATTTGTTCATAGTGGATTTCTCATTATTGTCCCCAAGAACAAAGATAAGAGATCCATGGAAAATTTCCTAGACAAGATATATTGAAAAGCAAGTATACATGCTATTTCTTGCTATCTTCCTCTCTCCTTGTCTTCCTCTTCTCCATCTTTCCAACACTATGCTCCACCAGAAATCACAGAAGCCCTAGGGCTGAACTCATTCCCTGGAAGGGAAACTCATGATGCCAAACACAGCTGAAAATGGAATCCAAGATTTACAGACTCACCAGTATCCATTCAACATCTATCCCAATGTCAACATAGTTTTTCTGCAACCCTTCAGTCAAGTGGCAGTGAGTATTTGGCAGGAGAGAGAGACACTTCATCACTTCATCAGACAGATCTCTTGTTTTGACCTAGAAATCTATTCCCCTAGATTAGAATTCTAGAAGGAAGGAGCAGGGGAAAGGGAGTGGAACTGAATATTGCTATGATTAAAAGAAATTATTCTCCTATTTTCTGACTAAAAAACTTAAAAAAATATTATTATTATTATTATTATTTTGGCCTTTGAAGAGGCACTGTTGCATAGTGGATAGAATTCTGGCCACTGAATCATAAAAGACTTGTTTTCATATTTAGGAAAGTTGATTCACTGCTACTTTAACCTTTCTTTTTTATCTGTAAAATGAGGTTAATAATAACTTACCATTTTATAACTAGGATAAACTTTTTGCTTTTTTTCCTTAAATTGAGAACATTGGAAAGGCTTAATATATAGTAGCTTCATTTAAATTTTGTACAAGAAGATATGAAATGAGAATATACTTAGATGATTCAGCAGATAAGAAAGCTGACTTAGGTTAAATGAAGAACATAGATCTGCAATTAATTCTTGCAACCATGGAAAAGTCACTTCCACACTTGTGGGCTCAGTTTCTCTATCTGTAAAATGAGAGTATTGGAGTAGATGAGCTCCCTTGCAATTCTAGCAAGCTAAGTAAATGTTCATCAATGTATCTATCAAATGTTCTAAATAAATGTTCATCAATCAGCTTTCCAAAAAGTACAACATGCTTTTAAGTTTAATCTATATTCTTAACATATTCAATCACTTTTTAAGATCCAGACAATCACCAAAACAATAAATCAAGCCCTCATTTGTAACATTTGTCTGTTTCTGATATATATACTTGCTGGAGATATACATGTTTACTCTGAAAATTTAACACTTCACTCACACAAACAAGTCAGAAGTGGCTCCAGCACCCATCTGGTCAGAGTAATAATTGTGTGTGTATATGAGGAAGTAGGCAAAATTGTCACAGCAACACCCTTTCCAGCTCCATTCAATGCAACAAACACCTGACACCAAGTCCAACTCTTTTTCTATCGTACTTCATTGTATTCCTTTTAAGGGTTGTTTTTTTTTCCCTTCTGAAGCTGAAAATTCTATATCATATGACCTTGTGCTGAGCCATAGCTCCATAAAAAAATTGTTGATTGATTGATTCAGGAGTTGATTTCTCCAATGGGTTGTTTATTCAATAACATTTGAGCAATTCTGTCTGCTTTTTATGCTCTAGTCATTCTTTCTGGTTGAAGTTAGTTATTTTTCATATTGAATTTTCTTCCCCTCTTCATCCCTGCTCTTATGCCCCCAATTGCTTCCTTTCCTATCTACACCTGATTCTGAAGAACTATTTTGAGGAAGAAAAATTTCTTCTTTTATTCTTTTGTCTATCTTTGCCTTTCCCCCTGCACAGATCTCATCATGTCCAAGTGTTTTCCCAATATCTGGACTAAACTATCTAAGATTTTCAGGGTCCTTTTTAAAAGCCCTATAGGGATAGCTGCTGTCCTGAACAGGAAACCCAGAGAGGAGGAGGCTAGGTGGTGATCTGAGAAGGATTTTTCAACTTCAATTAGAATAAAATAAACATTCTCTGTGCTGCTGAGTTATACCATAGAAATCTGGGAGTGCATCCAGGCACAGGGGATCACTTGTAAAAAGGCATAGAACCAGAAGATGTAATGTTATGCATGAGGAATAGCTAGCAGAACAATTTTACTAGAATGGAGACTGTGTAGGAGAATAATATGAAATAAGGCTATAAAAATAGGTGTAAGCCTGATTATGAAAGACTATAAAGCCAAGGACTTTTTATTTTATCAGAGATAAAATTGGGCAGCTAGGTGGTACAGTGGAAAGAGCACTAGACTTGGAATGAGGAAAGCTCATCTCATGAATTCAAATCTGGTCTCAGATATTTTCTAGCTGTGTGATCTTGAGCAAGTCACTTAACCCTCTTTGCTCTGGTTTCTCATCTGTAAAATGAGTTGGTGGAAGACATGGCAAACTACTCCACTATTTTTGTCAAGAAAATGTCAAATGGGGTCACCAAGAGTTGGATTCAATTGAAATGACTTAGCAGCCTACTTAAGAGACATGGAAGATTTTTCTTAGAGAGGATAATGAATAACATGTTTACATATATGTTTTAAGATATCAGTTTGGCACTTTTGGGGAAAATGGATGGAAAAGGGGGAGAATGAAGGCTAGGCGACCCTTTAGGAAGCTACCCAGGAGAGAAGTGAGACCATCAAAAATTAGAAAGAAGCTGTGTATGGAGAGGTGTCACATATGTGGGAATTGTCAAACTTTCCAAATGTTTGGATATAGAGGATGAGATTGGAACAGAGGAAAATGCTAGGAACCAAATAAGAAACTTCCCTGAACTTAATCTATTAGATGGAAAGCAAGAACTAGAGATTTTGTTTTGTTCTGTTTGTTCATTTTGTTTGTTTTGTCTTTTTCAAGCACTTACCACAAGATCTGGAAATTAGAAAGTTAAATTTTAGCTGATTGATTGACTGACTGAACAAACATTAAAAAAGTGTTTTGCTCACATCTTTTATTTCATTGTTAGTCAGTCAACAAACATTTATTAAGCATATACTATGTCCTAAGCATTATGCTAATCCCTGGGAATCCAAAAAAGAGGTTAAACACTGTTCCTGCCCTCAAAGAGCTCACAGTCTAATGACAGAGATGACAAGCAAACAAATCACTGATATCATGACCTTTAAATGAGAAAAATAACTCTATTGCTAAAGATATGAAATTGCTTTACACCTTTTAGTCTTAGAGTTCCTTGGTATGAAGCAGCTAGGTAGCATAAATGGATAGAGAGCCCTTTGAGTTAGGTAGTCCTAGGTTCAAATCTGCCCTAAGGTACTTCCTGACTGTGTGACCTTGGGCAAGTCACTTAACCCCAAATGCCTAGCCCTTGCCATTCTTGGCTCTTAGAATTGATACTAAAACAAAAGATAAGAGTTTTTAAAAAAATAGTTGACTAGTAGATTATTGAAAGACTATGTGAGGAATTTGAACCCAAGTCTTTTTGGTCCTGAGGCCAGTTATCTATAATGGAACTCTTTATCTAAGAGATTAACTAGAACAGCTATTAAATAACTACTATGTATCTAGCATTTGAGGATTCAAAGAAAGCCAGTCCTTGTCTCCAAGGACCTTAAAATCTAATTGAGGAAATAACACATATTTATAAAATATGCAAACAAGATAAACTGGAGGTAATATGGGAGGGAGAGGGCTAGCATTAAGGGAGACAAGAAAGGGCTCTTGAACTGAGACCTTAAGGACACCAGGAGAGTCAGCAATGTGAGATTAGGAGGGATAGTATTCCAGGTGTGGGGAACAGTAAGTGAAAAAGCTCCAAATGTGTTGTGGGAAGACTAGGAGGCAAATGAACGTTTGCTTTTTGACTGACATATAAAACAGCTGAGGTTCAGATAGATTAAGTACATTGTCCAAAGTCACATAATAAGTAGCAGAGACAGGATTTGAAGCCAGTTCCTCAGATCACAAATGCAAGGCTCTCTCTACCATGCTGCCTCTTTTCCCAGAAGATCAATTAAATAATGGAAGAATGACTAGGAAAATTATTTATTAATATCATTTCATCTCAAATAAGGGTATCAAGAGCTTTTTTCCTGATGTGATTTCTGTTTCCATATCAGTGAATGTAAAATTTCAAGAAGAAAAATTTATGTTGAAATATTATCATTATTATTATGTAAATTATCACAATGTAAAAGAAAGGGAGTCACTTCAAAGAAAGGAAAATCCTAAGAAAAAGTAAAATGAATAACCATTATGGGGGAGGAATAAAATCCCTTTTATGATATAGTACAATAAATAAAGGGTCAGACTTTAACAATTGGGCTCTAAAATTGTTCACATAAATTTCCTCCACGTTGGAACATGTAAACTGTATTGCACCGTAAAAAGAAACTAAGGACTTGGCTAAGAAAGATGCACTCTAAATTTATGGCTGCCCTTTCAGAGCTTGAATTGGAGTCCATTGAAAATGTGGTCTTGGAAGGGGTCTTCATCAATTGGAAGCATGTGAAAAGTGGGGAAGGGCTTTTCTAAACTGCAACATTAGCCCTGTTTTTAAAAGATGCCACGCACCTTAAACCAGACTTTGTCAATTTTCCAAAAGAGTTGTAATTTTCTTTCTATGCCTTGTCATAGGGTCGAGCAGAGGAGAGAAAATGGTCTCATCTCTTCTGAAATGTACATGCTCTTTTCTTGGATAAATGAAAGGAAAGTAGGATGGGTTTGGAGAGGAGCATTGATTGAAGTCATCTATATTTAAAATCAATTGGGACTGGCTGCCTGGGCTCTCGGGTATGGCATAAGAAATTCAGGCCTTTCATAGAAACAAAGTCTTTCTCTAGTGTGATATTGTTTCAAACTCTTAGCCTGCTATTATCTTTTATAGATTTTGCCCTAGGGCCTAGGTTTATTTCTCAAGGTCCTTAGGCCATCATCTAGTGACAAGCCTGGGGATAAGAATGAGTATGAATTTCAAATCCTATTAAATATAGGACTGAATTTTTTCTTTAGACTCCTTTACATTAGGTCATGTTAAAGGAAATCATCTGAATTATTCTGTTACATTAGACCATGTTAAAAAATTCATCTGTTTTTATTTGTGCACCATCTTTAGACTTACTTATATTTCTCTTATTTTTCCCCATTAAGAATGCAGCTTTCTATGAAGCTTTTTCTCATCTTCATTTTTTTCTTTTACCACCCAATTGAGACTTACCTCTTGGACTCAAGGTGGGAGCTCTATGAATGCTGTTAAGTGTTTTTCAAACTCAAGAGACATAACTCTGAAACACCTTTCTGTGTCTGTCTCTCCAGACACATAGACTATTCTGAGACATTCATAGGGCCTTTCTTTTCTAAAAAGGTTTATATTTCCTGGTCTCAAATGAAAGCATTAGATGGGGTTTCTTTTGCTACTAAAAAAAGCATGTCCTCCACAGGGATACAATTATAGTCATAAGATTTCAATAACAATGGTTTTTGAAGAAAACTTTAAAACACCATTCCTAATTAGCAAATGATTTAAACAGCTGCATTACCAGAGGCAAGTACTTAAAGACATGCCTTTGGAAACCCTTTTTGCCTGAAGGGGATGGGTAGGATCTGAGGAGTCCCAGATAAAATTCTGACTTCCCTGGTCAACCTGAAGAGATTTTGGCAACTGGGACTCTGTTTGGAGACTACTGGTAGGACCCAGGGAATTTCTGAGGACTAGTAGGTAGAACCATCCCTTTTCTTGCTTGATAAAAAGAAAACTGGTCACATTCTCTGCAAACTTTTGAGAACTTAATTTACTCTTTTCTTTGTACCTTTTTGTAAAGTACAGCAAGCACAGGGTGGTGGGAGGCAAATGTTTGAATGTGTCCTGACAAGGAAGTTTAAGGACACCGCTCTTGAACTTCAATTTATATAGAGATGAGATGGGGGTTTTATATTCTCGATGTGATCCTGATAGAACAGATTGTTAGTGTTTACCCCTGGTTGTCAAAGAGCAAAAACTAAACCAACTACTTTTGGCAATGTTTAGGGGAAAGAGGAGCCAGCCCTACAATTTTATGACTGAATTTTTTGCTGTTATTTGTTTTTTTTCTCAAATAACAGGACTCCTCTAGGCCATGTCTTTGTCTGATCTTGTCTGCTATGATTTGGTTCTGTAGTGGCTCACAGGACATAACACCTTCACTGACTATGAGGTTACATCTGGAAGACGTTCATTGAACAGATTAATCATTGATTGTCGAGGGTTTCTTTCCAGACAACAATATTCTGCATGCACTGTTTTCTTAAAGGTTAGCATACTCCCAACCCTTCATATTCTTGCCATCAGAATCATTCTTTTCATTGTTCAAACCTTATCCTTCATCCTCCATTGCTTGCTTCTTTATTCCTATTCTTCTCAACTAGCCCCATGAGGGAGACGGGTCCAAACAGTGGACCCCACCACTATAATAAATTCATAAACTTGATCTGAGAAGGAAAAGTAGAAGACTAAATAGTTTATTCTTTCCCAAAAAGGACATTCCCCAGCTTTGGATGCTTAAGGAATGCCAAAGTACTAAATTCAAAGACCTAATTTATCAAGTCTTCTAATCATAGAACCTACTTCCCTCCTCCCATTGGGTCAGACTTCTTGAACACCTCAAAAATACGAGGGAGTGGCTGGGTTTTGAATTACCTTCTGATGGAGACTGTCTCCAGAAGGAAGCACTGAACCTCTCAAGGTCTTTGAAACTTAAAGTGGGTTGGCCAAAGGTCTTGTTTTTAGAGAAGGGAGTATTCTTATTCTAAAAGGGCCAAAGGAAAATACTAACTTCTATGAAATATTGGGGTATAGGCTAAAAAAAGTTTAAAAAATATTTCTTATGATAAAGACACAGATTATATCTCACTCACCCTTGTTAACTTAGGAAAAACACAACTATTAAATAGTTATAAAAGCTACTCTTTAATTAAGGAAAAGGGGGAACACAGCTGATTAGGCCTCCACTCAAAGCTGTGAGCCAGGTCCCTTATGCAGAGTCCCAGTCCCTGACCCCCTGGGAGTGCCACCGCGCTAGATGACAACTCCTCCTTCAAGCCAGAATCTAGATGACAACTTCCCCTTCAAGTCACTCCCCATTCAAGTCCTTCAAGTCAGAATCGACCCAGTGACCTAAGGATCTAGAGTCCTCCACTCTACCAGCTGAGCTATGGAAGGGGCTACTTACAATGGACATTAAAGGATGGTCCCTGCCCAGGTGTGTCTTCCTGGGAAAGGGTCTCTGATACTTAGGAGAAGACTACCTAAGACAAAAGGGTATTTAGCATTTACCCTGGGGTCCATTATTCAGTCTGCAACTGCTAGTCTGGGATTCCCTTCAAGGTGGATTCTCATGGGAACAGGGAACAGATTACAAGCTTTGGGAGTCTCCAACCTACAAGCTATTCCTAAAACTTAGGGTTCATCAGATCTAACTAGGCCACAAGTTTGGGATCTCCAGATTCCACGTCAACACCCTAAATGTCCCATTTCCTATCTATTCACACCTTCTACTATGCTCTCTGGAATGCTTATTCCATAGTTAATAAAGTTACTTTTATCTTAAGCCTTTTCCTTTCCCATTCCCTCCTTCTTTTGGCTGTCCCTGAGACTTGGCTTTTACCTGATCATTGTGGGAGAATTTAAGATTAACCTTGGGCAGGGAAGGATGCTCACTCAAGAATGATAGGCTCTGATGATTATCTTTAAAAATAGAGAAATTTATTAAGCTAAATATGAGTTGAATGACCAGGAGGCATGTGTAGGTGAAGGTCTGCCTCCTAGAAGAGACAGGGTCAAGGGTTTTTACACTTTACAGGGACCAGAGACTATGTCACCAAAAAATGGGGGTGGAGAGTAGAATACAGGTGTGAGGTGAAAAGCACAGGTGTCTCTGATTGTAAAAAGCACGGGTGACCCTCACCACAAAGGAGGGTGAATTGTATCTCTCAGGGAATGAATCAATATCTGAGATGTAATGGGAAAGTGCATACCTGTGCTTATCAAGAAACTAAAGGAAATGCTAAAAAAATATCTCTCAGAGACTCCCTTTATCATATAGTTCCTTTCAGATGGGCTTCCTCTAGCCAGCACTGAAGGGTGCAAGAATGGGGAATTTCTCATGTATTCTTTGATTCAGGATTCCTCTGGAGTTTTTGGGTATCCTGGGAACCCTGTAACCCATATCACTGATTACACTGTATCCTTGGCCATACTTTCTGGTAGTAGCATATTTTCACTAGTGGCCTCTAATTTACTTGTCATGAGGGAAGATTGAGAATACTCCTTGCTCCTCATTACTTACATCATTCACTAACCTCTCCTCCTTAGCTATTCATTAAATACAAATTTATTGTCTGATCAAGATTTTGATGGCTGTTTTCTAAAATACTCTTTCCTCACTCACTAGCCAGCAGTTTTTCTTTCTATCCCAATTCCTGGCCTCATACTGGGGAACTGCAACATACACATCAATAGCTTTCAAATGCACTAACTTTTCCTTTCTTAGTCTACTCAATTTCAATAGCTTACTCCTCCACTCTAACTACACATAGAGATATTGTTCATACCCTTGATCTTGACACCATTCATAAGCATTTGACTTCCATATTCATGAACTCCAAAATTCCTTTGCCACATCATAATCTTTTATTCCATCTTTCCCTCTGAGTTATAGCCATTAACCCTATTGTTAATTTTCACTGGGTCTTTGTTATGTTGATAAATAACAGATGTTTTGGGGAAGCAGATAATTATGTCAGGGCCAGTAACCTCCAGTTCACAGACACTGACTGACAGGTTTCACTGAGAACCCCAAGCAGTTGATTTTCAATTGGGATAATGGAGACAAGCTGAGGTTCTTCTGGCAAGTTTCTGTTGAAACTGAATTCCAATGATGTTCCCTTTTCTTTGACTTATATTCCCCACAGGTCTGATAGAGGAATAAGTAGAAGCTAGTTATCTAAATGTTGAGGACTGAGATGGATCTGATCTTCTTAAAACTGACAGCTGAGAGGATTCAAGCTATGTAATAACTAGGAGCAGTGAGTATCCCCAAATAATTCCCAGGCACAGATATTGAAGGTAAAGCTTATATTAAGAAGGAAAGGGAAAAACTAGAGGGGGTAATTAGGGTTTGGATAAGGAAAAGGGTAACCCTGATCTGTTAGGTTGAAGCTGCCCTTCCCATCACAGGAGGGGGGTGATGGGCACTTGGCTAAACTGGTTCTCTTGCTAATAGTGAATATTTCCATTCTCTAAATCAATAAATAATTGTTGTGTTAACATTGGTAAGGACTAGTCCTACGAAGCAGGCTAACTCCTGAGTAGAAACCACAATGGCTTAGCCACAATGGCCCTCTCAGGTGGACCCCCAAGTCAGGAGCAATAAGCAGTGTGATCTGCTCACATAAACCCCCAGAAGCAACTGACTAACCCTTCTCAACTGTCCCCTCACCCAAAGTTCTCCAGGGGGGGTCCCCTGAAATTCTAGGTGAGGCTGACCCTATATTTTGCAGGGATTCCATCCTGCCATCCTTTACATAACAGTCTTCCAATCCTTATGTTCCTTAATTCTTTCTTAGGTCATCTTCAACCTGACTACACTTTTTTTCTTTTAACTATCTCAATTCTTTTGACATCCAGTTTAATTCAAAATTCTTCTTTATTCTTGAGTTCCTTGCCCCCCCTTATCCTATAGCAAATCATGTCTTGCCAGGCACCAACCTTGGACTAATCCCACCACTCTGACCACATACAACCTTCATTCCTATTTTTGTACTTCTGAACAAAGCCCAAGAAAATCATGAATCCATATTGACTATATTCACCACAAATTTGTTACTTAATCCCAACTGAGTCCTCACTGCAAAAAAGAAATCCCTTTATACCTCTCTAATTGATTTGCTATTCTACTCATCACAGAGATATTCTGTCTTTTCATCTCTTCTTGAACCTTTCATGGAACCTCCCCCAGCCCCACTAAGAACCTTGACTCATACTTTGCAGAAAAAAAAAAAGAATCTATTTTCTGAGTTCCCTCTTCTCCCCTCTATTTCAACTTACATCCTCAGACATCTTTTCCCACTATCCCCTTCACCTTTATTTTTCACAAAGAAGTGGCTTTTTTCCTTGCCAACAGCAAATCCTTCTACATACCCCCTAGATCTCATTCTTGTCCTCTCTATTCTAACTCCCTTGATCATACCCACTAACTTATCTTTAATCTCCTCCTGTCTATTGGCTGTTTCCCTATTGCCTTTGTGTACCTACTCCTTGCTCAAGCCTTCCTTGTACTAAAAAAAAAAAAAAAAAAAATCACTTGATTTAACTATAACTACTATCTACTATCCAATATCTCTCCTCCTTGTCACTCTCATGGCTACTGTTATGGGAAAAGTAGTCTATAATCTGTCTCATCTTCTTTTATACTTCTAAGCCCTTTACAGCCTGGTTTAGAAACTCAAGATTCAAGTGAAACCTGTTCTTCAAAGTTACCAATTATCTCTTCATTGCCAAATCTAATATCTAATGATATTTTCTCAATCTTCATCTTTCTTGATCTTACTTTGACAACCTTTTCTCCTGTACCCTGTCTTTTTTAGTTGTTGTTATCATTGTGGTGTGTCTGTGTTTTGTAGTATTGATCTCTCCTATCTGCATGACCAGTTTTTGTGAATTTCCTTTGCTGAACTTACATCAAATCATGCCTATTGACTGGATTTCCTCCAAAATTCTTTCCCAGACATTCTTGCTTATATGTTATTTCACTTGATTATATTATCATGGCCAATGGGTTTAATTATCATCTCTATGTAGATGATTCTCAGATCTATTTATCCAGGCCTGATCTCTCTCCTGATATCCAATCTTATATCATCAACTTGCACACCTTAACCTGGATGTCATATAGACATGTCAGATTCAATATGTCCAAAAAAGAATTCCTTATCTTTCCTTATAAGTTGTTCCTTTTTTCAATTCCCCTGTTCTTGGTAAAGGTGCCACCATAATTCCAAATATCCAGGCTCATACTTTATTACTAACCTCAACTTTTCACTTGTATTCATCCCACATATTCAATCTGTTATCAAATTTTATTGTTTCTACATTCACAACATCTCTCTTCCACATCCTCTTCTATCTACTCACACACCCACCATTCTGCTGCAGATCCTTATCACTTCATATTTGGACTATTGCATTTGCTTCCAGGATGGTCTCTGTGCTTTATCATTCTCCACTCCTATATATCCTCCTCAAATGTCAAAGAAGGAATGAAAGAAGGAAGGAATGAGGAAGGGGGAGAAGGAAGAAAGAAAGAGAGAGAGAGAAAGAAAGAAAGAAAGAAAGAAAGAAAGAAAGAAAGAAAGAAAGAAAGAAAGAAAGAAAGAAAGAAAGAAAGAAAGAAAGAAAAGAAAAGAAGGAAGGAAGGAAGGAAGAAAGGAAGAAAGAAAGAAAGGAAGAAAGGAAGGAAGAAAGAAAGAAAATATATATTTATATGATATATTTTGGTTTGCAACTAGATTCCATCAGTACTTTCTCTGGAGGCAGATGACATTTTTCATCATGAGGCTCTGGGACTGTCCTAGATCACTATATTAATGAGAATAACTAGATTATTCACAGTTGTTAATCAAAAAATATTGCTGTCATTGTGTATGATGTCCTTCTCATTTTGCTCACTTTACTTTGCATCAGTTCATATAAGTCTTTCCAGAAAATCACCTTATTGTTGATTTGTCTTGACTACCTTCTTCTGCAAGATATATTTTCTAGTCTTGCCCACTACTAATGATTTTCCTCTGAGAATACCTTCCTTTTAAAATATATAATGTATAAACATATACTATATATAATGTTTATATACACACATATGTGTATATGTTATGTACAAGTTGTTTCTGTTATTGGAATATCAGCTCACTGCAGAGACTGCTTTTTTGCCTCTTTTCATCCCGTGTTTATTGCAGTTCCTGGCATACAGTAAGGTCTTTTGTTTTTTAAATCCACACCTTCTGTCTTCATATCAATACTAAGATTTGATATTCCAAGCAGAAGAGCAGTAAGGACTAGGCAACTGGGATTAAGTGACTTGCCCAGGGTCACACAGCTAGGAAGTATCTGAGGCTAGATTTGATCTCTCTAATCTCTAGTCCTGGCTCTCCTTCCACTGAGTCACCTTGAAGCCCTAGGAAAAAATACAGATGCCAATATCATCGTTTTTTAAAATAATCTTTAAATTCATCTCATTAAAATGGCAAAAGTCTAAATCTGAGAAAGTGAGAACATTTTGATCAGTAATTTTATCAGTGATTCTTCAGTATCCAGCAGGGTACCCCATTTAACTGGTTGCACTAGGTTTGAAAATGTAAGGAATATATATTCATTAAAAATGGATTGTCTTATAATTATAAAAGTCAGGAAAAAATATAAAGGAAGTATAGAGGGAAGGAAAATGAGGGGAAAATGCTGGTAAAGTGTTACAGTGGCAAACCACATTTCAGAGCAAGTAACTGTTCTGATAAAGGCAGCATTCATTCATCCATCTGTCCATTTAGTTGGCAGAGAATCTCTGCCAAGACAAATGGTCCAAGGACCTTACATTGCAACCTCAATGGAACCACCACCTTGTTTCATTCTTTTAGCCCACAACTGCAGTTCATCAAGCCTCTTTGGAAATTCACAGCTGCACTATGCCTCTCTAACTTTCGTCTTCCCTTGTATAAACTAGTTCTTTTAAAATTCAGAACACACACATCAAAGTCATCATCTCAAACCCTGAGAGAGGCTTCTTTGTTTGTCTGCTGCTAAGCCCTGGAAAATAATTATCTGTGTATGCATGTATTTGGGTGCATGCTTGAATATGTGCTATGTAATTGATGCCTGCCCATTTTCCCCTAAAAGCCTGAGAAGATTTTCTCATCTCCAACTTAGCTGAAACAGATGAAAATCTAAGGAATCTCTAACTACTTACATTTTAGACCTTTGGGATGCTTCTCTCTGTCTCCATCTCTCCCTTTCTCTCTCTCTCTCTGTCTTTGACTCTCTTTCTGTGTTTCTTGTAAATAACAACAACCTACTAGAAAATTCTAGTGATTACCATTTGTTCAACATTCTTTTTTCCTGATATTAGAGTTGAACAAAAGTGGACAATTGACCAAATGAAAATGAACACTTCTCAGCTTTATACAGTTTGACAAGTCTGGGGGGCAAAGAGGAGCTAAAATAAAATGTCAAAGTGACCCAAGAACTTTACTAGATTTGAACATTAATATTGCCTTTGGTGTCCCACTGGATTTATAAAATGACATGTCATGAATGGCCTTGGGTTCATGTTCTGAATCTCCACACAAGAGTCTTGGATTCAGCTGCCATGTTCAACTGTAAAGGTCACCAGTATTTGAAACATAATAAATGGCCTCTTTATTGGTTTTTCTAGTCTTTGCCATTAAGTTCATAGGACTTTGAGAGTCATTCTCTAAAGAAAAATCTGCTCTAGCAATGCAGTTTAAAAATCATTAAAGTAAAAGAAGAAAATCCAAAACTTGAAAAATTTCTGCCACTGTGTAGTTTTTGAACATGTGTGTCTTGTATCTTCTGTAGCAAAAAAGGATTACCATCTGTACTGAGCTCAGCTTGCCTATATTCCAACTTAACCTGAGAAAAGTACTATAAGGCAGGAATCTGCAAAGTTTTACTGTCAAATCTTACTCTTTAATGTTCCAGGAAACTATTTCTATGGGATTGTCCTTCATAATATATTTCTTTTCTCCTGAGCATAGCATAATGGATAGAGTATTGCATCCGTCCTCAGAAAGAACTGAGTTTTAATCCAGCCTCAGACTTTTAATAGTTGTGCGATTCTGGGCAATTCAATTAATCTTTATAGTCCTCAATTTCTTCATCTGTAAAGTTGGATTAATTATTCTACCTCTCAGGGTTGTTTTGAAGATCAAATTAGATTGTGATTATAAAGTGTTTTTGTTAACCTTGAAGCACTACGCAAATATGAGTTATTGATATTATTATTCAATCCATCCATTCTCTTCATTTAGTGGTTCTTCTTACCTATGTCCTTTTTCTCAACATGAATAGGTCCAATGTCCTCTTCAATACCAACCAATCTAACTATGAGAGAAGTAGCTGGTGGCTTAAGGGACAGAGCACTGGGCCTGGAGTCAAGAAGACATGAGTTCAAATATAGTCTCAGACACTTACTTACTATGTGGTCATGGGCAGATCATTTAACCTTTGTTTGTCTCAGTTTTCCCACTTGGGATAACAATAGCACCTACCTTGTAGTTGTGAAAATCAAATAAAATATGGGGCAGCTGGGTAGCTCAGTGGATTGAGAGCCAGGCCTAGAGTCAGGAGGACCTAGTTTCAAATCTGGCCTCAGACACTTCCCAGCTGTGTGACCCTGGGCAAGTCACTTGACCCCCATTGTCTACCATTACCACTCTTGGAACCTTGGAACCAATACACAGTACTGGCTCCAAGCCAGAAGGTAAGGGTTTAAAAAAAAAATCAAATGAAATATTTGTAAAAAGTGTTTAGCTCAGGACCTGGCACACAGTAGGTTCTATTTAAATGTTTATTCTCTTCCCTTTCTTTTCCCCTCTGCTCCCTCCATCACTGTTTCTTAAAAACAAACAAACAAACAAAAACACAAAACAAACAAAACCATCAGTTCTCTTCTCAGTTTGGAATGTTCTTGTTAATTTGGTCCCATGTAGGGGGCAGCTATAGTATAATAGAAAAGATTATGACTACGTGAGCTTTCATACATCAGGAGAGAAAGTCTTTAGAATCTTTGTTAGGATTTGCCCACAGATGGAAGATGTGGATCAGAGACCCAATTAACTTGCAGGGGCCAGTGCAACAGAGGTCTAGATTCATTTATACATGGACCATTCCACATTTAATAGAAAATTGGTGGGGCAAAGGTGATAAAGAAATTGTGTTATATTTCAGTGTACTCTCCCCAAGGATCAAAATAGCACAAGGGAGAGTGTTTCCTCCCATCACTCAAGTGTTGGAGGATAAATTTGTATTTTATTTCTCGCTATATCTATGAAGTAAATATTCATTCATAAAAGGTAATTTATGTTAATGAGTTAAGTAGAAGTGGAGAATTAGTTACTACTGGTGTCTGAGTAGGTATAGGTATGTGTAAGCATTCATAAGAATGGATGCTAACATTAGAGAAAGACTTCCCTGATCCCTTAGGTAGCACCTTAGGACTCTGAGGTAGCCAAGTCTGCTTTGGGAGGGTGAGTACACATCCTAATTCTCAACTGTCTAGGAGGTACTAACATGATCAAGAGGCATACTGCCTGGAGATTAGGAAAGGGGCAAATTGTAGTCTGATTGATTCACCATGAGCTAATCCAGAGTGGAATATAGAGACTCATTTAAGGTATTCAAAGAAATATTTTTACAACTACTTGAAAAGACCCTTTGTGTACAGGATGAAGCTGCTAGAACTGAACTATAAAACTCCAGAGAATTTAAAAAAGCCAAAGGTCAGTCAGACAAAAATCATGTGCTTACAATGACTCGGCCACTATGGATGAATGAATGAATAGCTCTTATTACATATAAAGCACTGTGCTAAGAACTGGAGATGCATATAGAAAGCCGAGATAGCTCCAGTTCCTACTCCCAAGGATATCACACTTTTCCCCTGATTCTTTTTTAATTTAATTTTTAAAATTTTAATAACAAATTTCCACATATGTTTTCCAAAGTTATATGATCCATTTGTCTCCCCCTCTCACCCTGCAATTCAATCTGGGTTATACACATATTATCATGCAAAACACATTTCTATGTTATTTATTTTTGTAAGTGAATAATCTTATACAACCAAAACCCCCAAACATATACCCATATAAATGAGTGATAACTCATATGTTTTCATATGCATTTCTACTCCAACAGTTCTTTCTTTGGAAGAGGATAGCATTCTTTTACACAAGTCCCTCAGAATTGTCCTGTATCATTGTTTTGCTGTTAGTAACAAAGTCTATCACATTTGATCATTCCACAGTATGGTAGTTACTTTGTTTAATGTTCTCCTGGTTCTACTTATTTCACTGTATCAGTTCACATCTTTGCAGCTCTTTCTGAAATCATCCTGTTCATCATTCCTTATAGTAAAATAGTATTCCATTACCGTCATATACCACAATTTATTTAGCCATTTCCCTAACTGAGGGATCTCCCTTTAATTTACAATTCTTTGCCACCATAAAAAGAGTAGCTATAAATATTTTTGTACAAATAGGTCTTTTCCCATTTTTTTTTAAATCTCTTTGGGATACAGACCTAGTAGATCAAAAGGTATGCATTGGTTTATAGCCTTTGGAGCATTAATTTCAAATTGCCCTCCAGAATGTTTGGATCAGTTCACAAAGCATTAGTAAAGGATCTCATATCTTAATGGGAGAGACTTATGTGACAAGTTTCAGCTATAAGTCAGATGGAAAAAAATCACATAGTCCTTGGGGTGCCAGGGCAAAGCAGATGGCTATAGCTCTTATTTAATGTTATTTTCACAGATAAAATCTCATCAGTTTTTGATGTTGTACCACTTGATAGGGCAAAGGATTTGGGTGACAAAATCTTTATTTTGGGGTATTCAATAACTTTGGTTGTAGTCCCTTCAAGCGTAGTTGCCAGATTGCATCTGCATCTCCACAGAAGTTGATTCCCAGGATGATGGCTAAGAGTGTTGACCTGGAAAGGCTCTATTCTAACTCACAAGTTCAGAGTGCTGGGCTATTTCTGTACCTATTTGACAGTTAGTGGCAATTGGTCAGCATTTGTTACTGGTGGTGATGAGGAAAATGGGCTTCCTCTCCACAATTTCCTTATCTCGATGACATCTTTGAGGGGCCTGGCTGGAAGCAGTTTTGGTGTTATTTTTTTAGGTGGGGAAGAGACTTCTTTTTCCAAGGCTCTTGAATTCAAGAGTCCTGAGGTGTCTTCTTCAAGGTCTGAGGAGAAATGGTGGTCATGGTGGTGGTGGCAATAAATACATACTGCCTCCTGTATCTTCTTCCAGGAAATCTTGCTGCTTCAGACTCTATGAAGAGGTTGCACTAGGTGAACCCTTTACTTCTTCCAGCTCCCCAACTAGGCTTCTCTGCTCCCTAGGAGGAATTCTAGAAAGACTTGGAAAGGAATTGAACAGTGAGAAGAAAATTTCCTCTATATCTCAACTGGCTTCCTCTAAGTCTCCTCTAAAATACCATCTTTCACAGGAAGACTTTCCCAACTCTTCTTAATTCTAGTGCTTTCCCTCTGTTAATTATTTTGTTCTTATCCCATATATAGATTGTTCTGTATATATTTATTTATATGTGCTCTCCCCCATTAAACTGACCTCCTTGAGACTATGCTGTGATTGTTATTGCCCTTTACTTGGACAATGAGATCAAATCAGTCAATGCTTAAAGAAATGAATTCAGAGGGACAGCTAGATGCTCAGTTGATTGAGAGTGAGGTCTAGAAAATGGAGATTCTGAGGTCAAATCTGTCTTCAGACACTCTCTAGCAGTGTGACCTTGAGCAAGTCACTTAATCTCCATTGCCTCCAGTGATGGGCAAACTTTTTAAAAAGGGGGCCAAAGGAAAGGAAATACTCATCTGTCAGTCTGTTTCTAAAGCCGCTTTTCCAAAATTTCATTGTATTGCATCCTACTCATTGTATTCGTCAGATTAGGAATAATGTCAGGAAGCCAGATAGAACATTTCAGGGGGCTGCATCTGGCTGGAAGGCCGTAGTTGCCCATCACTGGCCTAGCTGTTAACTGCTCTTCTGTCTTGGAACCAATGCTCAATATTGATTCTAAGCCAAAAGATAAGGGTTTAAAAAATTAATTCAGACAATTCATACTTTGCTAATATAATGAGAAGACAGGACTCGATGGAAAAGACCCTGATGTTGGGAAAGATTGAATGCAAAAAGTAAAGGGGACAGCAGAGGATAAGATGGATAAATAGTGTCATGGAAGTAATGAACGTGAGCTTGACAAGACTTCAAGAGTTGGTGGAGAACAGAAGAACCTAGTGTACTAAAGTCCATGGGAACGTGAAGAGTCAGACATGCCTGAATGATTGAACAATGACAACATTACATTAACCTAGAGCAACAGTGTTATAAAGATCTAAGCCTCTGACACCTTTCTTCTCTCTGCCTTCAGAAACACCTTACTCACAAATCCCTGGTCTGGTCAGCAACTTTCTCTCTATTCTCCTCTTCCCCCACCCCACCACCCCCAATACAATTTTTACTTCCTGTAAAGGAGATTAGAGGATCAATAAATTGTATTTCAGAAGGAGGAATGGAATTGGCTGACCTCATTTCGGAGTAAGTGACTAGAAAAGAAAATTTCATTTCCAAGCCTAAACTACATTATGACTTGACGGCTCTCTCCCTGAAATATTGTGTTTTCTGCTCTAATTTGTCCAGTAATAATAACTTTTTAAATCCTCCAAAGGTTATTTATGTGTTTATTATAGTGTTGCTCTAGATTAACATGACTGGCAATAACAGTCATAGCATAGAGCCTTTCCTGAGGACTAATGACAAGAGAGGAGAAATGAATGGATTGAGACACAGCTGAGAGCAATTAATCTCATTGAGTTAATAATTCCTAACACATGCCCCATGTTGAGGTTGCCATTGTTTTATCAAGTGAACACTGCAGAAGGAAACACAGGTGTATAGATCTTTTCTTTTGCCTATGGCAGTTTCATTTTTTTGTGTGTTTGCTATATTTTCCCCAGGCTCTTCTACAGAATCACTGCTTCCTTCATTAGCCTTTCAAATTGCTTAATGTTTGCGGCAAACTGTACATTGTGATATATTGCCTTTACCTCAATATCCCATTTAGCTCACTCTACTACCCTTACTACAGACACAAAATGAACTGTCAGTTCCATACTCATTATGTAAATACTCTCTACCCAGGTACCATTATTCTGACTTCCATTAGCTCTACTCTGCCATTATTTTGGCTTCCTGTGAGTCAGAAGTGGCAAATTGCATGTAGATTTGTGGAAGTTTGTGTGTGTGTGTGTGCACGTATATGTGTGATCTGGATGGAGTATTGTCCCTAAGACAGAACAGGAAATCAATAGAATTTGAATTAAATACTACATTTAGCACTTTTAAAATCTGATATTCTGTTCTCCTCTCAACCAAAGATATTTAACATGCATGCCTAGTAAAAACTGTTAAGGGTTGAAGAAGTATATATAGGACAAGGGCAATTCTTCCCTCCAAACGGGCAGATCCCTACACATCTTCATTACTTAAACAACTTAATTACTTTTCAAGACTGTGAAAAAAATCTTTGTCAGTTCTGAAGTGCTATTTTAATGTAAGTTATTATGCTTATTAATTTTTTAGTTCACAGATATTTTCATCCTGTAGCTATGGCCTCAGGAATAAGAAGTGTGACAGGGAAAGAAGAATTAAATGCCTTCTGTGTGCCAGGCACCATGCTAAGGGCTTTATAAATATTATCTTATGTAATTATTGTAACTTGGACCCCTTATGTTGTCACGATGGAGTAGAATTTCACTCTACACCTCATTATAACAAACAAAAATATTTGTTGAGTTAAATAACCCAGCTAAAAGCCAGGGGAGGGGAATAAAGTCCAAATTATGAAGAATCAATTAGGTAATTAATGAATTAGGTCCCTAATTTCTAATAATGTGGCTGCTCTTTTGGCTGTAATGAAGAAGATGTTCTTTCTTTATGGGTAAAGCTACTAGGATGCAGGAATAAATGAAGATGTGCTGGAATTTCTACTTTGACTTTGAGAGTTTATATTCTTTCTATTGCAAGGTCTTCGGTTCATTCATCATGTTCATATACTGTTGTTAGCAGGAATAATAATAATGATGATAACAAGAGTTTCCAGTTTGGTTATATTTCATTATAGAAGATTTCATTTGAGCCTCAAAATATCCCGGTGAGATAAGTCCTAGATTTTGTGTTACTTTCATTTTTATGGAGGAGAATTTTGAGGTACAAAGAAATGAAGTGACCGATCACATAGTAAGTGGTTTAGCTGCAAAACAAACACAAGCCTTTTTCATCTAAAGCTGTTGAGAAGTGAATGCTCTTTCTCCTATCCCTCGCTACTTATCACCTTTAATGCAGCTCCTACTGACTTGAACCAACTGTTAAATTTTTGTGGAGAGCATTTATACCTTGCAAATCAGTAAGCACTATAAATTTGAACTTGATTTATTGTTTTGTTGATTATCTTGACTTAAGAAAATAATGGAGGAAATGTTAATAATGCAGATTAAACATAAAAGTGTGTTTTGCACATGTCCATCACTGTCTGTCACAACTGGTTGTTAAACATTTACCAGCATCACCCTGAAGTTAACCAAATGACTTTAAAGCAAAAGATACTACTTTAAGGTATCCCTCACTATAGAATGGCCAATAGAACTCAGATTCATGGATTCACAATTGATTTTTGCACATCAGACATATTTGGTAATACAAATAATAGAAAGCTAAACATAGTCTTATTAATGTCAGAATTAAATGACCATTTCTGCTTATTGACTGACTGACTGACTCCCAACAAAAAAGTAGAGAAAGGAAGAAGGATCAGAAGAGGACACAGGCAACCTAATGGTGCTTGTTGGATCCTAGGTTTTCATTTTAATTGTCAAAGTTGTTTCTTTCCGCCAATGGTAGGACAATGAAAATAGGTGAAAAGTAACTTGTGAAACAGAATATTATCATCGATAATCAATAAGTGGGCATTTTACAGGAAGTATACGCATCAGTCACTTGGAAGATTTGTGGGAACTTATTACATATCTATCCTTAAGAGAGATAGCAAATAGGGATAGAAAAGATAGACTATAAACAGCCTCCAGCAGGCTGCCCATTTAGTGCACTGTCACCCAACAACCTTAAAAGGACTTTGATTTGTGTGTACTTTTACCCGTTCAATAGCTTTCTTCAACATTTATTATATGCTGACATCCAGGGATATCGATCCGAATATATTTTATCACTAAGGGTAGCTGATGTATTTAAGCATCCAAAGATTTTGTTCTTAGCACATTTTTATCTATGAGGCATTTTCCCCAGGAACCTGTGGTTCTGAGTGTTTTGTATGGCAGCAATACTTCAATGCTCATTTTTAGCTTTGGGTTAGGAAAATTAAATCCTGATAGGCTGTCCTCAATTTTTTTTCCTTAATCATAAAGTAATGTGGACTTTACCTACAAATCTTGTAGGCAAGGATCCTGTCTCATTTATCTTTATATCTCCTCTGGAGGGTAACACAATGCACTGCACATAGTAAGTTGCTTAATGAATGTTTGTTGAATGAATGAAGCAGGCTGTCTGGGCTAGAAGATTATACTTCATCCAGGGCACTGGGACTTTCTGATGTATCACAATAGCATCCTTTGAATGGAATTATTTCCATCATCTCATAAACTTGATATTGAAATGGAAATTAAATATTTTAATGATCAATCCAATACATGCTACAGGGTACCAGCATGTCACAAACCCCGAATTCATGGGTAATAAAATAGTATTGTAGGACAAATGATAGCATATACAAGCATTCCAGAAAGAACTCTAACATGACCACATTCTAAAAGTGGTATATAAATGAAATTCTGGGATCTTTTGCTAGACTATTCCCATAGCCTAGCATAGTGCTGCTGAAGAAGAACTGCTTAATAAATGCTCGATTGATTGATCTTTTCTTTCTCAGTGGCATCAATATCCAATCTTCTCATTTTATACTTCAAATACTTCAAGGATCTGTCATTAATTGGGTTGGAAATTACCTTCAATGATGAAAAGACAGGCATCTTTCTTTGCCTTGGTAGATGTTCTCTATAAGATGCCATGAGTTGAAAAGTTCTTCATCTCATGGCCAACCTTCAGGTAATGAACTTCTCCAAACTAAGCAAAGTTGGTAAACCCTTTTCCAGCCTGTCAGGTAAAGTCTTTGTAAAGGAATATGTAGGCTCATATCTACAGTAGGAATAGGGATTTAAATAAGATTGGAGAATGGAAAGACAGCAACTGAGGTCAACAGCTCTAACATCTAGCATGACCACCATAATCACTCTTGGAACTTTGGTGGCATCTCCTTGTTAAATTGTGAATATTTGGGATAATGGTCTATTGACACTGAAAATGATTGATCTTTTACTTTGGGGAAAAGACTATACCATAGCTTATATATATCTAAGTCATGCTCTTGGCTTGAAACTTTTCAGAGGAATCAGACACAGATCTTAGGAGCTCTACAATACCTTACATAAATGATCATATTTGATCTTCATAACAACTCCATGAAGTAGCTGCTATTATTATTCCAATTTAAAGATGAGGAAATTGAGGCACTAAAAATTTAATGGCTTACCCAGGATCACACAGCTCATTCATATGTGGGGGTAAGATTTGAATTGAAGTCTTCACGATTTCAAGTTCAACACTCTCCCCACTGTGCCACTTAGCTACCTACCTGTATGTGGATGTAAACCAGGACTGAGAGATATAACTGGAGAAGGTACTATGAAGACAGTGTGGACTTTGGTCTCTGGAAGAGAGGAGTAAGCCTACTTCTCCTGTCAACTTATACCCTTCTGTGCTCTCTCTCCATCCCTCAGTTCAGAAACTTCTGAGCCCTAGTGATGGTAATTGTAAAGGGGCAGTAGAAGATCAGCAATGGAGTTCCAGGAAAGAAAATAAAGGCATTTATTAAGTGCCTACTATGTACCAGGTACAAGCCCTTTACAAAGACTGTTTAATTTGATCTCATTTAAAGAGCAGTTCCAGGAATAATCAGGAGCTGGAACTGAGGAGCAATAAGAAGTCATGTTTTAGAGGCACAAACCAAGATCCGCCTTCAATGAGTATCATGAAATCAGCACATCTATGATTTCCTAGAGTTGCCTGAGGCACTGAGAAATTTTCTTATTAAGTTTCATAAAGAAAGCTTCAAGAAGACAATTCAAAGAAGTTATGATGAAAAATGCTATTCACCTCTAGAGAGAGAACTGATAAACTCTGAATGCATATTGAAGCATAATTTTTTCACTTTTTTTGTTTGTTTTTATTTATTTTTGTGCAACCTGATTAATATGAAAATGTATTTTGTGTAATTTCTCATGTATTAGGGTTATCATGTTGCTTGCCTTCTCAATGGGTGAGAGAAGGGTTGGAAGGAGGGAGAGAATTTGGCACTGAACATTTTTTAAAAATGAATGTTAAAAATAAATAATGGATAGCTAGATGGTACAGTAGATAGAGTGCTGGTCAGGAGCCAGGAAGACTCATCATCCTAAACTGAAATCTGGTCTCAGACAATTACTAGCTGTGGGGCCCTGGGGAAGGCTTACTCCTATTTGCCTCAGTTTTCTCATCTGTAAAATGAGCTGAAGAAGGAAGTGGCAAAACCACTTCAGTATTTCTGTGAAGAAAACTCCAAATGGAGTCACAAAGAATCAGATATAACTGAATAACAACAAAACTAAATTTTATCTATATTTATATGTGTATGTGCATACATATATGTATTTGTATATATATATATGTGTGTGTGTGTGTGTGTGTGTGTGTGTGTGCATATATATATTAAAGAAGATTTGGAGAGAAAGCAAAATTTCTTGGATAGAGATCTGTCCAAGGAGTCAGGAATACCTAGTCTAAATCATGACCCCTGATACATACTGGTTGTGTGAGCTTGGGCTAGTCACTTAACTTCTCTGTGGTCTAGACAGCTCTCTAAGTCTAAGTTGCAGAAAAGGTACTGATTTTCACTGGTAAGTAAGTAATCTCACAGAGTTCTGGTTTCTATAGCAATGAAAACATCAATCTGGTTGAAGAAGGAACCTTCATCTTGAAAGAAGGTGCTTTCCTAGACAGGTATAAAATTAATTTAAAAAAACGCTTTTCACAGAACTGTGTTAACTAAGGCACTTTATACCTCTTAAATCACTAAAAGGATGTCAACTATAGAAGAAGAAGAAAACAAAGGAGTTGTAAAAGGAAGGAATGGTATAGCCAGACCATTTCATAGCCTCACTCCCCACCTCATACTGTCTCACACTCTGGGCTTATGGTTTTTGAAGGAAGAATCTCAATCAAGCAACCAGTATTTACTACACCAAAGTTTCTGAGTCATCATAGAAATAGATGGTAGAAATAATTCTATCAAATGCCTGGCCCTCCATTTAGAATAAGCAGATCAATGAAATATTTATGCTGATAAAGATACCTGAAAATGCAGGAACACAGAGCTCAGAGAATTTCAATTACTCTGACCCAACAGAGTCTACCAACAGCTGAATCATTAAGAAAGGGTTTATGTACCTGCAAGCAATAAAATACTGTTTTCTCTCAGAGACTGAGGTCTCTGAGGCAAATTCCAACTTAGTCATACAAAATAAATGAGGTAAATAAAATGGGAGTTAGCAAAGGTGCAGTCTATACCTTGAAATACTAGAGAACTTGAAAATATTGCAGAAAGTACGTTTGGAATTAATAGTGCACAAGGTTTGAACTTTAAAATGCCAGAGTTATAAGGAATATGGGGGAGATAAGATTAGGAGGGGTTATGAGGCAGCAGAATGCATCAGCCAAAGGTAATTCCACTTCTTCCAATGAATGTTTGCTTTCATAAATGGGGATAAAACTAATTTTAATCCCCTTGCCACATGGCTATGTTGAATAAGACACTTTATACCTCTTAAACCACTGTAAGAATATAAACTATGAAAAAATATTTTGAGCCAGGAATCTGCTTAAAGGAAATTTCCTTTTGACCCTAAGAAAGGGGAAGATGGAGTTGGACTTCTTATTACACCCTCATTATCCTGTACCTAGGATAATGTATCCAGGGGTGTGCAAGTAAATGTGTAACAACCAGGTCTCAAAAAAACCCAACTATATATATACATACATATATATATATAGGTAAACTCAAAAGTGTTTCATATATATATTATTGAGTTTATATATATATATGAAACACACTTTTGAGTTTAACCTGCATTATTAGCCTTTTATCAGTCATTTTCTTAAGTTTAAACAATCAACAAAACAATAAACCAACTCTAATTTGTAGTATTTGCAGACCTGATGCATGAAAGCTAACATTTGAAATTTAACAATCAGCTCTCTTGAGCTCGTTTAAGTAGTCTACATGCAGCACACCTCTGTCAGACTTAATATTATTCAAAGAGCATATTTAAAATTCAGATCCCTTAAAAATGATGAGAGCTAAAAAAAGAGCTTTCTTTTGCCTTAGAACCAATTCACAGTATTGATACTAAGACAGAAGGTTTAAAAAAATGATGAGAAGCAGGATGGTGCAATGAATAAAGGGCTTATCTTCTAATCAGGAGGACTTGGGTTTAGGTATTGCCTGTGACACATACTGACTTGTGTGCCAGGTTAAGACACTGGACCTCTCAGTGTACCTTCCCACTCCCACAGCAACTCACTTAGATAGAGGATCTTAACTTTGGTAAATCATGGACCCCTTTAACAGCCTGGGGAAGCCAGCATTTTTCTCCTGTTGTTGGTTTTTTTTTTTTTAATACATAGTTGAAGGAAATGCTAAATTTTGCTTAGAGGTTAGAGAAAATAAAGATATCATTTTTTCCCCTCCAAGTTCACAGACCCTTTGAAATCTATCCAGGGACCCCTAAGGGTTTCCTAAGTTAAGATCATCTAAGATGTTGTATATCTGCATTGCTTGAAGGAGTTTCTGTGCTGGGTTCACTAAACCAATGAAATGACAGGTCTGTGTAAAAACAACAGAAAAAAAATGATTAAATATCAGTGTGTTTTGATCAGGCATTTTCTATCTGTTTTCTGTGCTTCTTTATTTCCCCTCAGAAATCTCTAGGTTTATAACAAAAGAGAGAAAAAAAAAAAGAAAGATTGATTCCAATTTAATAAAAAGAAGTCTGTACTAAATTCACCAGGACACAGAGTCCCAAGAGCCATCTAAGACTAACTCCCTGCAGGAATAATCTTGAAGTCCCACAAAGGGACATTAGATTTCTTTCCCATGAAGGCACTAGAAGCATGGATTAATTTTTCAATAACAGCAAGCTGATGCCCAGCCCCCATCCCTCACCCACGAAGGAGCTGCCATCTGTTCTCCAAGCCAAGGTTTTCACAGACCTATGGAATTTCTCCAAAGGTCTTGAACAGGATGATCCTTAAGTATATTTCCTCCTGGACTGACCCACATTTAGCTAACATGTCAGTGGGATGTTCTCAATAACACCAGTTCCATCTCATCTAGCTGTAGATAAAATCACTACTGTGTAGGTGGGTCACAGAATGTTCTGAATCTTTCATCTTTCTGTCATTTTTATGTTCACATTAACACTTGAATATCTTGAGGATATTCTGGGAAAGCAGACTTTAACATAATGTGCATTATTTGGATGGAAAACTGAATAAAGAGTTTCTCAGGTTTGTTGGGAGTCTATTAAATTGTTGGAGCTTATGCATATGGGAATAGATCATAAAAAATAATAGTCATACTATGGTTTCTGGGGCTGGTCTTTGGCCGAATTATGATCATCTATCTTCAATTTCCTTACACCTTCCTTTTTTATCTTTATCTCCCTTTTCTTATCTTCTTTCTCTGCAAGCTGATACTTGCATATTACCCTTAGTTGCCCAGCATGCCATTTGCAGTATCTAAGTACTAGTGAAAGTTTCCATTTGCTCAGCCTCTGAGAAACGTGTGTGTGTACAGTGTGTGTGTGTGTGTGTGTGTGTGTGTATATACGTGTGTGTAATAAACTATTTCACTTCACAATCTTAAAAAACATTTGCATCTTGTTATAAAAAATAAGTATGATAATCTGAGTAGGGTCAAAAGAAAGCAATTTGGGTGTGAGGAAGGATAAAAGGATATAGGGAGATTATAAGGTGATTGGAGGAGGAAAAGGTAAGGGAAGGTATATAGGAGATAAGGGAAATGGGTTATGTAGAAGAGGGCAACTCAAATAGGTTTATTCTCAGAGGCTTGAGATAGAGAATACAGGGAAGAAACCAGGGCCAGTAAGAATGTTTAGGTTTTAGCTGGAGAGTTTCTCTTGTTAGTTTCTCCAGTCTCTTGAGGGAGGAGTCAAGAGGGCCCCTCTCTGCCAGTCAAACCGATGGCTGGAGGAAGTCTTGAGGTAGGTACTTCCTGCCAATATGGACACCCCTAGTTCTTTCAAGAAATAAAAGAAAAATGATTCCTTCCCCTTGAGCCCTTGTCTTAATTTTAGACACAATGATTCACCAGAGGGTTTGAATAGTGTTATGGGGATAATTTGAGGAAAGGTGTGTGAGATAAGGGATTTTGAAAGGAGGTTGTCAGAGACTTGCTAAATGGGTAATCTAGGTTACAGGTAGGCTGGGATTAAGGAGATTCAGGATATAATAGGACTGAAGTCAAGAGTATAACACAGAAGGGAAACAGAAATCTTCAGGGAGAAGAGAAATTAAACTAAACAGACAAACAGCAGGCTTTACAGACTGGGACTTAGACTCAAACACAGGCTGAGGGAAATAGACCAAACTGAAATTAACAACAGGCTTAGTTAATTTCACAGGAAGGGACTTGTTTTGAAGTTACACCTTCCTCCAAGATGGATACCCGGCTTCCCTTCAAGCCCAGAGTATGTTGGTTCTTTCCCTCTTCTTCCCTCTCTTATATAACTAACTGACCAATTATACTAATAAGTCTGTTGAAACAACAAAAGGGTTTATTATCTTTAAAGGTTGATGTGTCAGGAAAGTGGTTCAAAGGAAGCCCTAACAGTTGTCTCAGGAACCTCAGGTTGGGGAAGGGTGGCAAAGATGGAGTCTGAGTAAGGACCAGCCTTTAACTCAGCTTACAAAATAAATGATGACTGACTAGTTTCTCTATATCTAATATTGTCAAATAACAATTAACCCTTCACAGATTTTAACTCCTCTCTAATCACTCTCCTTATTAACTCCACAGACATATAAGGTAAGGGAGGAAAGGTAGGAAATAATATTAGAGAAGGAAGATATAAAGGGTTTATCCAAAATAATAATTTCTTAAGTAAATATATCAAAGCTAGGCTAAATTTCAATACTACAACTAGGTAAGGAAGCAGCTCGGCTGATCAGACAACCTCCCTCCATGGGAGACCCTAATCAACTCACTTTTCCTCAAGATTCCTAACTCCCAACTGCTTTTTGGAACTCAGCCAAAGCTTGAAAAAAAAAAACATATGACCCCCACTCTCTATACTACAATAGGTAACAAGGGGATTTATTAATACCAGGGTCAGTCAGAAGGGGAGAGGTGTTCAGGATTTTCTAACTGCTGCTAGGGAGAGGGTGATGTGGGGGATGGGTCGCGGAGAGGTTTAGACAGAGAGAGAGAGACCAGCTCTCCCAGTCAGGAAGATTTGACTGCCTTTTAAGTAAAGTCTTTATCAAATCTAGGGATAACTTATTTGAGGATACTCTACTTGCCTATAGAAACTAAACCCACAACATCTAATCACCAAGCCCTCCCTTCCACCCAGGACCCAAAGGAAATTCAGGGAAGGGGAAGGATGGAGATGGGAGATCAGGGAGAGGTCCAGAGAAATGAGATAGATCCAAATTACCCCAAAACAAATTAAGCACAGGCCAAGGCCGAAGCAATTAGGCCAAAGCCAGGAGGTTAAGCCAAAGCAAAAGCCTCCAGCCATAGCAAAAGCCAGAAGGCAAAAGCCTCGTCAGTTGAAACTTCATCTCTATTTATAGCTTTAAGTTCTGATGTTCTGAAGATTCTAAGATGTTTAATTGACTTTTTCTGTAATTTAGAAATTACAGAAGCAAAAAGTTTCTGTTAGCCACCTTGCATTACCATCTTAAGAGAAAATGACCTGCATCAAGTGTTACAACTGAAAGAATGAAGGATAGAATGTCAGGCAATATTAGAGGTCAGGCTGCAGAACTGGTGTCACAGAACACTACAAGCACGCAGATAACAAGCAGACAATGAGCTTTTATTAGGCACTTTCTGTATGTAGGGCACTCTGTGAGTGCTGGGGATATAGAGAAAGGCAAAAAGAAAGACAGGTCCTGCTTATTACATTCTAGAGGGGGAAGACGACACCTCAGAGAGAACTGAGAAAAGGTTAGGAAAGAGAAGGTGTCCTTGTGCAGGGCATAGTGATAAGTCTGGTAGAGTGAGGAACACAGCTGGGTGATAAATGAAATGTGGCTGTGCTGAATCTATCCTGAAAATGGAGGTTCCAAAGAATTTAAAGTGAGAATGGGCAATGGAAGGAAGGGTGGTTATAGCAAGCTTAATCGGGCTGCAATACATTTATATAAGAAGGAATTATAAAGAAGTATAGTGGAAAGTATGTCATAATAATATATATGATAGTTAAGTGGGGAGAGAAGGGAATAACCTATGGAAAACCTGTAGATTCTACTAGTATACTCCTGGGAGAAATTCAGAAAGTCCCATAGACCTTTTATCCCTTGTGGTAAATTTATAGGAGTATGCGGACAAGAATCATGGAATGGGCAGTGGTGAAATTTTTATCATTGCCAGCAGTAAGGAAATAAGGAAGTCTTGGTTGCTGTCTCCCTTTCCAAACTTTAAAGCTTTGACTTGTTAAAGAAACATTAAACTAGTTTTTCTTGGATCTAGTTGTCAGAGCAAGAAGCTATAGATAGAAATTACAGTGGAGCCTATTTTGAGTTAAAGGAAAAAAATGTCCTAAGAATTAGTTTTCTAAAGAACAGAGCCTTGTAAGGTAATGAGATCCCCATTGCAGGCAAGAAGCAAGTTCCCCAACAAAGTAAGCAGAGATCTATAGTGTGGGAATACTGGCATCAATGTAATCTCAGATGTATGTGTGAGTACCTTTTTTGGGAGGAGAAGAGGGAGGTGCTGTGTGTGCATGTTTATAGAGATTAAGGATCAACTTGGCTCTTCTAGCTGCTCCCAACTATCTATAATACCTATGTGGATGGCTAGTCATGACTGTTTTATTTAAAAGTGAATTCATTAAAAATTTCCAAGGGTCTAATAATACCTTATTTTTTTTTTTTTAGTAATTTAGGAAAAGCAGCAAAATAGGAAAGACCACTAGCCTGGAAGTTAGTAATACTGGATGTTCATCTCACTTGCTTAACTTCCCAGGGTCCATTTCCAAATCTATATAAGGAGAGAGATAGTCTTAATGATCAGTAGAATGTAAATTCCTTTCAAGGAAGGATGTCTCATTCTTTGTACTTGTATCCTCAGCACCCTCCATAATGCCTGGCATATAGTAGACGCTTAATATTTATTTGTTGGTTGGTTGATTGATTAATCAGTCACAGGTACATAGATTTAGAGATATAAGGGACCTCCAAACCCTACTAGTTGAAATCCCTTATTTTATAGATGAGGAAATGTTTTCAGGTCTCCTTTAGCTATAGGTTTTATGATTTATTTCTTCTATATTCTTCAAAATGTGTTCTGTGAAATTAGCAAACCAGGAAATAAATGCTGACTTGATATATATTGGAAAGGGAGTGATTATTAAAAGCCAACTGAGAGAATTAAGCTACTTTCTACAAATGGAAGACAAATTGAAATAGATAGATCCATGAATTTCAAATGCAGGAGTTGTAATTTGTCAATGGAGCACTAAAGAAGATAAGCTAGAGGGAGGTCATTAATGTATTAAAAGGAACTTCAAGAGTGATACCTGATTGTAATCCAATCTTTATTGTTTCTAAATCTAATTTGATATTGCCCAAAAGTAAAATCCATTTGCTAAACAGATGGGTCTTAAAGGAACCTGTCAATTAATCTTTTAGAGCAAATAGTTCTGCAGTTCCCTCAGCAAAACATCTTATTTAAAATGAGATTTTGTTGTGATTATATTCAGAATAAAAGGATAAGATTTCATACCAATAAGTCAGTGTGTACATTCTGTATTACCTTGCGCAATACTAAAACCTGAAGAAAAACCAGATCAAATTAACCAAGTGATTATAAAAAGTGACACCCTAGGCACAGGTAGGTGACAAAGTGGATAGAGTACCAGGACTGGAGTCAGAAGGACCTGGGTTCAAATTTGACTTTGGACACTTTCTAATGTGTGACTAAACAAGGCACTTAACCCTATTTTCTTATCCCTTATTATTCAGTCTTAGAATTGTTACTGTGACAGAAAGAAAATATTTATAAAATAAAGAAGTGAAACTCTTTCCAACTTTTTTCCTTAGGACCAAGCCCCTCTAGGACAAGCCTTTTAAAACAAGTGGAGGTGATGGGGGTGAAGAGGGTTCAGAATAATACATGTTTTTTACTCTGGCTTCCTTTTGAAGACAGAAATTTTCCAAGGGACTTCCAAGGGCTCTTTCTTTCTCTAAATCCAAAGGCTGTATGGCAGCTTTGTGGGTCAATGGCTTGAGAGCCAGACCTAGGGATGAGGGGATCCTGGGGTCAAATCTGTCCTCACACACTTTCTAGCTGTGTAACCCTGGACAAGCCACTTAACTCTCATTGCCCAGCCTTTACCACTCTTCTGCCTTGGAACCAATACATAGTATTGAAACTAAGACAGAAAGTAAGGGTTTAAAAAAATCCAAAGGCTGTCTCATTTAAGAAGAATATTAGGTTTAATTTATTTCTACAGATAGGTAAGGACTTAGGCAAGAGAAAGATAACAAAGGACCTGAAATGGATGTGTTTTTTTTAAAGGACCCTTTCCTTATTCCAGAGCCTCTGAGGCAAAATTGAGAAACAGGAAAATTCATCTTTGGTGCCTTCCACCAGATCCTTCAGCATCCCTTTTCCCACACTTGGCACATCCTATGCCCAATTTCCTTTCCTTCAGGTTTTTGCTCATGAGTGCTTTGCTGCCCAAATCTCTGCTGGGCATTTTCCCACTCAGGATTGTTGAAAATTTTATATGTTATTTAATGCCAGCTCTTTGAATTAGATGACACCAAATATTTTTTGGCCAAGGGATTGTAGAAGGAAGAGCACTGGTTTGGGAATTAGGCCAGGATTCAGATTCTAGTTCTTCCTAGTCCTGACTTTCTATGTAACTAGGTCAAGTCATTAAACCATACTGAGCCTCAGTTTCCTCATCTGTAAAGAGATGGGCTAGATATTTTCCAAAGTCCCTTTCACCAGTAAATCCTAAGATGACATTATAGATCTAGACCTGGAGGAAGGTCTAGAGACCATCGAGTACAATAAGTTAGGGGATCCGCTCTTTTAAATTACATGTCTTTTGTAGTTTAGAAATCCCATAGAATGAAAGAAACCAGAAGAAGCTACTTCTTATTTCCATATTATTTATGGAAATATTATCCATATTAGACAAGTCCTTGAAATTTCTTGAATACCAAATTTCTTCATCTTTCAAATGAGCATTGACCCTTCCCACCCATCCATCTCTAAATCCCCTGCTCCTCTCAGTTTGTGAATGTACATTTGTGTGTTTACAGTGTATCACTAAGAAAAAGCTTTTTGACTTTTACCAACCCTGGCTCATGTGTACACTTGGTGAATACATCACTTTGGAAGGAAATCCTAAGGGTAGCAAAGTAAATGTCAGCCTGGCACTTTATAGAATTAGCTGAGGGAGTTTACAGTTAAACATCCTTTTCTAGAAGAAAACAGGATTGAAGAATTTGGCAATGAGTCACAATTTCAGAGTGAGTCTGAGTTCATATAAGAAGCAAATGGCAAGGACAAAGATGAGTCTTATCTATTCTCACACCTCTTTTTTTACATTTCAAATTCTTTACTATAAAACACTACTAGAAGCTAGAGAAGTCCCATGGTTATATCTTCATCTCTATTTTTCTTTGTATACAGGAGCCTCTATGCTCCGTCAGGTAAGGAGAAGAACTAGGTCACCCTGTACACTTACTTCATGCTTGGTCATCCTTCCTCTTTCTTCAATATTTGTTATTTGAGCCAGAATGCTGGTCTGATAGAAGGAGGCAAGGACATACTAGTTTTTTTTACATCATGCTCTGCCCCTTCCCTCTCTTACATGTCTCCCCTTCCCAATCCCCAACCTTGAAAGGGATTTAGAAAACACTATGGAATAAAAAAAAAGCCAGAAGAAAGTACTTACTATTTCTGTGATCTATAATGAACTATAATTCGATTGAAGGATAATCCATTTTCATTTCCTTCTAGAAATTATTATGGTATTTTAAACAGGATAGTAACATATACCTCATTCAAAAAAAAGCCAGAATAGTGACAAAAACTCAGAAGAACTTTTAAATAGTTGTAATACTAAATTCTGACTATGGCAAGAGTTAAAAACAAAATTCTTAATAATAGTATACTTTTAAGATGAGTTGGTCACCTCATGTACAGAGTTAATTGTTTTATTTTCAGCAAAGGTTGTTGTTTTGCAAACATTTAGTAAATTTACAAGTTTTTGTTGGAAAAAACTTTAAAATCAGACCAATGGAACTCCAGGGAAAGCTCTCTTTTACCTATTGTCTAGTTAACTTAGTGACTGGTAGTAGGTACTTAATAAATGTTTGTTGATTTAACAAAGTAGTTATACTGTGCTGGTTCCAGAGTGCATGTAGTCTTCTGGAGGCAGACTTATTCTGCTTCTCTTTAAAAAAACTGACTGCTTTTATAATAATTAATCAGGTTTGGAAAGTGTACTGAACAAGTCTACACAGTAATAACAATATTGTGGAATGATCAAATGTGATAGACTTAGCTTCTCTCAGCAATACAATGATAGAGGACAATTCTGAGGGACTTATGACAAAGAATGCTTTACACCTCCAGAGAAAGACATGTTGGAGTAGGGATGCAGATGAAATCATACGATTTTTCAATTGTTTATTTGGGTATATGTTTTGAAGTTTGTGTCTTATAAGACTTTAAAAAATAAACAATTAAAAAAAGAGTATACTGAAGAGGGCACTTGACTTAGAGTGAGGAAGACTTGGTTTCAAATCCTGCCTCAGCCAATGACTAATTGTGATACCCTAGACAAGTCACTTAACCCTTGTAGGTTAATTTCTTCTATCTGTAAAATGAAGGTCCTGGATTTGATTGCCTCTAAGAGCCTTTCTGTCTCTAAATCTGTGACCCATTCTCTCTGAATAGTAGGGTTCAGAGGCCATGGACTGGTTACATTGAAAAGCAGAGGTGAAAAATTGATTCTGTAGTCAGACGAACTGGGTTAAATCTTAAATCTTATGCTTATGACCTGTGGGACCTTGGACAAATGATTTGATCTTCCTGAGCCTGTAATATTATTGTGCTGGTCAAGATAGCCTTTGAGGTCCCTTCCAGTTCCATATCCAAGAAATGAAATTGGAGATGATATTATCTGAATTATATGCCCCACAGAGTTATGGTAAGGAAAAAACTGCAAATAAACTATTTGTGGATTTTGTCTTCTCAAACACAACCCTCAGCCCCTATTTCTTTTGGGTCTCTCATTGTGTACAAGGAACACAGTAGGTACTTGACAAATAAATATTTCCTTGATTTAAATTGAATTCAAGACAAGTATTTTGGCAGAAATCCCTGCTTAGAGATAGCAGCTAAAATAAGACTTTTTAGAATTTTATTTGGAAGAAGAGGATAGAGACTAATCATTAAAGCATTGCCCTAGATTCCTATTAGTTCTCCTTTGTTTCTCATTGTGATGTAAAAATCAATTCCATGAACAACAATCTTCTGCCATGGTAGAGATCTGGCTTCAAATCTAAAGTAGTCCCATTCCTATTGGTGTTTAGGCCATGCCAGGAACAGATGAGACAAGTTGTGATTAAGTTCTTTTGTGAATTGAGAAGGTTTGTTTTGTGTGTGTGTGCTTTTTTTTTTAATAAGTGTTGAATTTTCTCTTAGAAGGAAAGAAAAAAGATGACTGCTTACTTTGTAGAAGAGAAGTCAGTTGAATGGAAATGCACAGATTCCAATTTTCCTTAGGGCTCACTTTTACCCTTCTGCTTCATGAAATAGAAAACAGTGGGGACTAGAGTCATGTGCTATGTTGTTATTGGGATGGTGCGTGCATAAAAACAAACACCCCACAGCACACTGTGGCAAGACAGTGCATCCAGAGTATCAGAAAACTGGAGCTGACATTTAAAAGTATGCGTTGAATTTCTAGCTGTTGTTGTCCAACTTTCCCTTCCCTTCCCTTCCCTTCCTTTGCTCTGCCTGATCAACCTTACTCTCTTCTTTATTCTAATTCACTCTTCATTTTTTATCTGTTCTATATTTCCCCCTCTTTTTCCTTTTCTTTCCCCTCCTTTATTTCCTCTGCACTTGTCCTTCTTTCTCTGTTTTCTTATTTATCTTTCTCTTCGTTCTTTTTTTTCCTTCTTTCTTTAGTTAACACATTTCTCCAAGTTAAGAAATGAATATTTAATTTAGATTTTAGGACCTTATGTAGTTAATCAAATTTTCCTTCTAATGAAGAGTAAATGAGTATAAATAAATGTCCAGTATGTTTATATGTATCAAAGGGGACCCAGAGAGAGTGGAAATAAAGCAGCCTTTTATCCACATGGAGCTGACCATTTTCTTGTACTACCCCTTCAGTATGAATTCAAAACTTTTCTGAATGTCCAGAAGTTCTTCCTGCAGCCACTTATTTACTCATCAGGAAAATTTAGTTCTGATCTTTGATATGCAAATCATAGACTCTAAGAGGAAAGGACCCTTGAGATTACCTCCAACTAGATACAAGAATTTTTTTGAGAGGGACCTCACCTGTGTCTCTTCCTCATCTCTCTCCTGCCCCATCAGAAAGGAAAGCTACCATAACATACAAGATAAATCATTAGTCTTCTGTATATATTATTTTATTTTTTAAAAAACTTTTACTTTTTTAGAATCAATACTGGCTATTGGTTCTAAGACAAATGAAAGGTAAAGGCTGGGCAAAGGGGGTTAATTGCCTTGTCCAGGGTCACAAGGCTAAGAAGTGTCTGAGGTTAAATTTGAATCTAGGACCTCTCATTTCTAGGACTGGTTTTCTATTCACTGAACTACCTGGCTGCCCCATTTCAGTGTACTTTAAATGGAGACCATAATTTTCATCTTCCTTCTCACCTTTGAACTTCTAATGTTTGTATCACCAGATTAGTCCCTACCCTTACCTTTCCCCCTCTTGTGCTAGGGTCCTCTTGGAATGTTTGGTCAGGTGCTTCTGAAATTCCTAATGAGGTGATGATGGGTCAGTGTGCCTAACCTGAGCCAAAAGGAGTTCTCCTTTTACTATTCCCCACCCCAAGAATTTTTATTAAACTCTCTCCTTTTTCCCCACCTGATTTAAAAACAGTAGAAGAAAAACTGGTGTAGCATATGACTATTGCTCCTTTTAAGACTGTCATTTTCAGATTTCCCATCTTACTGATATCTTCCTTTCATGCTGACCATTCCTATGACCTTCTCTATTGCTCTTCTCCTCACTCCTTCATGTTACCCATATTTACTGAATCCAGTTGTAAAACAGAGATAGCAAACTTACCTCAGAAAGTTTGATGGCTGCATATAAACTCATGTTTTGGAATGATCTTACTGATTTTTGTGGGGTTTTTTTGGACTTATAGCAAATGTTACTTGTTTAAAAATTGAATAAAATGTTCCATATGCATGTTCTAAAAAGATGTTCTTAAAAGATATTTAACAAAGTCTTAGAAAGATAAAAAGATGTTTATATAAAACAGAACTGACTTTTTACTCTGGAAGGTTTTCCAAGCCAGTTTAAAAATGAAACCAGGACTCAGGTAGAAGCCCTGGGAAATCTGGGAAACTCTCTTATCAGTCAGCAGTCATTACTGATATCCTAGCCAATCTATCCACTGAGAGAAGAAACATTTTCATCTTTCTTACTCTTCTTCATTCTCTGTGTGCTTGAGAAGAGAAGTGACTTACATCCCTCAATCTTTTTTTCCCCCCAAGACTCCTGGGTCACTGGAAGATTAGATTGAATTCGAAGTCATAAGTTTTGTCAAACTTTATTTTCAAATATCCGCCATGCAGAACATCTAAAATTAAATCCTAAGTGGCATTTATGAAGAGGGAGTAAATTTTTGTCTCTGCCCTGACATAATTAAGGTAGATGAATCGTTTTTTATAGTTCCATTCAAAAGCTCTAAATGAACTGGTCTACTCTTTGAATCTTCCCTTTGGTTAAATATATGACTGTTATTAAAAACAGATTCTAGTGCATATACCTTTATTACTGATATGTCCACATGAAGAGATTGATAGATGAGTTCATATACTGTCTCATAAAATCCTTCTTGAGAACATTTTTATTGAATACCCAAATGTTACAGCACTAGAAAAGATCACTTAAGTAAAAACTTATTAATAGTTTAACAGAATGGCTATATTATCATAGAAAAAAAACTTAAAGAGTTTGATTTTGCTCCAATTTGTTTTGAATGGATATAAATAGATAAAGTAACTACATAAAAATTATATTGGACAAAGTTATCAAGATTGAATAAACTCGTTAACATTTTGTACTTTTTTGAGCCAAGAGCAAGGATGTTATATGAGAACTATTTCTTTTCTGTCCCCCGCATCCCATTTTTCTTGAATTGTGTCTTGAGAAAGTATCTACGAAATGAATTCCTCAGATTTTCATAGTGTGATGTACTTATAGAGTCGGAATTAATTAAACACCTAGTAATGCTGTCTTTGAAATCAATGTGTGATTTAGAAGACTTGAATTAGTTTTAGATCTCTCTAATATTTCCAATGTATTCCTTTAAAGAGTTCAATTCATGTTTAACCAAATCCTTGTCTGATGCTTAATGAAAAGAGGTTGACCCTGGAGATCTACACTGGGAACCAAGAGGTCTGAGTTTATAATCCTGTAACTGAATTAACTGAACATGAATGACATCATTTTTGTTCATAAAAGAAACTATAATTCAACTAAGGTGTTTTCATTTTAAAATATCAAGTAAATTACTTTTACATACATCAAATAAATTACTTAAAACATGGACTTTAAAATGAAACACAAGATAGTAAAGGAATGTTTTAGAGACAGTAGGGTGTTTCTAACACAATGTGTTTACAACTATGTCATGATCACAAAGATGGTAGTTATCCAAGTCAGAGGCTTTGATTCTAAATCTGATGGTTCTTCCCCATCTGTTTCTCTATCTGTAAAACAGGAGAATAGATTAGATTCTCTTTGGCAGTAGGAATCTGACATAGGTACCTAGAACCTTATGGTAAAATTTTTTTCTGAAGAGTGAAATTTGATAATATTCAGACCTATCTTGGCTGCTATCCAAGGGACTTTGTTACTGGAGGACCCTAAGGAAAGCTTTAAGTCAACTCTATCTCAAAGGTGATTCCACAGCATGGTCTTCCCAAGAATCTGAATGCAGAAATTCTTGTTAGTTTAAATGTGAAGAATATCTGATATCGAATTTAAGGCTTTACTATATAGTTAATCATATTTTCATCCAGGCAGGAAAAAAGGAGGAATCAGGCTAGAGAAAATGAATGTTGGCATGTTCATTGTGTTTATATGTACTAATGGGGGGCCCCAGAGGCAGAGTAAAGAAAGATTTTTAGCCACAGGAAACTGATGATCTCCCTAGCTGGAAGTAGCTATGTAACACTTCCTTTCTTCACCTACTAGATCAAACCTATTGTGAAAGTCCAGAAATTTTTTTTCCCCTCAATGTTGATTTTTTTCATCACAAAAATTCAGTTTTAATCTTTGATATGCAAAAATCAAAGACTGCAAGAGCTGGAAGGAGTCTCCAAGGGCATCTAAACCATCTCCTACCAGAAGTGAGTCCTCTCCATAACTTCCCTGACAAGCAGTGATCCATCTTTCCTTTGAAGACCTCCAGTGATGTGGTACTTCCTATCTCCTGGGGCAGTCCATTCTGTTTTTTGAACAGTTTTAATGATTAGGTAGGTTTTATTTCATTTTGAGCCAAAAACCTGTTTCCCTGTCACTTCAACCTATTGATCCCAATTCTGCCCTCCAGGGTCAAGCAAATATGTCTGATTCCTCTTCCACATGTCACACCTTCAAATGTTAGAAGACAGCTATCATGACTCCTTTCCCCCTTGCTTCTCTTCTCTATACTAAATATTTAAAATTCCCTTTACAACCCTTTACAATCTTGGTTAAATTCTTTTGGATAGCCATCAGACTGTCAACATCTTTCTGAAAATATGGCATAAGGAATGGGACATAATATTCCAGATAGTGCCTTTAAGGGCAAAATTCAGCAGGAATTTTGCCTCCATCCTTTTATTAGAATAATTAACAAAGAAGAGTTTTCCTTATTAATGTAAACTAAGATTCCCATTAATTGGTTGTTTTTATTGACTGTTGTGATAGGCATGCTTCCCTCACATGGAATTCACTGCCCTTAAGAGGTGATAGATCTGGACAAAAAGACTACATACAGTACATGGAAACTCCTTTGGTCTTTTCCTAGAAGTTGGGTCAGATATTTCCCAGAATCTCTAAACCTATCTATAATGTGAATTTTGGGGACTTAACTTCAGAACTTTACATTCAAGCCTACTGAATTTTATCATATTAAGAATATACATTGCTCTAAAATTTAACTATATTTTTGAATTGTTATTTTGTCATCTGAGATGTTAGCTCTCCAATTTCATTTAATTGGCAAATTTGGTAAGCATGCCATCTATGCATTCAATAAATCATTCAATGAACATTTTTAAGGACCTACCATGTGGCAGGCATTGTGCTAAGCAATGGGAAATAAAACATATAAAACAGACATTCAAGTCATTTATAAAAAATGTTAGATAAAATAGGATCCTTAAAACAGCCCACTAGAAATCTCCCCAGGTCAACATCAATACATATATTCATGATTCATTTCATTGAGTGACTTAACCTGATCTGAATCTACCAAATGATGTTGTTACTCAATTACCTCTTTCCATCTGGTCTAAAGGGATTTGGTTGGATCCTTTGTTAAGTGTTTCCCTACAAATACAAATGTACTATAGCTTTGTCATTTTCCTGATCTTTCAGGCTTGTAACCTTTTTAAAGAAATAAATGTAATTAGACCTGCAGGACATTCTTAATGAATTCATGCTGGAAGGTAGTTAGCAACATTATGCTTTTTAAGTGCTTATGAAAGAGAAATTCTGCTTCCAATGGCCACTGAAATATTTGTCTGCCTTCACTTCTTGCTATACAATTTTTCTAATATCACTAGTGGTGTGGTTCATGTTTTTGTTTTTAATTTTCTCTCCCTTGCCCCTCCACACTCCCTCCCTGAAGAATTAATTGAAATCCAGGAATTAGTTCATACATTTATCCGTAATGGGTAACACAGACTTTTGTGTCAGCTAGCTCCTGACTTGTCATTCTTAACTTGGATTTGAATTCTCTACACCTCCTTACAGAGTATTCCATCCTTTCAAGTTAGAAGTTCATTTTCATTGGTAGGAAGAGAAAAAAAGTGAAATAAAAATTGTTCTTTTCTCTCATTTTTTTTCTCATCATCATTTTTCTTTCTTCTCCTTTCCTCCCTGCAAACAATAGCCCCATTTCCCTGAATGAACTCAGCTAGTACCTTGTTTTGGCCTCAGTCTTCTCATTTGTAAAAGGAGATGAGTGGATTAAGTGATTTCTAATGTCTCTTCTAGTTCTAAATCTATGATCTAGTGATAGTATCAGAGATCTATAGTTGAAATGAACCTCAGAAGTCATCTACTAAAACCTTATCTTAATGTTAAAAAAATCAATTAATTAGTTCATTCCATTTAAATACCCAGTTAACTCCTTCCTTCCACTTTTCTCAGAGGAAAAAAAAAACATCATTTGACAAAAAGATGTATATATGAAACTATTTATTTCTTATTTATTTTCTATTTATGATTTCTTTCTCTGGAAGTAGAAATATAAAAGTCATTTTTCAAACAGCATTTCTGTTGCCATATATACTTTTTCTTTTGGTCTGCTCATTTCATTCTTTATAATTTCATGCATATATTTATATGGTTTTCCAACATTAACTTGCTTGTCATTTCTTTTATTTTTTTAAATCCTTACCTTCCATCTTAGAATCAATACTGTATATTGGTTCTAAAGTAGAAGAGTGGTAAAGACTAGGCAATGCGGGTTAAGTGACTTGCCCAGAACCATACAGCTAAGAAGTGTCTGAGGCCATATTTGAATCCAGGACCTCATATCTCTAGGTCTGGCTCTCAATCCACTAAGCCACCTAGCTTTTGCCATTTGTTATAGAAGAGTAATATTTCATCACAATCATATGCCATAACTTATTTATCTATTCCCTAATTGATGGGTATCCCTTCAACCTCTAGTTCTTTGTCACTATAAAGAGGGCTGCTATAAATATATTAGAATATATAGGTTATTTCCCTTTTCCCCTAGACACCTTCAGAAATAAATCTACTAATGGAATTTCTGAGTCAAAAGATATATAGTTTTATTACACATTGAGCATAATTCCAGATTGCCCTCCAAAATCATCCTCCTTTTACAGATAATGAACCTTGATGCCCAGAAAGGTTCTGTCTTGTTCTATTTCATAAAGTTTAGTGAAAAAAATCAGTATTCTTTTCATTACACAGCATATAATTTTAAAAATTCTTCCTTAAACCTGTACTTTTCTCCAGAATAGTTACAAAACAAACAAAAAAACCCCTATATTTTTAACAATTTTAGTGTTTATTTCAAGCCTCTGTCCATTCTTGACTTTAGCTTTCTTAAACATTTTTCTTATAAGGATCTGTCATTCTTTTGTATCGAATCTCCATTACCTGTCCGAGTTCCCATCTTTTGTAAAGGCCTATTTATCTGCATACTTATATCTCCCAAATTAGATTCTTAATTTCTATCTTGGTCTGCCTAATGCCTAGAGAACGTTCTTATACAACATAGGCATTTAATTGAATTTAGAATGAAATTTAGAAAAATCAGTCTAAAATATAACAAAATCATGAATTTAACTTGGTTAATTTATGAAGAAATAAAACAGACTAGGAAACTTTCAGTTGGGCATTTCTCAGCCATTCTCAAAGTACTCTTCCAATTATTATTCCTCAATGGGAAAGGATGACCTAAAGCTTCATATCCAAGGCTTAACTCCCTTAACACCTGATTCAAGATTGATAGAAAGCACTCATCTCAAACAATAAATAAACCTATTTATCCAAATTAATAGCAAAACAGTATTAGAGAAAAGTGTACATGAAAGAACATATTTCAGACAATGCACAAAATAAATGAACTCTCCATTGGTAGCAAGATTTCTCAGTTCATCCAAGAGTCTTAGAACTCACTGAAGAGGAAATTGCCCCAAGCCTCTAGCATAGCAAGCTGGGTATAGGGATATTGTAGAGATTGATAGCTCCTCTACATGTTGGCTTCTTCCCATAATTTTTCTGTCCCTTCCAAGTTCTAAAGAAAGGCTGGAATGGTGTGTTTCTTCCCTCAAAGCAGAAAAAAATGAGATTTCTTCTCTCTATCTCTTACCAGCTCCCCTCCTGCCCCTCACACAGCTATAAGAATATAAGTATAAGTATATAAGCTATAAGTAATCAATCTCCATCAATGAGAGAGACTAATACAAATATCTCTTTGAGCAAATTGTTATAGTATATTACTTTTACTAAGCCGAATAGCTTAGTAAAATGATTATTTGAGAATTTGTCTGCAATCTTCCAAAGTCAAAATACAGATAGCATGGTGTAAGAAAAAGGATGACAGGTTTAGAGCTGGAGGACCTGGATTCAAATCCTAAGGCTTTTTTTTTTTTGCCACTTACTACCTAGGTATAACATTGGATAAGCCACTTCATTTCTCTGGACTTCTTGAGAAAATGAAATTGGACTAGATGGTCTAATCTACCTAAGGGAAGAAAAATTCTCTTTGTTCTCTAAGTCTATCATCTTAGTTGGTTCATGGAATTATAAATTTCCAAACACATACACTGATCATATTCAATTAAAGGGAAAAAAGATAAAATTTGAGCTTTGATTATCTTAATTATCACAGTATCTCCCCTAGAACCAGCATAGTGCTCTGTACTTTGTAGGCACTTAATAAAAAATCAATGAATTAAATGAATGAATGCAGATGTAGTTTGTAACATGGTAAGAATAATTATTTGTGATCCAACCAAAAAGTAACCATTTCATTGGCAATATACTAGTGCATGTTAAGAAGGTTATCTATAAGTTCAATTCAAATAAGGACTCAGCAAATGAAAAAGACCTCCATGTTTCAGAAATAATCAGCCCCAACTAGAAGTAAAATGGCATATTATTTTCTTTTGACAAAGCAATGACTGTGTAATCAACCCCTTGAGTAATACAACAAATAAGCAAATAAAGAAACAAGCAAGTTTATTTGTTTTCAATGGTGAAATTACTTGCTTCAAAGAAATCCTAACTCCTTGATCACATCTAACTATTATTCCTTTATGGGAAAACCAGGAGCTACAGTGCTGGGATTGTTACCTAGTAATCAAACAGCAAATTTTCCTGGCATTAGTAAATTACTACAACACAGCATTAATTTCATGCTTGTCTACTCTGGTAAAGTCCAGAATGGTTGCAAAGTTAAAAAACAAAAACCACAGAAGTAAAATAAGGTTAGAGGATTTTTCTCAAAAGAAAATGGAAAGGAGAATAACAGAAAAACGGAAATATTCAAAAGTATTTATAGTAATGCAGTTAAGCAAGTTTTCTCATCTATATCAATGTTATGACCATTGACCTCATTTAATTTGGAATCTATGATATCCCCTTTCCTATGGAGGCTAAAAAAAAAGATGAAAATGATCGCTTATGTACAACTTGGCATAAAAGAGAAAAAAAAGAACTAAATTAAAAGAGGTTTTAACTCAAGTGTAATTGGGAAAGTTTCAAAATTTACCAATATCAAACTGTCCTTTGACATTATCAACTCTCAAACTTTTAAGACCTAAGTCTTTTACTGTAAACTGGTTGAAAGTGGAAAAAATGGAAAACTGAGGTAACAGGGCCTGAAGGCTATTTGATTTACAAGATTGAAAAAGTTTGTTTTAGTTTTTAAAAATCATTATTTTGATTTTCTTTTTTCATGAACAAGTCCTTTCATTCCTAATGACATTTTTTTAAATTTGGATTCATCATGAGTGCATGATCCAGCTCTCACACTCTTCGAAGATTTTATGCTCCAATAAACCACGCACAGAGGTGCCAGCTATTTCATAGAGGTATTTTAGTTTTTCTGATGACTGCAATCCTGGGGGTAAATTGTCTTTTTTCCAACTTTGGTGACCTATGAGATCCAAACCCAGAAAACCCAGAATAACCACTTTGAACATCTGGCAGAGTAAAATAAATATGACTGGGTTTGGACATTTCCTGGAGCTCCGATGCTGTCTGCCATTAATTCATTCCTTAATATTGGTCAAACCATGTCATTGGTCACCAGAAAAAAAAATAATTTCAGGTAGTTTGAATCCTAACTTAAGTCATGGATCAAAGATAGGGGAAGGCTTTTTCTTCCTCTTATTTTTTATACTATGATCTCTAGAGAGCATTCAGATTTGGCCCTATAGCTTTGGATATGGTGACTCCAATGCAATTTGTTGATTCCATGTTGGTTCTCTACTGCTCCTCCCCTATTCTCTGCATTCTCTTACCTTCCCATATATTCAGATATGAAATCAGTATGCTCATACAGTTGAATTAGATAAGAATTTAAAAAGATAAATCATTCTGATTTTATGTATGTATGCATTAGAAATATTGAGTGTAGCTCTAGTCATCTCATGTAATGCTATATAAAATAAAGCTAAAGATAAGTCTAAAGAAAGATAACCACAATCACCATAAAGTTAATCCAATGGGGGAAAAAAACCTCTTATTTTTCATTAATTTGATTTTTTGGACCTACAATTTATATGTAGGACTTTTAAGTTTGCCAAGCATGTTTCTTCAAACAGTCCTGTGATAGAGATAGTGCAAATATTTTTTACAGGTAAGAAAAATGAAACACAGAAGGTAACAAAATCCATCCTGCAACATGATGGATAGGCTCTGTCTGGTCCTTGCTTGAGCATTTCCTGTCAGAGAATCCACTGCTTTTTGGGAAAGTCCATTTCCCTGCTTATAAGGAAGGGTCTCTCTGTTCATTTGTTTATTTTTTATTTTTGCCTTCAGGGAACAAGAAGAATAAGTATTAATCCTTCTTTTTTCCTAAAACATACCAATTACTTAAAGACTAATCTTAAGTCTTTCCTAGGTCTCCACTATGTCAGTGAAGACTAAACATCTCCAGTTTCAACTGGAAACCAGTTTAAACAGATCCCCTTGTAATTTCCCAGGAAATTCAGACTCCTTATTCTAGATAAAGCCAGACTCAGGCCAATCTGGTAATCTGGTGATTCAAGATTAGGTCTGGAATGAATATGATGCTTATGGACAATCAAACATTAGGAAAAAAATGAAATTTACTTAACAATAGAATGGAAAGGATATTCAAAAGATATAGTTTTTACATAAAGAGGGATGCAGCTTCTCTGCCTCTCTGTCACTACTGATAATAAGAAGTCTGGCGAGCCTGAAGAAGGAATCTTTGACTCCTCATTTGTACTTAGGTGACCAGGAAACTACATCCATAGTTCAGTCCTTAGTATCCTGGACCAGTGAAATATCACATATGATTTAAATACTTAAAAAAAAATTCTTACCTTCTCTCTTAGACTCGGTAGTAGGTATCAGACAGCAGAAGAATGGTAAGGGCCAGGCAACTGGGGTTAAGCAGTTTGCCCAAGGTCACATAGCTAGGAAGTGTCTGGACTGGATTTGAACCCAAGTCCTCCTGACTCCAACCCTGGCACTCTATGCATTGAGCCACTTACCTGGTCCTCATTAACTTTTTGGTTTTTTTTTTTTTTTTACATTTTTAAACCCTTAACTTCTGTGTATTGTCTCATAGGTGGGAGTGGTAAGGGTGGGCAATGGAGGTCATGTGACTTGCCCAGGGTCACACAGCTGGGAAGTGTCTGAGGCCAGATTTGAAGCTAGGACCTCTCCTCTCTAGGCCTGACTCTCAATCCACTGAGCTACCCAGCTGCCCTTCTCATTAACTTTTAAGGAAAAACTAACCTCTCCTAAGTAGACTAAATGATGCTTCTACAATATTCTCTAAGGACAGGAACTGTCTTGTTTTTGTCTTTTTGTCTTCAGAGCCTTGTACTCATGTGATCAATTGGCATTTCATAAATGCTTTTTAATTGAATTGAAATAAGTGAAAGTAAAGTGTCAGCTGATATTTGAACCCTAGTCATAGGATCATAGTTGGAAGGGAACTTAGAGGCTGACTACTCTAGCTGCTGTTAAATGACTTGCCCGGGAAATTCACACAGCTAGTAATTATCATGATTTGAACCCAGAACTTCTTGATTGAAAGTTTATGCACTATATTTTATACACTATAGTAAGCAACTCATCATCAGGCTTCTAACTCCAATTCCAGTATTTTATTTATTGCCAATATTTCCCCTTTACAACCTTTCAGAGTAACAAGTTCCATATGCTGGGTACCACTATGTAATATAAACTTCATTTTATTATATCAAAAATTACATCCTTCTAACTTCTAATGTTCTTTAGTCCTGATTCCAAAGTTTGGTGAACACTCACCTACTTTTAGCTTTCATCTTCTTAGGACAAAGAAACCTAGTAGAAAGTTTGATCTTTCTTCATAGGGAAACGTCTCCATTTGAGACAGTTAAGAGATGTTGGAAATAGCTTTCTGATGTTGATGCCACAAAATGTACCTTGGTGCTATGAATGGCTAAATAAGTTTTAGCATAAGATTGTGATGGAATACTACTGTGCTATAAGAAATGACAAGCAGGCTAATTTTTTAAAAAATCTTGGGAAGTTCAGCCTTGGAGCTCATACTTAGTATTGATTCTAAGAAAGAAGGTAAGGGTTATTTTAAAATATATATAAAAAACAAGCAAACATGGAAAGATGTACTTGACATTATAAAGAGTGAAATGAGCAGAACCAAGAGAACATCATATACAGCAACAGAAATAGTGTTTGAAGAATGACTTTGTATGTGTTCATCTCCAGAGAAAACAGATAAATAAAAATAATCTAGACAGTTTTATATGAACATGTATCTTTTTTGTCAGATGATGCCTTCTCTAATGTGGAGAGGAGGAAAAGGAGGGAGGTATTTTAATGTAACAAAACAATTAATTAATTACTTTAATTGAGAGACCGACAGACAGATATAGGCTGGGAGAAACTTAATTACTTTGAGAGAGGGGGAGAGAGAGAGAGAGAAAGAGAGGGACTAGGGAGGGAATGAGAGAGAGGGAAAGAGGGAGAGAGAGAGAAAAGGAAAGGGAGGGAGAGAGGGAGAGAGAGAGAGGAAGAGAGGATGACAGAAAGAGAGAGGGAGGGAGGGAGGATGAGAGAGAGAGGGAGAGAGAGAAACCTAGGCTGGGAGAAACTTTCATCAGATACAAAAAGGTGTTTATTATACCAAGGTGGTCCTATAAGGAGTGGGATCAGCATTTTCCTATTTCTCCATGGCTCTTTCAAGGAAACACAACAGCAAACATTTACCAAATATCTATGTGCAAGGCACTATGCCCCAAGAACTGGTTGGGGCTATGAAGACTAGTTGTATGATGCATGAGAATTACTGAATCTTTGGGGCCCCATTAGATACAACTGTGTGCATACAAAAAAGGCTTTAACAGTCTCCAACATCATCTACCAAGGTTTTAGATTGTGTGATGAGAAAGCAATTTATGTGGTGTCTGGCTGTTGCCATGCAACAGATTAAACAGCAGGAGAAGCTCTAAAAATGAGCCCTGACACAGACATTCTTTAGTATAATTTTATAAAGTCTTGTGGGGAGAGGGGGAACGTTGGCTTGCACACTATTCACCAAGAAGCAATGCCTCTTTTCCTGTAGGAGCAGGCAACTTTTGTGTACTGGTATTTTCACAAGTATCTTAGGAACTCTGTCTTCTGCAACCACTGAGTTAATTGGCATTGCGGGACTCAAACTGGTTTCATCAGTCCTGTGAAAGGTGTTTTCAATTTAGTGACAGAGTTTTTACCTAGCTTATGGCTAAAGAGTACATTAGTTTAACCTTGTGTTATTGACAGCACTGGTTTCTCTCAGATAAACTACTACAGATTCTAAATATTCTTTGGGGAGGAGGAGCGTGGTAGTGGGATAGATTGATGGAGTGATGAAGATGGGTGGAGTGGGGAGGGATGTAGGTGGGAGTGGGACATGAAAATGCATGGAGTGGGGAAGCTTGGCTTTGAGAGTGTGCAAACCATTTTATGTTGTTTTTAAAATCCCTTATAACCATATCATAGGTACACACTGTGATAGCCTGGAAAGGAATCATAGAGCTTGACCTTAAATCCCATTTCTTCTCCTTCTTATTGGATCTTGAACAAATTACATAATTTCTCTGGGCCTCAGTTTCCTACTCTGTAAAGTGATGGAGTTGAACTAGTTGACCTTTAAGGTACTTTCCAGGTTTATAGATATTATCCTATGATCCTATGACCAAAAAAAGGCCATAAAACAAAGAGGCATATCCTGAGTGAAGGTGCTCACTACTATCATGAAGCACATGCTTCACAGAGGGAAAATAGACATTTTCTATGTATAGAGAGATTTTCCAGATGCTTTAGTATACTATTATAGGACCTGAACTTGAGTCATTTAACCTCTTTGGGCCTCAGTTTCTTCATCTGTAAAATGTGTGGGTTGATTCTCCATGGAGTCTAAATTATGAGCTTAGAACATCCATCCACATGTCTATGCCTTTCTCTCACTGATTATCTTCCAGGGCCTCCATGAGGGAGAAAGACACAGGTTAGCTAAACATTCCCAGCTGTGTTTCTGAGCTTCTGGATTTTGACACCAGGGCAAAAACTCTTGTTTTATTTTTGTTTATTTTTCACTGGTATTTATATCTCTCTCACCCTGCTTCCTTTGCCCCATTAGAATAGTAACTGGCACATAATAAGAGCTTAATAAATGATTCTTGCCTTGTCTATAATGAGATCTGTGGTCGCTCAAAAGAATTCACTCTAACAATACACACAGAAGAAGCCAGATGGACAAAGAATGTATATTGTCTGAATTCTGATGCATAGCTGTATATACGGTCCACCAAATCACACTACAGGTATCCATTCCACATTACAGGGGTTAGGGGTATGGTGGCCCCATGATCTGGGAAATCTATAGAAAGTTTTTTGGCCTTTCCTTTGTGCCAGAAAAGGAATATGATTTTTTTTCCTTTTTCTTTTATGGGGTGCTTAAAATGCCTTATTGTAAAATTTGGGTGAAATTCAGGTATCCCTTCCACATCAAGGAGGTAGACTAATTTTTTACTTATTTTAACTTAAAAAAAGTAATTGTGTGTGTTTATGGTATAAAGAGATAAAATATGTTGATTATTTTACTATACTATACATTTATTTTAAACATTTCTGAGCTTTGAAACTTTTTCTGTGTCATTGGTTGGTCTTCACATGTTGTTTGTGGGTTCCACAAAACTCCCCCAAAATTCCCATTTAATTTCTTATGCTGACTTGTGATCATTGAAATCATACCTAAAAGGATCACTGAAAAGATATGTATATAGTATATGTAAGTTGGAAAGGAGCCTCAAAAGGAATGAGCTGGACTGAGAAATGAACAGCGGTTGAGAGCAGGCTAGAGTGTGTTTAGGAAATTGTGTTGTGCACTCAATAATCCTAAAGTGCTGCCTGACCCCAAAATACATCTTTTTAACCCCAATGCTTCATTGGTTGATGAGATATGTCTATGAATCATAAAATATCATTAACTTGAAAGCAGCAAAATAACAGATAATCCAAAGAACAACAGAGAGATGCAGGCTGCAGCATATATTTTTTAATATAACTGAATCACACTATCCTTTTGGGTAGTCATATAACATTTGTGGGACTTATTCTATTTACTCAGTTAACTCAGTCAACACTTTCTCTCTCTCAACCACCTCCTGGTCTTTCTGATGATTACCTATTAAAATCATATTTCCCCATGCCATACTCTTTTTTTTGAACTTGAATGAATATTAATTTCAACCATTTCTCATTATATTTTCAGTCCTTTGTGCTAGACTCTGGGATCTTTCTAAATAGCTTTTATTACCCAATGTGCACCTGACATGTTCATTTTTTCTATAATTAATAATTTGGGGGAATATATACATATATAACATAATCCTTATCTATACAAAATCTATCTTTGTATATTAATATTTACCCAAGAAGCCTTCCTCAGTGGTGGAAAATTCCTTACTGATCATCTCATGTTTGTGGTCCTAGAATTCCCCCAAATTTAGATTTCTTCTAGAGATATCCATGGCCCTAGTTATTTCCCATGACAGTAATAAGAGTGTGAGGAAGGTTTGACAGTGACAGTAGAGAGCACTTTTGTAACTCACAAAATCCTAAGTCCTAAGTTTTAACATATATGTTATCTTGTCTTTGACACTGCAGGGGACCAAGAAAACAAATATGATTCCTCTTAGAGGACATAGTCTAGAGGAAATAATGTTGAGGTATAGTGATGCATGTGTAACTTCTACCATCAGACTTTTAATGGAAATCATTCAGATTTGTAACATGTTTTAGAGTTTTATAAATGTTTTCTTTACAACAAACCTTATATAATAAACAGAGAAAGCATTATTCCTATTTCATAGGTGAGGGAACCAAAACTCACAGTGAGATTGAAATGACTGGATGTTAGGCACTATTTTAGTGAGTGATGGAACTGGGATTCCTTCCAAGGTTTATTGCCATTCCCAACACTTCCCATACTATAATGTCTCAATCAAATATATAAGATCTTACTATTTGATTTCTATTCCATTTCTACATGGATAAATTTAGCATTGGAATGTCCAAACTATTTTTCCAACTTGCCAGCCACTGTGGGCTATAATTTGCTTTCATATATGTGTCTAAAATTGTACAAGGGATCTAGCATATGAGAGGTGAGATGGGGCAAAAATTTCCCATTTAGGCTTTAATTATCGATGTTTTCTTACTTGCACAGAATTAATTAAAGGAATTTTAAAAGGAGGGAAAGAAAAGATTTCATAAAAGGGCAACATAAAGCCTCTGGATTTTGTGAGTGAAGATGCAGGCATTCAACTCCACGATGCTAAGTTTAGCTATCATTTATAATCAGCAAGCATTTGTGTTAAGTGCTAGGGATACAAAAAAAAATACAGAATGCTCTCAAGGATCTCATGGTCTCTTATTTCTTTTTATATTTCATTCTCTAACAACTCATCCCATACCTAAATTAGTCCATGTCCATGATCCTTACAGTAGTATGAGGCCTCCCAAATACCGAGTCTGGGACAACTAATTTTGCCTACAGATGGCTCGAAAAGGAGTGAGTATAGAGCACATTTTTGGAAAAGTATATGATCTATTGAGGTGCCTAAATAATCAGATAGTGATTTCTTTCTAGGTCAATAAATCAGTCAGGGTCTCTGAAAATCCTACCAGGTACATGACTCTGTGCTAAAATGCTATGAAAAATAATGCACAGAAATGGATCAGAAACAGAAATCCTACCTACTATTCTCATGAGTCTAGATTAGAGTTGGGCAAACTGTAGTCCATGACCAAACTGATTAATATATGAGCTAAAAATATTTTACATTATTAAATATAATAAAAATGTAAACATCTTCCTTAGCTTATAGGCTGTACAAAAACAAGAATTAAGCCAGACTCAGTCAGGGCAATAGTTTGCTCAGCCCCAATCTAGATCATTTTCTGAATCTGGAGAGAATGCTTTTAACCACCCAAATGAACTTATCTCTAAAATTTTTGAGATGCTGCCATAGAAACCTTCAGATATGTTTTTTTTTCTGCATTTCTCTGTTGTAAAGGTAGTACCACCCCAGTGTGCTAGAAGGCAATTGGATTGCCTAAGAATTTTAGTGACAAAAAACAAAATAATCACTCAGCCCCATGTTCCCTGAATGAAAAAAAAATCAGAAAAATAGCATTTTTTCTTTTTCTTTTTTTCCATTATATTTGAGGTTCCCACCCCACCTCATCAAAATCCTGGTTTGTGGATTGAAAATTCAATGTAGACTATAGGAAGAGCTTGTGGTTTTTCTTTATTGATAGTTAGATACTTAAGATGAGATGGGAATGGCTTAAATTTGGAAGAGTGGCATTGAGTAGCATTGAAAGGATTGAAATTGCAACTAGACCCGTAAAATATGCATATATATTTTACTGGTATGTATATATAATATATGTATATATCATATGTGTAACATAATATATAATTATATATGTGTGTGCGTGTGTATATACACACACATGCATACAAACATACATTTAACCAGACCTATAATTTTGTTGGAGCAAAAAATTCATTCTATCCATGTTGACAGTCCTTTCTCATCCACCTCCAGCCTTGTAGTGTTACCAAGGGCCAAGTGACTCCAAATCACACACCCTGTATGTAGTAGTTACACAAACACTATGTTGCAGAGGCTAGATTTCCAGTCAGGTCTTCCTGACTCAGCCCATTACTATCTAATGCACCATATTATACAGCATTTTGGTATATTTGGAATGCTGGCCTATTTATAATTTTGGTCCTAGGACCATAGACCTAGTTATGGAAGGGATCTGAAAAGCCATCTAGTCCAACACCTTCATTTCACAATAAGCCAATTTTCTGGCCCAAGGATATTAAGTGATTTGCCCAAGGTTTTAATAATAATATATTTTTGTGTATTAATATATACATTATAATATTATACATTATGACATTATTTATATTGTTACACATTATATATTATTACATTTATATTTATATTATACATTATATTATATATTTTATATTAAATATTAATATGTTATATTATCGCATATTACAATACATTACAACGTATGATATTATAATATGCAATAATAGAAAATATATTAATAGTAATATATTTTAATAATAAGTGTCAGAGGTAGATTTGAACCCTGGTCCTCTGACTTCAGAGGTAGTGCTCTTTCCATTTGTTGTTATTAGAGAGCAGAGATTTCAAACTTGACTCCCATGGGCTTTGTGGGGTTCATACTCTTGAATGTGCCCAAACCAGATTAAGATGTAATTGCAAATTAACACAATAAATGAAAATTCAATAAGTAACACAGATACTATTACATTTTAAAACTAAGTCAATATGCCACCCACAGGGATCCTTATGGATGGATTAATGGCTTCCGTTTCTATTTACTTTTGATACTATTAGTGTAGAGGATTCTGGAACTTGAAGTTTCATAAACAATGAGTATTTCTTAAAATAAACCATAGAAACATTGTAAAAACATAGAATGTTGGAGACAGAAGGAACCTTTTCAAATATATCTCATCAAATGCCTTCTAGAGGTGAAGAAACTGAGATCTAAAGAATTGTTATGACTTGTCCAAGACCCTAGCTAATTAGTGCCTGATCTGGAATTAGAACTTCAGGAATTTGACCATCAAGTCAATGTTTTTCCCACTCCATTACTTGGTACAATTGTAGTTTGTTCATGGTAGATCCCTTAAAAATAAATAAAACACACGTGAGTAATGTCCTTTTGGTAAACACCATGACCAATTTGGGGCTTATTTCCAAAAACCACTGAAGTCTCAGGATAGGAAAAAAAAAAAACAAATTATAGTTTGTCATGGACCCTTCCAAATTCATATAAGAAAAAAGTAATCTTTGTATTTTATCTTGCATAGGGCATAATGCTATGGAAGTAACTACTTGTCTAAGTAAGTAGAAATATAGTAAAGCAATAGAACCATCACAACCTCAGGCTCAGTGACAATCAGTATGTAACAAAGAAATGTGTTTTTTTCCTGTAGATTTTTATTTGCAATAATAATATAGCTTTGGTATATTTGATTTTGGGGAGATTTTAGTTGTAGAACTTTAGTTACATTTATGATGGCTAAAGACGTGAGAGTTATCAGTAGTTTCTTTTGTTTGCTGTCGATCTGGTTTACCTTTCCTGAGCGTCTCCAATCTTACAAAGTCCGTTTCGATGTTAATCAGACTCTGGGAAATAGCTGCATTGTCTGTGTGTGGCAAGGGGCAATATCAGAACAGAGATTGTTTGGCTTTAACCAAAATGAATGCCTTTTCCTCATCATGCTTGTGTTTGGACCAGGAGAGAGGAGGAATTGTCTGTTTACCATCTTGCACAGGTATGGCATGAACTGCAGGGGGCAATATTTACTAAGAAACTCCAGTGGCTTGGTGGTTAAGTGGGTAAACATCTGAACATTTTTAAAATATTTAAGATAGTTGGAACTACATGCTACTTGCCAGGACCCCCACATTATGCAGAGTTGCTAAAGAGAGCTCACTGTTCCAATCCCCTTGAGTGTTTTCACATACGATATTCATATACTGGCTACAAAAATAAAAGCTACTGAATTAGTTTGCTCATGTCCAAGGTTCTGCTTTTATATACTTGTGAAAAATTGTCTTTGCAAAGTCTTTTGCATGATGGATGGAGATGGGGGAAAGGGATAGTATAAGAAAAAAATTACTTCTCTAAGTGGTCAATGAAGATAGGCAGTCTGGATAATTCAGATTCTACAGAGGATCAAAAGATTTATCTCTAGAAGGGGGCCTTAGAAATTATCTAGAACCATTTTCTCATTTTACAAATAAGGGAACTATAGACTGCAGAAAAGGAGAGCTAGTCCAACATTACAAAGACAGTAAGTAACAAAGCTGGTATTGGACACCAGGTCCTCTGACAAAATCCAGAACTATTTTTTGGACAAATTGCTAGCTTCTTCCTTCAAGAACATTTGGATACTTTTCTTTTCTTTTTCTATTGAATTTCTACTAAATTCCAGTAGAAACATATCAACTTCAGTGATTTCTAATGCATGAATTCACATTAGATCCTTGTCCACACTCCAGTTTCCTTGTAAAACTCCCTAAGCAATATTCTAGAGAAGATAGCCTGGTATTATGAGCTGAGATCTAGCCTCTGGGTCAGGGAGACCTGAGTTCAAATCTCACCTCTAATACTTGTTCTGTGACCCGGGGCAACTTTTTTGCTGCCCAAGGCAAATCTCTGAAACTATAGGTTATAGCTGAGTTTTCTGATCTGCATGGATGGAGAACTATTCTACTTCAGGAGTTCTCCACATGATAAGATTACAAGTATGGTCCTAAAAAATGAAAGCTATGGGATGACAAATATATCAAAACTTACTCTAATATTGGCTCCTGCACACATGTACTTCCTCTGCCTACAGCTTAGTATCTAATATAAAAGAGCAAATAAGCAAATCAATAGTTTGTACGATTGGGCTTTTATATACTGCCACAAATGGTTTATTGACCTAAACTCACAACACCAAGTTCTAGAGAAGCTTTCAGCTCATTCTTTACCTGGTTCTGTCTCCTGAGAATTCCTCATTTGACCAAAAAACCCATTCAACCAATACAGAAATCCTCATTTACTTCCTACAACTAAAAGCATAGTCAAATTCAAGAAGATTATTTCAAGATATATCATAAAAGGAATTGAGTGGCTGAGACTTTCAAAATGAAAAAGAATTTTTGTCAAATATCAGTGCTTTCTAGGATTATTCCTCATTATTTTATAAAAAATGAAAATATATATGCAAATAGAACAATAAATATAAAATATATCTAAATGAAAAATAAATAAGAGATTAGGTGACCTGGAATAACAAGTCATTTAACCTGTTTGAGGCTGAGTTTTCCCATCTGTAACATGAGAGGGTTTCCCTGGATGATGTTCCTTTCAGCCTAAAAGTGTATGCTCTATGTTTTCTGCCATCTCACTGACAATTGAGAGCTGTCACTCAAGCATGACTGCTCCAGCTGCTCATCAGTCCAAAGGCATACATGGAGAGACTGTCTACATTAGGCTTTAATTAACTGTGAGACGACAATAGCTTTCAATCAGAGGAATCATCAAGATACCCAGCAGATCCTATTTTGCAGAGGCACTGAGCCCTGGGAATGTGAGACAGGCATAAGGAGAGAACAGAAGTAGAGGAAGGAATGAGGGAAGTTAAAGAAGGAAGAACAGAAAAAAGAAGGGAGAGGAGGAAGGAAGAAGGAAGGAAAAGCAAATTGAAAGGAAGAGGAGAAAGAGAAGAAGACAAAAGGAAAGGAGAATGAGGAGAAAGAGGAAGAATAAAGACAGAAGGAGAAAAGAATAGATCATATATTAAAAGATCTGAATGCATGAAATTCTGTTTTTTTTTTTGTGCAACAGAAAATATATCAGCAAAATAGTGTATTAAAATCCTTACATTTTTCAAGAGAAAGGATAGGAATAGAGGGAGAGAAATGGAGAAGGATTTCTAGGAAAACTTGATTCACATTCAAAAATATTGCTGAAACAAATCCTTCTTCCCTAACAGTTAAAAAACAGAACAAAGCAAAACAAAATAATTTACCAAGGCATATAAGGGAGTTGTGATGTGCATCAAAAGAAGAAATTGTTCTGAGGAAATTAATCAGTCATTAGTCATTAAACATTTATTAAATACCTACTAAGGTCTTGTCATTTACTAGGCGATGAGGATACAAAATGAAAAGAGAAATCATCTCTGCCTCTAGAAGCTTACTTTCTAGTGGAGAAAGCAGAAGGGAAGGTATTCGTATCTATGAAGATGTTGAAAGGTTTCACGAAGAAGGTAAAACTTCTTTTTAAAAAGCTTTTTAAATAAAAAGAGCTTAAATCTTTTTTAAAATTTCATTTTTATTGTCATGCAAAACACATTTCTGTATTGTTCACAGTTGTAAGATCACACATATATAACCAAAACTCCCAAATAAAACCAAAAATACACTGATGTGAAAGATCCACATCAATCCTACTCCAACAGTTCTTTCTTTGGAGGTGGATAACATTTCCTATCAAGCTTTTCAGGATTGTCCCAAATCACTGCATTGCTGAGAATAGCCAAGTTTTCTCAGTTGATCATCATACAATATTGCTGTTAATGTGTATAACATTCTCCTGGTTCTGCTTATTTGGCTCTGAATCAGTTTCTGCAGATCTTTCCAGCTTTTTCTGAAATCATCTTGCTTATCATTTGTAATAGCACAATAGTATTCCTTCACCAACATGTAGCACAATTTGTTCAGCCATTCCCCAACTGATAGACATCCTCTCAATTTCCAATTCTTTGCCACTACAAAAAGCAAGTCTTTTTTATAACAATATATGAGATGGTAAACAATCTGATATACATTTTACATGTGCAGTCCTATAAAACAATTTTCCATATTAGTCATTTTGTGGAAGAAATTTCAAACAAAGAAAAAAGAAGGAAGAAAGCAGAATATATTATATTTTGTTCTGCATTCAGATCCTAAGTTTTTTCTCTGAAGGCAGATGACATTTTTCATCATGAGTCCCTGGAATTGTCTTGGATTACTGTATTGCTGAGTATAACTAGGTCATTCACAGTTGCTCATCAAAAAATATTGTTGTTACTCTGCACCATGTTCTTCAGATTCTGTTCACTTCATTTTGCATTACTTCATGTCAGTCTTTCCAGAATCATCCTGCTTGTTTTCTTAAAGCCCATCAATTTCCAATTCTTTGCTTTTACCAAAAAAAGCTACAATAAATATTTTATATAAATAGATCCTTCTCTCTCTCTCTCTGTCTGTCTGTCTGTCTGTCTGTCTGTCTCTCTCTCTCTCTCTCTGTCTCTGTCTCTGTCTCTCTCTCTCTAACATTTTGGGATAAGCACCTAGTAGTAATATTGCTGGATCAAAGGATATGGCACAGCTTTAGAGCCCTTTTGAGCATAATTCCAAGTGGCTCTCCAGAATGGCTGATTCAGATCACAACTTCACCAACACTGCGTTAGTTTTCCAATTTTCCCACATGAGCTCCAACATTTATCATTTTCTTTTTCTGTCATTTTGGCCAATCTGATAGTTGTGAGGTGGTACTTCAGAGTAGTTTTAATTTGCATTTCTCTAGTCAAGAGATTTAGAGCATTTTTTCATATGACTAGAGATGGCTTTGATTTCTTCATCTGAAAGCTGCCTGTTCATATCCTTTGACCATTTATCAATTGGAAAATGACAAATTTTTATACATTTGACTTCATTCTCTGTGAGAAATTAGACCTTTATCAGATATTTGAGCTTGAGTCTTGAAGAAGATTAGGGATTCTAAGAAGCAGAGATAAGGAAGAGAGCACATTCTAGTTATGAAGGGTCAGTCTCTGGAAAGGTCTGTAGACTGGAGATGAAATACCATTTGTGAAGAAGGCCAGTTTGGTTGGACCATCTTTGATGTGAAAAGGATTTGTGATCAGCAAGTCAGGAAAAATAGTTTGAGCCACCTGGTGAAGGGTTTTCAGTGTTAAATTCAATACAAATATTCTATTTGCTTCTAGAAATAATAGGGAGCCAGTGAAGCATTGGAATAAGTAAATGTATTTCTATACCTGGAATTAGAGCATAATCTTTTCAAAATGTCAGCAGGAGAAAAAAAATCCTCAGCATGATATTGCTTTTTTTCCAAAATGATACTACTGTCAATGACTACTGTTTGTATTTGCCCAAGAATCCTTTTAGCCTCCACATGTGAGAGCTCCTCTTTGGTTTATATTTTCAATTGCTATTTAAAGAATCTGCTTTTGTTTTCGTTATTACTCTGATTTTTAGACTCGAAGTCCTCAAAAGAGCACTGCATTTGGAGTGAGAAGACCTGGGTTTGAGTCTTAGTTCTATTGTTTACTACCTATGTGACCTTAGAAAACTGATTTAACTACTACAGACCTTGCTTTCTGCATCCTTGAATTTAAAAGGTTGTATTGGATTAAAGGGGCCAAACTCATGGATACAGCCCACAAATCTCCCAAGAGTAACCTGAACCAGTTTAAAATGTAATTGGGAAATGTTAAAGCAATAGATAAAATTATAATGAAATGTAGATAATGTTAATTTGTAATTTTCTAAGTCACTATTTGGTCCAGAGGGATCCCTTTCTATTGGAATTTGACACCGCTGGGTTAGGTGATCCCTAAGAATCCTTCCAGCACTAAATCCAATGAGTCCAAGATCTGTTGTTGAAAAGAGTCCTGTAATTTCTTAATCAAGAGTATTTGCATGAGACTCCCAGTAATCTGTAACTCTGACTCAATAATAGTAATAAGGAAATATTTGGATTATCCCCAAAAGCTATTATTTAAATCAATATAATTTCCCTTTCGTAAGAAGTTATCTGCCTTCAGTTAAACATTCAACAGAGATATGGTGACTATTATATAGTCATTACTGATTTGCAAAATGATCAGAAAGAATTATCCCAAGTTTGCCTTTCGGTATCTTTTTAAATGAGGCCAATTAACTTAAGAAGCCCTCCTGTAACAGAGCATGTGTCCACATAATAAAGTCCATCTGTGTACATTTGGCTTTATAACATCTACAAATGCATTTTCACACAACAATGCGGGCAATGCAGCACTTTACTATGACTACAAAATCATGTTTTATTATTGCAGGTTATTATAATTATAGTAAATGTATTCATATGGCTATTTTCACACAATCACTCTCCCAAGGATAGTGGTTCTCAGTGAATGACAAAGCTCAGAAATAATGAAAGTATCTTTGTTTTTCACATAATTACTTTTTCAGCTCCCTGGGTGTGTCTGTCTCCTGTCTGTCAAATTCCTTTTAAAGATGATGGGAGCTCAAGGAAAGGAGCAGACTTGGAAAAAAGAAACCAGTGAATTTGAACTTGAAAACATGCAAGCAGGATCTGGGGGGAAATGGCTTACAAAAAAAAGAGAGCATTTCTTTCTAGCAGATTCCAGTAAAGTTATTTAATTGGCTTCCATAATAGCTTTTGCTGTTTGAAATTGTTACTAACAGTCTATAACTCCATAGAGATTTTACATATTTAATACAATAGGAGTAGAAAGTGAAACTTAAAATTCCAGAGACAATTAGAAAAAAAAAATCTAAGTTATTTATGTCCTTATCTCTGAATAGAGGGTCAAAAGGCTTGTCTATAGAAAGAAGTAGAGGTGCACAACTGGACATGAAATTAAACATCATTCATTGCAACCCCTAAGTTTTAGCTTTAGCTCATGAGCCATCTATAAGGCAGGGAGGAAGTCTGATCTACATGGGCAAAAAGAGTCCCGACCCTGATGAGATTGCTTCTTTTGAAGCATTAAAGTAAGGCTTAAGATGAAAGTGTTCAGAAACAAGCTCAGAGAAAATACTTGGAAGACTGGAATGTGTATTCTCTCCATAAACTCTGACAAATCTTTTTCCATTTACTACAAAGATAGGTTTCTGGTCCTGCCAGCTTGGTGTTTAGAGATAAAACTGTCTGGCTCCAGCCAAACGCAGAGTGATAAACTGTTGTGCAGAAGGGCACTTTTAATCTGCTAACATATCACTATCATCTTCCTTGATGGTGACATATCTGGAGTTTATTTTTCATTTGATACCCTCTTCTCCCGTGTCAATGAAATAATTAAAGTCGCTTTTATACAACTACCACGGTGACTAAATACCATAGGCTTGTGATGGTAGCTGATTTAGGGAGAACAGGGCCAATCTCACACATTTCCCTTGAAACAAAGGGAGTTATGGGGCTCAGCACTCTGCCCTTTAAGAGAAACTCCCCTGGTTTGATTCAAGCCTGCAATTGTTCCTGGAATTGTGCAGGATGCCATTTAAACAGAAATATTCTTAGGGAGCTCAGGACCTGGAGAGCTTGTCTTTGTGAACTTCCTCATTGAGAGACCTCACTTACTCCTCAGCATTTTGCATCCTCTTTCTTAGCAGATTGCCTCTTAATGATGCTATTTACATTGTTGGTTTGAATTACCTCATAACCTAAAGATAGACAGGAAAAGAAGACAGACAAAATATATTTTTTTCCAGCAGGTGCTTTTAAGCTAATACATTTCCTTCCAAGCTAAATTTTTTTAAAGCATCTTATTAAATCACATCCTAAATGACCCATGCAGCACAGTTTATTTTTCATTAGCAAGGTGAGGAGGCAGAGGGCCAAATAAATCAGAATGAACAAGGCAATAATTGTTCCTCCCTTTATATCACCTCAAATATGGAAGTAATGAAGGAAGCACATGATTGAATTAAGAATTCTTTATTAGTGGCCTATTTTGTTTTCACATTTAGAGAGAAAAACATCTTGATTTTGGAAGTCAGTGAAGCTTTATTTTTGAATTAACTCTATGAATTTGAAAAAGGATTTAATATTATACTTATAAAGTAGGCCTAGGCAAGGTAGAGATATATTTTAGTTTAGAAGTTTTAGAAATGCTTGAAAATTCTTCTCATAACTTTTATCCATGAACTCTGATACCTTCAGGAATAGAAGGCTAAAATGTTTTGTTTTGTTTTGATTTTTGGATTAGGTGTGTTGTAGGTTTTGTACCAATGCCATGGGCCTTCGAGTTGTGAGGTCTCCAGGGCACACATTTTACCTTTAGCAAGCTTCTGATACAATTAAGAGTTTACATAAACAGTAGCAGGCTGCAGGGCTTTTTAGAGGTAATAAGATTTCTACAGTTAAAAATGACATCAGTAGTTTACAAAAACAAAGGATAAGATGTGGTAAGTGCATTTCAATAAAGAAAATATAAATGTGTTTTCCTGATAGAAAGAAGAGACTCAGCACCTAGATACTTGGCTCACTATCCTATTCATCACTGCAGTTTTTCCAAATCTTTAGGTTCCTTTCTCCACATCGTCTAAACTGAGAACTTTGCCTCATATTTCACTGAAAAAATTAAAATAATTTCCTAAGAGTTCCCTCTGTTCCCCTCCCCTCCATTCACATAATTCAGATGACTTCTACCACTATCTCCTTTTACCTGTTACATAAGAAGAGGTGGTACTTTTTGCCAAAGCAAGCCCATCAACCTACATAAGTGATCATATCTCATCAAATTTTCCCCTCTATCATCTTATTCCCTCACTTATCTCCCATCTCACCCTGTCTATTGTACATTTTACTGGCTGTCCTCCATGCCCAGAATTCTCCTTCTCCTCATCCCTACCTTCTGGCTTCCTTTACATTAAAATCCTACCTCCTCTAGAAAGCCTTTCCCAATTCTCCTTAATTCTAGTACCTTCTCTCCATTAATTATTTATATAGCTTCTTTTTATATAGTTGTTTGCATGCTCTCTCCTCCATAAGACTGTCAGCTCCCTGGGATAAGGAACCATCTTTTGCCTTTCTTTGTATCCCCAGAATTAGCACAATGACTTCAGTATTATAGGTACTTAATAAATTCTCGTTTACTGATTGACATGAAAGATTCTAAATCAGTTGTAAAATAATAATGATGTAGGTCCATGGTTCTGTCAAACAATTTTAAAAGATGTTTTCAATTTCTCCAGGTTAACTGGAAATGTTCAAGTGCTAAGTATTTTGATCTATATTTTAATCAATCTCTATTTTTATCAATGTAGATTTTTCTTCCAGATCTTTTTCATCCTGTGTGATTTCATATTTGAGTTTTCCCATAGGTTCAGAGAATCTCAGGGATTCCATTGTACTCCTGTGTGTCTATTGACTCTATTATTGCTGCATGACCCACTCATTCCTTTTCATATCTAGCTTTGTTCAACATTAACTGGAGTATAAGATAGGAAGAGATAGGTTTGCCAGACATGTTCTTCCATAGCCATAGAAAGAAGTATCCTGAATATAGTTCTAATAAAAAAAATGAAGATTGGTTGTTATTTTCTCCAAATGCTGCCAACCACACAAGACATTGTACTAATTATTTTCCATGTTAGATCACTACAATACTCCTTATAGAAGTACACAGTAATGGCTAAGAGATCAGTCTAAGGATTCATATTGGAAAAATAAAGTGAATGAAAAGCATATTGCCAGGATAATGATTCAGGTCACCGAAGTCATTTCATTAGTTCTTTGTATCTTGAACAACTACTGGAGTTGGATAATGGGCTATGATTGGAAAAAAGCAGGAGGTGAGCCAGCTGCACTGAATTTGCTTTCTGTGTTCCCAAACTATTTACAACTTTAAGTGCCAAACTCTGCAATTAATACAATTCTTCTTAAAGTGCATATGCACTGATGTTGTAAGAAAATAGCTCTGTGACCTTCGAAATTAAGGGTTATATAACAAGAGTCCTGTGATCTAGCCCAGAAAAAAAGGATATATCATGAAAATTAGTGAATCCCTGATGAAGAATTGATTTATTATTTATTATATAATGATTATAATCATTAGAGAATTGATATATAAATCAGAAATAACTAACTGGGATATTATATTTTCTTTGGGTGTAAGACAGATTAGAGATCCTATCAAGGTATATCAAAGTTATTCATCACATTCACTAATATAAACAGCAATGAATAATACCAAGAGATCAAACCTGAAAGGTATTCAGAGACTTTTAAGTTCTACATAAGAAACTGAGGGCTATGGGTTAGAGGTGGAATGTTCATCTCTTCTTTTTTGTTGATGATTGTGATATAAATCACCAACAGGCTATATAGATGGTATAAATGGTTTCTTAGATTAGGGCTTGAGAGGCATGAAATGATGAGTTTTCCTAGCAAGGGTGAGAAATACTTCCTAAGGTGAAAATGCTTGGAAGAAAACTCGCTGATCTGAGTTAAACTGAGAGGGAGGGAGAATGATGATAAAGAAGTTACCAGGTTTCATTTAGAAAGAACAACAGCCTAAGAGGTGCTCAGCTGACTTCTGGAGAAACAACAGGGAATCTGTTTGGCTGACTTATTCATGACTTCAGATGAAACATATATATATATATATCTGTCTCTTATACANACATAAGAAACTGAGGGCTATGGGTTAGAGGTGGAATGTTCATCTCTTCTTTTTTGTTGATGATTGTGATATAAATCACCAACAGGCTATATAGATGGTATAAATGGTTTCTTAGATTAGGGCTTGAGAGGCATGAAATGATGAGTTTTCCTAGCAAGGGTGAGAAATACTTCCTAAGGTGAAAATGCTTGGAAGAAAACTCGCTGATCTGAGTTAAACTGAGAGGGAGGGAGAATGATGATAAAGAAGTTACCAGGTTTCATTTAGAAAGAACAACAGCCTAAGAGGTGCTCAGCTGACTTCTGGAGAAACAACAGGGAATCTGTTTGGCTGACTTATTCATGACTTCAGATGAAACATATATATATATATATATATATGTACATACATATATATATATATATATTTATAAATAATATAATATATAATAAAATAAAAATAAAAAAGCTTATATATATACATATATATATATATATATAAAAGTGGTCAGTTTCATCAGTCAAGAAGCATTTATTAAGTGCTACTATGTGCAACTCTAGGGATATAAAAAAGGCAAAAGGCAGTCCCTATTCGCAAGAAGTTCACATTCTCACAGAGATCACAACATGTGAACACCTAGTTACTATTAAACTAAATACAAGATAAAATGAAGATAACAAAAGGATGGCACTTGTATTAAGAGGGATCAGTAATAAGAAGGATGAATTTTGACTGGGATTTCAAAGAAGCCAGTAAAGTCAGGAGTTAAAGATGAGGAGAATTCCAGACATGAGGGAACAGCCAGAGTAAATGTTTGGAGTGGGGAGATGAAAAATCTTGTGGCAAGAAAAGTCAGTGAGCCCATGTCACTAGATTGTGGAGTGGCAAGATATATGAAGACTGGAAAGGTAATAAAGGGCCATGTTGTGAAGGGATTTAAAAGTCATACAGAGGATTTGTATTTGACCCTAGAGAGGTAAATGAAAAGGACACAACGAATAAGGCTAAGAGGGAATTGAAAAAGATATTTGAGATGTAGTTTTGAATGAGTTTAAGCCAAGTCAAAAAATATTCTACAATACTCTTAGCCATATCAGTATTCATAGATGGGCAGAGGTTTTTTCAATTTTCAAATGAAGGACTGGAAGGTACGTTAATCATATTTTACAAATGTGACAAATCTGAGGATAGCTTTTCTACTAAATGACAGAATTTGGATCCCAAAGATGACAGGCTTTTGCTTAAGATCAACTCTAGAAAACAGACTATAATGTTTTGCATTAATTTTTTTATTTGTTTTAATAAAAACCCTTACCTTCAGTCTTTGATTCAATACTATGTATTGGTTCTAAGGCAGAAGAGTGGGAGTTAAGTGACTTGCAGAGGGTCACACAGCTGGGAAGTATTTAAGGCCATATTTAATCTCAGGACCTCCTATTTTCAGGTCAGGCTGTTGTATCTACTGAGCACCTTAGCTTTATTTTCTTTCTTTTTTTTTAAATAGATCTATTTATTTGTTTGGTTGGTTAGTTGTTTTCTTTAAAGCCCTTACCTTTCATCTTAGAACCAATACTGTGTATTGGTTCTAAAGCAGAAGAGTGATAAGGGCTAGGCAATGGGGGTCAAGTGACTTACCTAAGGTCACACAGCTGGAAAGTATTTGAGGTCAGATTTGAACCCAGGACCTCCTGCCTCAGAGCCTGGCTCTCAATCCACTGAGCTACCCAGGTGCCCCTTTAGCTTTATTTTCAAATATCAATTTCACAAAGTCCTCCTTTGATATTTCAAGGATCCATGATTTTATTGATATTGGCATCCCACTGAAGCCTCATTAACTTGTTAATCTTGTCTCTCTGAGCAAATCACAACCCTGTTTGCCTCAGTTCCAAATCTGTAAAATGAATTGAAGAAGTTGACAAAATACTCCAAAAATGACTTAACAACAACCCCACTAAAGCAGATCGAATCCCCTCTGGACAACCTTCATCAATAGCAGGGGCTAAAAAAAAAATCTATTATTTGGTAATGAAGGTACAGTTGGAAAAGAAGCAGGCTAGTGAATTCTGAGGTCAAGAAAAATCCATACCTGGTAGCTGATAAAATATTCCAAAAAACTCAATGAGACTTGCTCTCAGAAAGACTGGACACATAGTTTATTACTAGACCTATATTTGAAACTTTTTCAGCTAGATAGTATCTCCCAGGGTTTATTCTTTTTCAGAAAAGCCTTAGAAAACCTAGGGTCATACCAAGATGAGATGAGGCATCAGTAAAAATTGCTAGAGATTACTGTAGTAGGAAATGAGGGAAACTGTAGTTACAGCAATCCTTAAGAAAGAAGACCTGTATTTGAATTTATTACAAAACTCAGTGGATGGACATTATTACAAAGATGCATAAACAACAGAAGAAACTTCTTATGTTGTGTCAAGGGAAATATAAAATTTGAGAAAAAAGAGAGAGAAGTATAGGCTTCAGTGTGAGAAAGATCTTACTCTAATGATGGTGCTGTGGATTTGTGTGACCATCTGTTTCCATATCTGTAAAATGGGGATAATAATATCTGCAGTACCTACCTTATAGGGTTGTTGTGATGATGTAGGCTCTTTACCTACATTACCGTACTCAAATAAGATGATTTAGGTAAAATGATTTGCAAATTTTAAAGCATTTTTATAAATATACTTTATTATTATTACACTTTAGAGTAATTACACTTATTAGAGACATTAAAGAACATTGTTAAAAGGAGCATTGACAAATTGAAGAATAACCAGGGAAGGGAGACTGGAATGGCAAGAAGTCTTGATGTCCTGTCATAAAAGTAAAGTTATAAAAAATTGGGTGACAGGAACTCTTTAAACAGTCTGGAGGGAAATAATAACTATCTTTAGGTATTTGAAACTTTGTTATATGGAAGAGATTAAATGTATTCTCATCCCAGAATAACAAGTGGGCATTTCAGGGAGGAGGATTTCAGCTTAATATAAAGAAAGAGTATTCTTAATAGTCCTTTTTAATATTGGAATGGATTGCATTCAACTCAAGTTTTATTAAGCATATGCTATGTGCAAAGCACAATATTTTCTGAAGAACTGACTGAGCTCCTTGTAACTGGAAGTGTGCATGTAGAAGACTGAACATCTGTCAAGCATCACATAATTGGGTCAAATGACTTCTAAGGTCCTTTTAAGGTCCTTCCAACTTGCAAAGCCTGATTCTATGATATTTCTTCCTCCACCTCCATATACCAGAGAGTCAGCAATCTAGCCTAAACTGAAAATGGATTAGTGTCTTCTTGGACAAGCAGACTCAAAATGTTCATACCATCCTATCAGGAATTATTAATTCCACCAGGGCATCATTTAGCAAATTCTTGTTTTTGATACATTGAGTGGGAATGCTATGATTTGAAAAAAATCAATGACCCATTGTTCATAGAAGCCATGGTTTCTGAAACTTATTGTAGGGAGAAAACAAATCATGATTTTAAGAGCCCAGGGACTTCTAGGAAACATATGTGAGTTTAAAGGGGAAAGAAATATTTCATCTTCTGGTAACATTTCAATTAAATAGAGCTCATTGCTTAACAAGGTTACATCAGATCTGTGAACTGGTCTAAAACACTTCCCTTTTCTCCACATGTTCCATGCTATCTCTCTTTAAGCCAGGGCTAATTAGACAGACAAGGGACTCCCTGCTCTTCCCCAAGAGATTATCTGGGGAACTTCCATCCAGTCCTCTCTCTCTTTGACATCGTTGTCTCTTGGCATAGATATATGCCTCAAAATTTCACTTGGCAATTAGCTTCTTCCTGCATTGCATATGAATCAAAAATGAAGATAGATTTGAATGAAAGGCCTGTACTGTGCTTAAAGAGCATCGTTCTCTCTCACCATTAATAATAATAACTATTTTCACTCCAGCAAATCCACTGGGGAAGATCAGTCACATCCCATCCATACATTCTCCTCCTGTCGAATTTTTGTCCATGTGATAAGAATAACTAAATTTAAGAGACATTTCATTATTTTAATGTTTTATATTTAATATTTAATTTAATGATATTTAATAAAATATTAAAGAATTAATATTTTAATGTTTCCATACTACAATCCCCTGAGGCAGGTAAACATTTTACAGTTGAGAAAACTGAGACTCACAGATTCAGATACTCATCCATAGTCACATAATTAATATGTGGCAGAGACATCAGGAAGAACAAGAGGTTGTGCGCTGGGAAGTGTTACACTTGAGAGGTAGGAGGGAATGAGTTTGATTCCTGATTCTACTTGTGTGAGCCAGGAAAATCCTTTAAGTGTCCTCAACCTCAGTTTCCTCATCGATAAAACAGGGACAATAATGTGTCTCTCTGCCTGTTTAGGATGGTTGTGAAGAAAGTCCTTTGATAAACCCTGACAGCTAGGTGGAGTAATGACGTGGAGTCAGGATGTTCTGAATTCAATTCTGGCCTCAGATATTTATAAGCTGTGTTATCCTAGACAAGTAACTTACCTCTGTGCCTCAGTTTCCTTATTTGTAAAATGGCGATAATAATAACCTCTCAGGGTTATTATGAAGCTCAACTGAAATAATAGTTGGAAAGTGCTTGGCATGCAGTAAGTACTATATATATTTATTAGCTATAATTCTTATTATAAACTTCAAAATACTATATAAATGCTGGTTATTATATGAGCTGGGACTCATTTAGAGCTTTCAACTACAAGTCCAGTGTTTCATTTCATAAAGACCTTTTTTTTTTTTTTTAAATAACAGAGAGCGTTCCTAAAGAACGTTATAATAGCAAAATCCTCGGACACTTGTAACTGTGGAAGCCATTTAGTTAGGGATCCAATTATAAGCTGTTGTTAGGAGACAGTACCCTGGACAACGACACATCTTCCTTCCCGAATGAAACATAAGAGGGAGAGTGTGTTAAAAGGAGAGACTAGCTTCCCAGAGTCTTTCTTGGGTCTAATCAGGAAAACAAAAAGACAGCTTGTACTATGAAAGAATGAAGACTGATTACAGTATTGACAATCAAGATGGTCAGGATGGTGTCATGAATGTCTGAATTTATGAGAGTTTCCTGGATTGAGACTTCCTGACTCACAAGCCTTTTTAGCTTTATTTATAGAATTGAAGCCCCAGAAAGAACAAGTAGGATGGTGTGTTTTATACCGTAGAACAGAGATGTCAGAGATGAGGTCAGTGAGACAAAGTCAATATTGCATAAAAATGCTGTTGTTGTGGAGTGGTTTTAGTCATTTCTGACTCTTTGTGATCCTTTTTGGGGTCTTTGTGGTAATGATACTGGAGTGGTTTGTCATGTCCTTCTTCAGTCCATTTTGTAGATGAGGAAACTGAGGCAGACAGGATTAAATGACTTGGCCAGGATCATACAACTAGTACCTCTCTGAGGCCAGATTTAAATTCAGGTATTTTTGTACCAGGTCCAGCACCCTATTTACTACACTACCTAGCTGCCCATATATAGAGGGGCCAACTAGGTCCTGGCTCTGTACATTGAGAACCAGGCCAAGAGATGGGAGGTCCTGGGTTCAAAACTGGCCCCAGACACTTCCTAGCAGTGTGACCCTGGGCAAGTTCCTTAACCCACATTACCTAGCTCTTACCACTCTTCTGCCTTAGAACCAATACACAGTATTGATTTCAAGATGGAAGGTATGGGTTTAAATATGTATATTTAAATATATATATATATAAATATATATATATATATATACTACATATAGAATAAAAAATACTACTCTGGCCTAGCTCAGTGTGAATTCCGCCCAGAACAAATCCATTAGCCTGGGACCTACCCATACAGCCTATCCACTCTTCAGAAATGTCACTGGGGACTTCATCTGATGTTAGAAAAAATTTTCTCTCACATCTTAAAATTTTTTTTGTTATGTTGTGGCTCTCACTAACACAATGTTCCCCAAGATCCCTAAATTTAGTTCCTCCACAGTCAACCCTAACATTGGGTCATAGTCACAAAATTAATTTAGAAAGAATTTTAGAAATCACTGAGTCCAAGTCCCTTCATTTTATAGATGAGGAAATAGAACCAGAGAAATCAAGTGACACTTATAGAGCCCAGGTCTCAAACAAATAAGTGTTTTTTTCCTTGTGCTGAGCTACCTCTATCATATACTTAAGATTATTGCTTTATTTTTTTAGACTTCTTTTAATTAATCCGAGCCCTTTCATTTTACAGATGAAGTTGGGTCCAGAGAGGGGCACTCAGAGATTCAATTTGGACACCAGGAATCTATAATCTTCACTACAAATAAGAATATGGATTTCTTTCCCTCTTCTCTCTTCTTTTCCTTCCTTATCCTTTTCTCTACTATCTCCTTACCACTTTGACCACCTTCTAAGCATTGCTTGGATGATAAGACATCTTGGATGATAAAAAGCTCCCCTAGTTCTAAGGCACTAGTGATAACTTCTAGACATAGATTTCTAACAGGTCAAAGGCTTGAGGGAGGGGGGAATGAAAGGTGGGAATGGAACCCTGAAGTTAGACTGTAAATTGGAGTGAGGGAGGAACAAGGATAGAGTCTCCAGGGTATTAAATAAGAAGGTAAAAATGAGGTCTCAAAATAGAGTAAAGTAGCAACGCAACTACCCAATTACCCATATAACTACCCAATCACTCAATTTTCTTCTTAAGGTTCCAGGAATTGACCCTGTTATCTCCCTTCTTGCTGATCAATGGATAAAATATAATGGAAGTGTTAGAGAAAAAACAAACAAACAAGAGATTGAGAGGTTTAAAGAAGAGGAAATGGACATTTGCCCATAAGCAAAACAATATAGTCATAATTAGAAGAGAAACAAGAAATTTGGAGGAAAATATCTTTGCAACAAAATTCTCTGATAAAACTCTTAGTTCTAAGATATATTGGGAACTGATTCAAATTTAAAAGTATAAGGATCATTCCACAATTAATAAGTGGTCAAAAGCTATGAATAGAACATTTTTAGATGAAGACATTTAAATTATCGATAGGCATATACAAATGCTCTAAATCATTAATAATCAGAGAAATGCAAATTAAAACAACTCTTCCATCAAACTGACAAAAATGGCAAAAAAGCAAAATGAAAAATTTTGAAGAGGTGATGAAAAATCAGGTATAAAAATGTACTGTTGATGGAACTCTGAAATAGTGTTATCCTTTTGGAAAGCAATTTGGAACTATGCTCAAAAACTATTAAACTGTTTATAACCCTTTGACCTAGCAAGTAGTGTTATCACTACCAGGTCTATACCTCAAAGAAATCAAAGAGGAGAAAGCAAATAAGAGGAATCTCTGGGGATGCCCTTCAACTGGAAAATGGCCAAACAAGTTATGGTACATTCATGTGATGGAATACTATTGTACTTTAAGAAATGATGAAGACAATAGTTTCAAAGAAACCTGGGAAGACTCATATGAACTGAAGAAAAACGAAGTGAACAGAATCAATGATCAATCATAATTCCTCTTTATGAAATATGCTACCCATCTCCAGATAGAGAAGTGATGGAATCAGAGTGCATATTCAGGTTTTTTTCAGGGTGTAGATAAGGAATATAGACAATGCAAGAATTTGTTTTGATATACGTGTTTGTAATGAGTTTTGTTTTTGCTTTCTCATTGGGATGGAAAGAATTTTGAGAAAGAGAGAATTTGAATATGAAAATAAAACAAAATTGAATTAAAAAAAAACATACTTCTTTCTATGCCTCCCCACTTTCTACCCCTTTGCTTTCTTATTTTTACTCCTACTCTCTATGGATAATTGGAAGACTGGAATCCAATAAGGTCTTTTTTACATAGAAAACAGAAGAGTAACCTACAATTCAGATTCAGGCCATGCTGGGCATTTTATCACAGTCTTAGGGAGGGGATTGAGGACTCTGGGAGCATTACAGCAGAACAAGACTAGATGGAGGGATGGAGGAGGGATGATATGAATGGGAGCTTGGGGACAAGGGGCAGGGATTGGTGATAAAGGAGATCTAGTCTTCCTCTTAATTAAAGAAGAATGGAAGTCTCTCTTAACCTCCATTCCCTTCTTTTAACCTCCTGAATTACCTTGCTCACTAATAAAGAGATATTTATTTTAGGAGGCTGAAGGGGTGGCAATTTTAATTAAAAGCCAAGGAATTACTTAAGATACTTTTACAAAGAATGGTTGTACTGCTCGTGAAATACCATGAAGTGAATGAAGCTATGTCTAGTCAAACTTCTATAATGTACAATTTGTACTAAAACAGAAGTTCAGGTTGTTTGTAAGTACAACTGTTAACATCTGCTCGGGGTCCAAACATAAATCCAGCAGTTATTTACATTACTTGTCCATTGCAAATTGTAATTGGCACAGCAGATTAAATTAAATAAGTGCCAAAGAGCATAAGGAGGGCAAAACAAGTAGTAGGTTTTGCCTCACATTCTCCCTCTTCAGGGGTGTTTTCAGCACAAAAAGGCTTCTCTGTTTGAATACAGATTTCCAAAAAAAACATATACATTAAACTTCACCAGACCCAGAATGTATATTCAGGTCTATTTATTTATATATTTATGAGCACTTAGGTGGTACAGTAGATAGAACATCAGCTCTGGAGTCAGGAAGATGAATCTTCCTGAGTTCAAGTCTAGCCTCAGACATTTATTAGCTGTGACCCTGAGTTTGCCTCAGTTTCTTTAGCTGTAAAAATTGTATAGTTAGAAAATCTTGAATCACTAAAACTATATTACCCAGAATGCTTTTCCATTTGTGCACATTTGCATCTTCATGTAATTATTTATATGTTCTGTAACTCCTCCTACTCGCTTTCTTCTCTTGTGACCAGGTGCTGGATTAGGTAGGTTTTTTTTACTTTAGTTATTATTAATAAAACTTTAAAAATATAATACTTAATTATTGGATATTAATTTTAGAAGTCACAAAATTATCTGGAGAAGGAAATGGCAAACCACTTTAGTATTTTTGCCAAGAAAACCCAAAACATGGCAACATGAAGATTTGGTTGCAACTGAAAAATGACATTTTTTTTTCCCTTATCTTACTCTCAGTTTGGAATGACAGCAGCCTTTCTACTACCAAGCATACTCTGATGGACATGAAAGTTTTGAACTGCTCTGTCTGTGGTCTGGACCCATTTATTCCTCTTTAGGCAGCCTGGTGACACTCTCTCCAATCTTCCAAGGTTTCTCATCATATTGATACTAGATTTAGTGGAGACATCTGATTGATTTTAGCTCTACTTCATTCAGCTCAGAACTCACAGCCTCAAGTTTTCTACCAACTTTTAGCCTCCCTGCTATTAGGTACTACAGGAATGAGCCCTCATTCCCATTTAGGTCTATTTCAAATTATCATTAATTTTTGAGCTTGTTGGTTTCCATTCTTTAGTTGCTTCAAATTTTTTCCACCTATTCTTCCATTTCTGGACCAGAACTTTGCTAGGTCCTAAGGCAGACCTATGAAGGAGTTAATGGACTTTTTCAGATTTCTCATTGAATTTTCTGTCACAAACTTTCTTTGCTGTGTGGTAACTGACTGACCCAGAACAAGCATTTTTTTTGGCTGTCAATAAATTCAGTTGAAAGCATTGGATTACTATATACATAGAGAAATTCTGCTCAGGCCATAAAATAAATCAGTTTTAGTTCTTCTCCAAACTTGGCACTGAGCAAGGGATTTAACTTCTCAATATGACCATTTTCCCTATAGGAAAAATAATAATATTTACTCCTTGCTCACTAGCTAGTATGTTATGAAGATAAATAAAGAGAAAAGAAGTTGGAAGGGAGTTGGGAAAAAGCTTGCATGTGAATGTATGCAGGTATTCATGTGGTATGTAAGGGATTATTTAACATCTTAGAAAGTTCTGCTATGGAATTTCTGGGAAGGTGGTAGTAAATGATGCCCAAGTTGTTAAACTTGTTTCCTACCTGCCAACTGGGCCTCCAAAGTCATGTATAGGCAAGGCTTCATAGTGCAAATAAAGTTCCTTGTTTGGAGTCAGGTCTTTCTTTTTAGTGATTATGAGTTTTCTCTTTGGAAAATCAAACATTGACTAGGGGCACATACTGGGGTTCTGTCCCCATTTCATAGTCAATATTCTACAATCCTTCCATAAGAATGATAGATATAACAGGTAGAGATTAAAATTAATATATACAATATCTCTAAGTATAATATTTATAAAGTTTATTAATAATAACTAAAGTAAGACAGCTTGCTAACCCAGCCTGGTTGGGAGAGAAAAGAGAGAGAAAGTGAGGTGGAGCCTCAGAACTTATATTCAATATGTGAAGATGCAAACATGGACAAAGGGAAAAGGATGCTGGGAGATTAAAAGAATTCTGGGGAACGTAATCCAAAGGTTCAAGGACTTTCCAACTATACAAACACCTGGGGTGAGGGTAGAAAGCTGCAATGTACTCCAGATATATCTGCATTTCTGATGTGCAGAGGTATTTGTGAGAATTGAACATCAGTTACATCTCTTTTCTTGATACTCTAAGATCAGTCTTGGGGTGTTGCTCTAGTGAATTGGGTTTTCAGCCCCAACCCTTTGATTGGATTAAAATCAAGGCCTGAGGCTAATCTGGATAAGGATGGGATGTGTGCTTGCACTATGAGAGAACAAGAAGCCTCATGGCTTCCTGCCATCAGGGAAAATGCTCTTGCCTCTTGTCCCACATGACTCTTGGCATCGGGAAGACCAGCCTCTGACCTGGGCTGAGGTCAAGTCTGTCCAATTAGGGAGACCAGAAAAAGTGATGTCACTAGAGGTCAGGGAAGGAGTCTGTAAGTTATGGATCAGGGAAGCTGGCGGGTCTTTTGCAAGCCAAACAGTGGTCTTTCCTGATCAATGAAGTGGTCTGTTCTGGCCAAGCAGGAGCAAATAGAGGCTTGAGGTAAGCAGTGAGCTTGGGATAGTTAGATGACTGACCATGTGGCCAACTCATTTTTCAATATTTAATAAATAATTATCCATTCATATACAGTCTCTGGAGAATTTTAATCATAACACGCTCCTCTTCAGAGTGTGGAAAGCATATAAGGTGCTTCAATGCCATCTGACTTTACAAAGCTGACAGCAACTGGAATGGTTTTATAATTGAGCAGCATAGTCCAAAGACAATGGTGGCAGGGACAATCTTCCTCTCAGCTGCACAGCTGTTTTTTTTCCATTTACATGATGGGAAGCAGTTCCTCACCACAATGCCTATTTTGTTCAAGTGTAGTATTTGCCCTCCCTATTAGCCTGGCATTTCCAAAGCTCCTGATTATAAGAGTGTCACATAAAGCCAGAACCTGAATTGGATGAGATTGCATGGGGTAGGGGGGAAGAAATAGGGTGATGCTTGAATTATCTCCTCTCCACCATCTGTCTGGAGACTTAATGCATCTGAGCATCTCTGACAGCTCAAGCCTGACAGCCCCGGCTATAAAACTGCCTTTTAGTAAATAGGTCTCTTTCTTGGAACCTCACCGTCCCAACTAACTTTCTTGGCTCAATGAAGACCTGGAAATTGAAAGTACAGAATTTTAGATTGTCTAACACTTGTAGAATCTCTGCCATATCAGTATGTAACAGAGAATCAATTCTTCAGTTCCTCCCACGAAATCTGTACAGCACAACTCTTTAGGGTATGCAGAGTTTCATGCATGCTAGGGCTACATAAATGGAATCACAATTTCCTGACTGCCTGCTCCTTCCAGGTTGTTTCTGGGAAAAGAAGGCATAGCATTAATTGTAAATAGACCTGTTCAACTCCAGCACATTTTATCTTTCTTGGAGAGCCTTTATCTTTCCTTTTGGAACATCCCACCTAGACCTGTAGATTTTGGGCAATGAGACTGTAGCACTCCCTGATGAATGCTTGGAGATACTTTTCAATTCAGAGTCTGCTTTCCATTTTTCTGTCTTTTCTATAGGTGAATCACACAATCTGACTTTCCCTTCTTCTCTTGGCAATTGCTACCACAATCCTTTCTTTAGGATTGTTCTTATCTAACAGGATTTAGTTTTTTAATTTTTCCCCTACTGCTTTTGAAATAAGCAATTCTTTCTTTGGTTTCTAAGGATGAAAAATATATATATATATATATATATGTATACCTTTATATATGTTGTTCATAACTACAGATAAAATAGATGAGATTAATTTTTTTCAAAAAGGAAAGGGTAATGGAATTCTACTCATAATATAAATATTTTTAAAAATTATGTACTGTAAATATATCTATTGGTACATATGTATATGTATACATATATAAGCATAACTATATATAGAGAGAGAAAGTTCATAACTACAGATAAAACATATAAGAGATTAAGGTTTTAAAAAATGGAAAGAGTAACAAAATTCTATCCATAATAGAAATAGTCTTAAAAATTACATACTGTAAATATATATAGGTGCCTATATATATATATTTGTGTATATTTAAACTATATATTTTAGTTCATACCTACAGATAAAACAAAAAAGACATTAAAACTTAAAAAAATGGAAGCAGTAATAGAATTCTACGCATAATAGAAATAGTCTTAAAAATATGCACTGTAAATAGACCTGGTCTTCAGTGAATATCACCTCTTTACCCCTGTCTTATAACCCTTTGTTGTTGTTCAGTCATTTCAGTCATGTCCTACCCTTTATTACCCCATTTGGGGTTTTCTTGGCAAAGAAACTGGAGTGGTTTACCATTTCTTTTTCCAGCTCATTTTACAAATGAGGAAACTGAGGTAAGCAGGCTTCAGTGGCTTTCCTAGGATCAAACAACTAGTAAGTGAATAGGATCAGATTTGAACTTGAGGAGAAGAGTCTTCCTGACTCCAGCCCAGGCAGTCTATATACTCAATCATCTAGCTGCCTCCTTCACAACCTCTGACCTCATTCAAAGCTTGGGACAAGTGTTGCCTTCAAAATGAGGCTCTTACTAATACTATTTCACCAAGGTTTTTGTGCCTCCTCTCACCCAGTGACTATGTGTTTACTCTGTATAGATTTTCTATCTTCTCATATGTGTTCATTTTGCTTTTCCCTGATAAAGTAAAAAAAAAAAAAAAAAAAAAAGGACAACAGGAGTCAGTCGTCAATCTTTTATTGAGTAAAAAGGAGCTTGCAAACAGAACAGAAAGCCTATTGCTTAACCCATTCCCCAAGGGGAGCTCATAGTGGTTTTTTAATGTGGTTCTGGGGTAATAGAGGGATGGCCTTGAAAAGGGGATTTTCACGACAGGGACAGTGACAGAAGGTGGGGACTGGGGCACAATAATTAGGAATTGGGTCATTTGAACAAACTGGCATGAAGCAGAGAGTGGGAAGGGCCTTTCAGGGTGGGAGCTGCAAGCTCTGGGCAAATTCATGGAACCAACTGATTATTATCAGGAGGTCCCAGGTGTTGCTATACTTGGTGACTTGGGGTCTGGCATGGTTACCTCTGTTTTCCAAGTTGTTTCATTGGCCCTTGGATGGAAAGTGAGCTCTATCAAATTAGTGAGAAAATTGTTCATTCCATTTTCACAGCCCCTATAGAATGTCAATTCCTTGAAGTAAGGGTTGTTGGATTTTTCCTTGCATCCCTAGTACCTTGCACATGGTAGGCATTTAATAAATGCTTCCTGTTTGATTGAATGTCTACGTGACAGTAGGCTTAATCTTTATTGACTCTCATTATTTGATGAGAAATTTTCATTTTTATTATTTATCGTCGATGTATTTTCCCCCCCTAGGGTCTTACTTCTCTGAGTATGATACAGATCAAGCTCTCAGCCTTCTAGCTAAGGTTGATTTCTTCAACTATCAAAAGATACTAGGATTCTTTTTTATATGTCCTTGCTTTGAGGAAAGAACTTCCCTATCTGGCTCACAAAGATCCTCCCCATGGGCTTTAAAGGATTCTGAATTAACCTCATAACTTATTTCCTTTGTAGTCTCAAAAGGTGTCAATAACTATGCCCAAAGGGCTATAAAACTGTGTATACCCTTTGATCCTGTAATACCACTACTGGGTCTGTATCCCAAAAGAGATAATAAAAAATGGGAAAGGACCTACTTGTACAGAAATATTTATAACTGCTCTTTTTATGGCGGTAAAGAATAGGAAGTGAAGGTGATGTCCATCAGTTGGGGTATCATGGTATATGTTGGCAATGGAATACTATTGTGCTATAAAGAATGATAAGCAAGATGATTTCAGAAAAAGCAGGAAAGATCTTCAGAACTGATACAGAGAGAAATAAGCAGAACTGGGAGAGTATTGTAAATAATAACAGCAATATTGTATGATTATTATCTATAAAACTTGGCTACTCTCAGCAAAGCAAAGATCTGCAACAATATGAAAGACTTATGACAGGGAATGCTATCTTCCACTAGAGGAATAACTGTTGGAGTCATCTTTCACACTGATGTATTTATGGTTTTATTTTGGGGTTCTGGTTATGTATGAGTTTGCTCTCACAACAACGACCAATATGGAAGTGTGTTTTGCATGACAAAAAAAGATTTTAAGAAGGTGTCAATATGTCTTGGGCATTTTGAGTACTATTTCAGTCTTTATTTGATCCTTTCTTCCAGAGTATTTCAGTTCTCCCGTTATGCTAAAGATTTGTATCACCAATGATTTTTAGGCTTGGGTTCCAATCTAAAAGTCCTTGTAGCTTCAGGGATAGTGGTGGACACTGATATTCTGAATCTAAAACATGAATACTTCTTCTAAAGATCAGCCATTAGATTGCCTTCTTGTCGTGCTTTAAAGTCTATCTCCTTTTTTTTACTTCCTTGTACCTGTTTCCTAAGTAAAAAAAGTCATTAGCTCTTAAGTCATTTACAAAACATAGAAGAACTTCAATTTATATATGATATATAAATATTTTTATTTGTGAAATATATTAATAAAGCATTTTATTAACATATCAAATATATTTAAATAATATATTTATACATTATATAAAACATATAAATTGTTATACATAAATATTTAATATATATTCAATATAAATATTTATTATGTCTTTTAAATTATAGCCATTGTTCTGGGTAATAGGGACACAGAAAAGAAAACTCAAAAAATACAAACCAAAAATACACCTCAAAATAGCTTAAAATTCTATAATTTAATGAATGACTGTGCCTCTCAGTTTACTCGAACACACTTGGGTTATCTTTAGTGATACCTGTAAAATGCCCTTCCCAAGGAGTAGTCTCCCAGAATACTATCATTGCAATGAGTTTTAGAAAAGATACTCAACTATATAAAATAATAGAGATAATCCCCACCAGTAGTGAGAAAAAGATAGTCTTCCTTCTTATCCATGATCTGTTGAACTCTTCCTGAATCCTCTTCTCTAATCCCTCATATTCCTACCCTGACCCATCCAAATTTTCCAGTCTGCAAATTCTGCTATACAAAGTTTCAGTTCTCAAATGTCATCACTTTATCCATGCATATGTGCTAACTGGTGCTAATAATATATTCTTTCTTCAAGGTAACTTAAAAGAACAATAGCTATACTTGTATTTTTGTGATACTTTTTTTTTCAAAGTGGTTTTATGGGAAAGAATAGGGTAGGAAGCTTTCTCACCATCCTAAAACCTCCTACAAACAAAATAATTAACTCAAAATAACTCCATAAAGTCAACATAAAATGCGGCAAAAACAGATAGTAGCTGAACAGCAAAGACCAACTAGGGGAGGAAGGCTTCTAATTTCCCATGAACAGATGGAATCCATAAAGCAGCTCCAGAGGGCAAGAGTAGCCATCTCATCTTGTTTGGTGAGGGCAAAGGGGAGTGTGGGGGGAGCCAGTAGGGGACCATTTGAATCTGAATCCACAGGTGGAGGGCTCTGGGAGCAGCAGTCTGTCTTTAGCACCATCTCAGGAGACCCTACTTGGCATGAGGCTGAGACCTGAAAGAGTGAACCCCTTGGGGTACCTGCTTAAGCACAGAAACTCAAGTTTCATTGCTAACAAATGAAAGACTTTGGAGCCCTGAAAAATGGGAACTGGACATGTGCTCTGTCCAGAAGTGGTGGTTGGAGAAGAGAAGTGAGAAAGGAGCACACCAGTGAATGTGTTTGCTGAGGGACTGGGTCCCATTAGTCGTGGTCACTCTTAAGAGAGGGAAGTCCTTGAGCAATAAAGTGGGAAGAGCAAATAAAGAGGGAAGGAGGCAGACTGGCTGCTTGCAGTTGCATTAGTGAAACTACTCCCCCACCCCTCATTTGAACACTTGAAGTCAATCATTGATTGGGGTTTGAGTAGAGGACTAGGAGAACATCCAACTCTAGCCTATAAAAACTGCAATAACTATATGGGGGGGGGGGCAGAATACACACACACCAAAATCCTGAAACAATATTCAGCAATAGCAGCACTGCAGAAATCCTGGGACCCTTCCTGACCCCCAAAATAAACAACCAATAATTAAATTTGTTGAACTTGACTGCTAAAATTTAAAAATAAATAAATTGAAACGTGTAAGCAAAGGAGAAAGAATCCAAGTATTGATAGCTATTATGAAAACAGGGAATATCTCTGCTCAAACTCAGAGGATAGTGAAGTAAAAACACCTACTTGTAAAACAGCAAAGAAATACAACAAATGGCCATAATCTCAAAAAGAGCTTTTGAAAGCACTTAAAAAAAGACCTCAAAAACCAAATAAGAGAGGTGGATGAAAAATTAGAAAGAAAAATAAGAGTAGTGCAAGAAAATCAAGAAAATTACAAAAGAAAGATCACCCAAATGGGAAAAGACGTTCAGAAATTTACAGAAGAAAATAATGTATTAAGAATGAGAACTTGACAAGGAATAGTTAATGGTTTCCAAAGACAAAAAGAAATAATAAAGCAAAGTCAAAAGAATGAAATGATAGAAGAAAATATTAAGCATCACAAAAACAACTGAACTGAAAAATAGATCAAAGAAAGACAACATAAGAATAATTAGATTTCCAGAAAGTTATAGTCAAAAAAGAATTTAGACACCATACTCCAAAAACTCATTAAGAATAATAATCCAGACATTTTAGAAGCAGAGTATAAAATGGAAATTAGAGAATTCATTGATCACCACCTCAGAGACCCAAAAGATGAAAATGCATAGGAACGTCATTGCTAAATTCTGTAGATTCTTAGGTTAAGGAGAAAATATTACAAGCAACAAGAAAAAAAAAATTCTAATACCATCGAACTTCACTCAGAATAATACAAGATTTAGCAGCCATAACATTAAAAGGATTCAAGACATGAAACACAGCATTTCACAGAGCAAAAGAACTGGGCTTACAACCAAGAATAACATATCTAGCAAAGATGAGCATAATTATAAAAGACAAAAAATGGATATAATGAACAAAAGAAGTTTCAACTATTCCTGGAGAAAAAAGTGAGAATTTTTCAGGAAATTTAATCTATAAGAAACATACAAAGATAATAAAAGATTAATCATACATAAGCAACCCAAAAGGTCAAATTGTTTGATTCTGGCATGGGCCAAGGGAATGATATTATTGTCTCAGTATTTTGAAGGGACAGCTATGAATGGAAGACTCAAGGTCAAGGGAATGTAATAGAATGACGTGAAATGGTAGTAGAATAGACCAGAAGAAGGTAGGATAGAATTGCTACCTCATATGGAGGAGGAATGAGTGGAGGAACTACCATGGAGAAGGAGATGATGGGTGGACAGCTGGGAGTATATTGCTGAAGCAGTTGTGAATCTTTTCTTTTTAAGAAAAGAAGATAAAATTATATATTAAGAGCTGTAACGTGAGCCATGCTCATTGATCTAGAGATCCCAATATGAAGGGTAGCCCATAAGGGCATTATTGAGAGGGTTAAAAAGTTGTGTTTGTATGAAAATATTCAGGGAAGCTTTGTTTATTATGACAGAATAACTTGAAATAACAAAAATACAATAAAGGGGAGAAATGGCTGCATAGATTCTAATATTTGAATGTAGTGGATTATATTACATTATTGAAATGATTAATATTGGAAATATAAAGAAAATGTGGGAAATATAGGAAAAGAAGAAAAGAGAAGAATAATAATATATAACATGATTGCATTAAAAAAATAACAGCCACAAAATTAAGAGAAAAAGTATCCAAATAAAACAAATCCAAAGGAAACTCAAAAATGGAGAATGTTTATATTAGCATACATATAAATTTACATATTTTAAACAAATTATAAACAATGTGGAGTTTGTAGTCTTGCATATAATTTTTTTAATGTATTTGTTCTATTAAATGTTTTTTGGCGGTGGTGGTGGTGGCAGTTACTATGCATATAATACCAAAAAACACAAATGTATCTATTAAAAAAAAGCAACAAAGTGGTTTATTTGTAATTCATTATTTCCTTTTGTCCTTACAGCAATATCATGAAGTACCTGAGGTGTGTTTTATTATTCCTGTCTTATAGGTAATTAAAATAAATGATAGAATTTTAGCCCCAAAAGGAACTTCAAGAATTGAAACCAGGTCCTATGATACCAGAATGAGTATCTGCTATACTACAAGGTAACATGGGCACTAGACTTGAAGTCAGGAAGAACTATGTTCAAAACACAGCTGTGGGACACAGAACAAGTCATTTAACATCTCTGTGTCTGTTTCTTCATTTGTAAAATGAGGGTATTGGTGTCAGTGGTCTCTTCTTAATCTCTATGACCACAGCAAGGGTGAAGAATAATGGAAGAAAGATCCTCTTGCTTTAATCACCCAGGAGGTACACATATTCAGAGCTGGAAGTCAAGCTCTCCTTCCAAAGTAATTTAAGAACATGCTTAACTCCCACTTCCTCATCCCATAATCCAGTGGCCAAATCTTCTAATTTCTGCATCTATAATACCTCTCACATTTTCTCAACTCACAGAACTGCTAATTTAGTTTAGGACCTTGTCATCCCCTACCTGAACTACTTCAATAAGCATTTTAATCCATCAGTCAGATTTGAAACTCTTTGTTCTCCAGTCTATTCAGCACACAGATGCCAAAGCGACATTCTTAAAATTATAAAATCTGATCTTGTCACCCCCTTGGTCTATAAACTCCAGTGGCTGTGGACTCTATTTTAATATTTAGAATCACATATAAAACTCTCCTATTACTTTTCTAGCCATATTGTACCTTACTATCTTGCATTCATAGGTAATCTAGCCTACTTGCTTTTCCTCATCTCTAACATTCCATCTTCCTTTTCCATTTGTTCAGTTGTTTCAATCATGGTTGACACTTTGTGATCCTATTTGGGGTTTTCTTGGCAGAAATACTGGAATGATTTGCCATTTCTCTCTAGCTCATTTTTACAAGATAAGAAAACTGAGGCAAACAGGATTAAATGACCTGCCCAGGTTACCCAGTTAGTAAGTATCTAAGACTGGATTTGAACTTAGGAAGATGGATTTTCCTGATTCCAGGCCTGGCACGTCTATCCACTGTGCCACCTAGCTCTTTCTCTTTATAGTGGGTTTTAAAATTAATATACAATATTCTAAGTATTATATTTAGTGAGATTTATTTATAATAACTTGAATAAAAAAGCTAGAGTAAAAAGCTACCCTTCTCAGCCCACACATGAAAAAAGAGAGGAAGAGGAAGGAGATTACATAACTATATAAACAATAATGTAAAGACAAATGTAAATGAAGAGAGAAGCATTCTGGGTAATGTAGTTTTAGGGGGTCCGAGACTTTCCAACTATATACTACTTTTTTTTTTTAAACCCTTACCTTCTGTCTTGGAGTCAATACTGTGTGTTGGTTCTAAGGCAGAAGAGTGGTAAGGGCCAAGAAATGGGGGTCAAGTGACTTGCCCAGGGTCACACAACCAGGAAGTTTCTGAGGCCAAATTTTAACCTAGGACCTCCCATCTCTGGGGCTGGCTCTCAATCCACTGAGCCACTCGGCTGCCCCCTCCAACTATATACTATCTTTTTTTTTTTTTTAAACCCTTAACTTTTGTGTATTGGCTCCTTGGTGGAAGAGTGGTAAGGGTGGGCAGTGGGAATCAAGTGACTTGCCCAGGGTCACACAACCAGGAAGTGTCTGAGGCCAAATTTGAACCTAGGACCTCCTGTCTCTGGGCCTGGCTCTCAATCCACAGAGCCACCCAGCTGCCCCCTCCAACTATATACTATCTTGAAACAGGTTGTCTCTCTTTCCTACAATGCACTCTGTGGAGATTAAAATTAATATGCAAAATACTAAATATTATATTTATGAATATTTTATTAATAACAAACTAACAGAGACCTAACTAAAAGGTTACTAACTGACCCATTCCCAGGAACAAAAAGCCAGAGGGAGGAGTTACAGCCAAATATAAAACAATAACATGACTACACAAAGGTGGAGGCTCAGGAGGGATTAAAGGGACTTTTGGGAAAACTAAGGGACTTATGGGGGATGAAGTCCAAGGTTCAAAATTTCCTCACTTCCACCTCTTAGAATTCCTACTTTCCTAAAATGCTCAATTCAAGTTCCATTTCCTTTGTGATTTTAGCTATTAGTGTGCTCTCCCAAAAACTGCTTTGAATTTATTTTGCATATATTTTGGAAATAATTATACTTGTATGTGTTCCTCCTTCCCTCACCTCTACTTGTTTATGTTTTGTATTTGTATCCCATCCTGCTTTCTACAGCGTTTGGCATATAATAGACCTTAATAAATGGTTGCTAATTGATGATTGGGTGTTTTGGTTGATTGTCAGGATCAGGGGATAACTATTTCAGTCACGAGTCGCATCTGTCTTTCACTTCCTCAGGATGAACACAACCCCCATTTTGTGGGAAGCCACATAGAGACAGAGGCAAGGAAGAAGCCATGGGGGACATGGAAGGAATGGCAAGCTTTTTAAGCATTCTACCCTCACTCAAAACAATATCCACTCCATATGCATAAGAATAGAAGATAAAAAAGTCAGATATGTCAAAGCATAAAAATAGAAGATAAAAAAAAGTCAGATATGTCAAAGCATAAGAATAGAAGATTAAAAAAAAAAAGAAGCCAGATATGTCAAAGCCCAAGATTGTCTTGGTGACTGCAGTGGACTTTCCTTACAATTGGACTTGTAGCTATGGAAGCATCCCACATTTTAGGACATGAGAAAAGCGACACCTTTGCTCTCCATCCCAACTGAAGCTGTATGTTTCAGAATATGCACGGTCATCGGCAAGAATCTAGTTTAATCCTGTACAGCTAGTTAAAGCCCTGTGTGACCTTTTCGGGGATGAGTAGGGCACTAACTATATCAAACGAATTGGTCCTTTTTCATGCGGCAGGACAGATGTTGGACTGCATTGGCATTTGCAGAGATGCACAAACAATGATGAGGGTGGTTGTTAATTCAAGAGAGGATGTGAAGCAGCTTCTTGTTCCCCAGCCCCTCCCTCGAGGATAAATCTTGTTATTGCTCTTGTTATGCTCACGCACTTCTATCAACATTTTGGGAGACATAAAAAGGGAGACTTTGTTCCGGGAAAAGGTCACCTCTCGCTGACTGATGGCGTTCTGACATGGCGGAGATGATTGAGTGGTGCTCCAGATATCACTGAGTACCTACCGTCTATTACAGGCAAAGTGGAAGTGTAGATCATAGGCTGGTAACGATGCGGCCAGACAGCAGTGATTTCTGGACATCAGCTACTTGTGACACTGGCAGAGAAGGTGACTGTCTGGCCTCCCCAATTTCAGTGGCATCCATCATATTCTCATTTTCCATCACTGCGTGGTCCTTTCCTCTCATTTTTTTTTTATGTGATCGTCATGAAAACTCTCCTCCTCTAAGAACTGTGGGAGGAGAAACACAGAGGAAAAACAACGGCTTTAACACATGGGCGGATGGGGATATTATTGGGGATGGAGACACTAAACAATAACTCTAGTCCAACTGTCAATAATATGGAATTAGGGCTTAATCAATGATACATGTAAAACCCAGTGGAATTATGTGTTGGCTAAGGGGAGTTAGGGGGGCTTGGGGAGAGGGAAAGAACATGAAACATGTAACTATGGGAAAATACTCAAAATTAAAATATTTAAAAAAAAATCTCTCCTCTCCTCCCTGCCTTGCTTTTATTTTCTCCCACTAAATTTTAATAATTAGTAACTAAAACATAACATATCACCTACAACAAAATCTTAAGATAGACTTTTTTATTCGGTTTGTTTATCCTCTGGTCTAGAGATAGGGGTATAATGTAAAAAATTACAGATATTCCAAATATATATATGTGTATAAATATTATACTCTTATGGTGATTATGAAGGAATAGCTGATTTTTCTGTTTGTTTTTGGATTAGATCTATAACTCAGTCAGTGTAGAAATATATATCTACATTTCTACATTAATACAGAAAGACTTAGAATCTTAGAGAGTTGTTTGGGGCTATTGAAAGGTTAATTGGCTTGCCTGGTCACATAGGAGAATATGTATCAGAGGTGGGACTTGATCTCAAGTCTTCCTGATTGTAAGACCATGAAGAGTGAGGCTATCTCTCATGTGTCAAATGAAGGTGTCATTGTGTGGTTTGAAGGGAGGCAGAATAAACATCTCTAGCCTCTTGTCCTTCCACAATTCCCCAAGGGATACTTTATTTCCTGCCAGAAGGGAAATCAGGAGGTTAGGGCAGGAAGCTACCACTCTATTCTCATCAGAGAGAAAGATCACTAGGCTAGAGTTATTATTTGCCAACGGTCTGTGGTTTTCAGGTTCAGGCGAAACCTCTGATTAGTGTTAATTTTTTTCTTTTTATTATGAACTTGAAAAAAATTAGTAAACATGAACTTTATAACATTAAAAACAGAAAAGAGGATTATATATAAAATATGCATAAAAACCTATGCCATATGTTTTAATGTAGCAATTATAGCAATAAAATCATAGCCAATAAAACATCTCTATTTCTTTCTTTTCTTTTAACATTTCATTTATTTAAAACAAAGAGGCTTTGAATTTATTTTTCAAGTTTCAAATTCTTTCTTTCTCTCTTTCCCTCTGCCACTCAATGAGAAGGCAAAAAAAAAAAAATCAAAATCTATTACAGAAAGAGAGAATTGCATAAAATATATATAAAATTATGTAAAACAAATATCTGCATGAGGCATGCCCTTTTTTCCCTCCCCCCTCCATGCCCAAGGGGGGAAAAGAGAAAGAGAAAAAAATATATACTTCAATCTGCACTCTGAGTTCATTAGTTTTCTATCTGGAGGTAAATAGCATGTTTCATCATGCATCCTTTGGAATTGTATTAATCAGGAGAGTCATTGTATTAATCAGTAACTTGTTGTTCAGTCATGTCTGACTCTTCCTAATCCCATGGATCACAGCATCCCAGATCCTTCTATCCTTTACTATGTCCCAAAGTCTTTGCAAGGTTTTTTTTATTATTTCTAATACACTATCTATCCATTTCATCCTTACTAGATAGGTGCTATTATTATGCCCATTTTACAGTTGAATAAATCTGAGCAAATAGAGCTTGGAGTCAGGAGATCTCACTTCAGATCAGTCCCAGACACCTGTTAGCAGTGGGACCCCAATGTCTGTTAGCCCAGATTTACCCAAAAGTGAAATGAGGATAATTATAGCACCTACCTTGCAAGGTTAACATGAGAATCAAATAAGTTAATATTTGAAAAGCACTTAGCATTGTATAATTAGAAAATCTTGTAACCTTGGATTTAATCTCCTAGCATCCTTTTCCCTGCGCTATCACGTTTGTATCTTCATGTGTTGTTTATAAGTCACACCTTCTCTCCTCTTTTTCCCATGTGCGCAGCTGGGAAAGGTGACTTTTTACTCTAGCTTTTTACTTTAGTTATTATTAATAAATCTTATTGAGCATAATACTTAGAGATATAGTATATGAATTTTTAATCTTACAGCATAGTACCTAGTATGTAGAAGTCATTATATAAATGTTTATTTCCTTCCTTTCCCTCAATAATGCAGGATACAACAAATATACTTAAAAATATTTACAGCATAAATAGAAAGTTAATAAATACATATAGATAGTGTCCCTCATTATATTGCAGTTCCCTTTTCTCGGCTTCACTGTATTGCAGTTTTAAAAAGAAATCTAAGTCTATATTGCACTATATCATGGGATTTTGCAGACAAATACCAACCATACTGTTCACAATGGAAATGCAGTATGCCACTACAAGTACTGCTTGCGCAGGTTTGTCAATGTGAGATTGTACATGGGACACCATTGGCTGATGGAACGAAAGGCAACCAACCACAGCACTATGTTCTGTATCCAGGGTGCTGATTGGCTCAGTGTTTATAAGACTGTGGGAAAGGTTAATAAGAGTGTGGAAAAGGTTTATAGGAGCATGAAAAGGGTTTATAAAGCCTTAAAATATATATATAAATAATAAAATAAATATACTGTTGCTATTTCACAGATTTTCATCTATCGCTACAGTCTCTGAAACTAACTCCTGTGACAGGTGAGGGAATCGCTCTACATGCATGCATATATAAACAAAAGAGTTAAATACAAGATAATCTGGGAGGGCAAGGAGAGTAAAAGCTAGTAGGGAAATAAGAAAATTCTCCCTGCAAGAGACAGTGCTTGAGCAGCCTCTAGGAGATGGAGGAAAGGAAGAGGTCCATTCTAGAAATGGGTGATTAGAGTGAGAAGGCCACTTAGCTGTATCACAGAATGTGGGAAGATAAGAATGTCTGAAAAGTCTAGATAGATAGGTTGAGGTCAGGTACTAAATGAGCTTTAAAAGCTAAACAAAAGTTCCTTGAGACAGTAGTAATTCACTGGAGTTGGTTGTATAGAAGAGTCACATGGTGAGATCACTTTATAAAAAAATTATTTTTTAATAAACATGTATTAGCAGTACTAAATATGAATCAGAATAGCAGGAGACTATTGTTTCCATGCTCTCATTATGGTCCCCATTTGTGTAAGTTAATCTGTTTATATTACACATTATAGTAATAACAGCTACTATTCATATAGCATTTTAAAGTTTATAAAAGTGATTTAAATATATTGTCTCATTTGAGCCTCATTACAAATACAAAGTACATTGTATCATTGTCTCCATTTTACAGATGGAGAAAGGAGAGTAAAAAAAGATTAGATGATTTGCCCAGGGTTGCTTAGTTAGTAAGTATCTACAGCAAGATTTGAATTCAGGTTTCCTAGCCACAAGTTCAACTTCTTGTTATTCACTCATTTTTCAAATGTATTCAATTCTTCATGGCCCCATTTGGGCTTTTTGGAACAGAGATACTGGAGAAGTTTGCCATTTCTTTCTCCAGTTCATTTTACAGATATGGAAACTGAGGCATAACAAGTTAAGTGACTTGCCCAAGGTGTCTGAGGCTGGATATGAACTCACAAAGATAAGTCTTTCTTATTCCAGACCTGGCCCTCTACCAAAATGCACCATCTAGCTTCTCAACAAGAATGATTAGTTGCAAATTTGACTATCTAGCTTCTACTACTTCTAACTGCCTTTTTATAGTATATAGAGAACTTTCTTTATAACAAACCAGTGAAACAGGAGTGCAAGTGTGATAATTTTTATTTTATAAAGGAAGAAAGTGATATTCAGAAAGAGATTCAATGAATTAGTTGCCTTTGGGCACATGGCTAGTAAGTGTCTGATCTGATCTGCCTGACATAGCAGCAATCTAAAGGCTATGTTGGTGCTTTATAACCCTTCAGTGATTTTTAGGTATATCTTCAGCTAATGTAGTCTTTTATCTGATTGAAAGAAGAAAACACTAGTTTTATCATCTAAATTTACTTCGATGGTATGCTGTTACCATTTAGTAACTAATCTATTCAAAGACCATTGATTTCTAATTAAGACCAAAGTTTTCTTTAATTTTAAATCCATTTAATTAATTGTCCTAATTTCAAACTTACTAGAGATGCCAGGAAAATGCATTTGTTTTATAGTCAATACTAAGATGAAAGTGATGAAAGCAATGAAAACTCTGGAGAGTTGGAAATAGAGACGTCTCTTCAATAAAAAGAAGCTATTTTCACTGCATCTGAGAATTTGAGGATGACCTTTTCCTTTCCTTTTTGCATTTAGATATTTAAACCTGTCACCAAATCTGTCCCAATATAGTTAAATGTGTGTCCCTTTCTTCTTTTCTCATCTCCTTAAATTTTTAACCATATCTTGCTCTCCACCAATTTCCCTAATCATGGATTCCAGCTTTCCTATTTCCAGAGCCTCAGTTCTTCACCTCTTCTGCCTAACTCTACCCTTGCTGGAGCTTAACTTTTAGAGAACAGGGATATGGCTGGTCAGAGACTACTTTAATGCCAAAAGTAGCAAGAAGTTGGAAGGCAAATGGGATGGACCCAGAGGGAAAGAAAGGAAGAAAGAAGGAAGGAAGGAAGGAAGGAAGGAAGGAAGGAAGGAAGGAAGGAGAGAGAGAGAAAGAGAGAGAGAGAAAGAGAGAGAGAAAGAGAGGGAAAGAAAGGAAGGAAGGTAAAGAAAGGAACAAAGAAAGGTAAAGAAAAAGAAAGAAGATGTAGAAAGAAAGAAAGAAAAAGAAAGAAGAAAGAAAGAAGAAAGAAACAAAGAAACAAAGGAGAAGGTAACAAAGAAAGAAGGAAAGAATGTTTTTGCAAGATTGAGGTTTTCCTTATTTTCCAGTTTTTTCCTTGGCCTGCTGACTTTAGAGAGTGGGAAAAGAGGAGTATACTCTGGCTCAGTACAGTACTAACCTTCTAGTATGGCAGGGATACCTTAACCTTTCAAAACCTCAGTTTCCTAATCTGTAAAATGGATAAACTAATACCTGCTTCACAAGGTTGTCAATTTCAAACTGAGATTATGAATGTAAAGAATTTAACAAGCTTTAAAATGCATTATAAATGTCAGGTATTATTATTCATGTTTTCTCAATTGTTGTGTCCTTCCCAGTCCTCTTGATTGATTCTCTTCTATAAATGATTTCTAAATCTTTCTTTGAGCCCTGCAACTCTTGTCCATACTTCAAGTTAATGCTATCTTGTTTTTAATAAGACCAATTGTGATGGGAAATAATATCAACATTTTATGAAAATATTAGATATGAGAACATTTTATTGGAATGTATTCTAAGGAATTTCCCTACAAAATAGTAGAGTAAAAGATTATGTTATTAATTGTCATCTATTTTGCCATTGTTATTTAGTTGATTAGTCTTGTCTGATTCTTCATGACCCCATTTGGGCTTTTCTTTTTTTTTTTTTAACCCTTGTACTTCGGTGTATTGTCTCATAGGTGGAAGATTGGTAAGGGTGGGCAATGGGGGTCAAGTGACTTGCCCAGGGTCACACAGCTGGGAAGTGGCTGAGGCCGGGTTTGAACCTAGGACCTCCTGTCTCTAGGCCTGACTCTCATTCCACTGAGCTACCCAGCTGCCCCCCATTTGGGCTTTTCTTGGCAAAGATGTTGGAGTGTTTTTGACACTTCCTTCTCCAGCTTGTTTTATGGATGAAGAAACTGAGATAAACTGGGTTAAGTGACTTGCCCAGGGTCACACTAGAAGTCTGAGGCTAGATTCCTGACTAGATCTGGAGCTGTCTCTATAGACTGAACTATATATGCTGGCACTGAAGGATAAAATAACAAGGGTAATACACTCTCTGCCCATAAGATATAAATTATTGATTATGAGAATCTGATTTATTAAATGGAAATGTATACAATAGTAACTGGTATTTGTAACTCTTTACAGTTCACAAGGCATGATGTATATATACATGCATATACAAGGTATATAAATATGTATAGGTATATATGTATATATGCATATATTTCATAGAATTAGAGAATTTGGGATTTAGAAGGGACCTCAATTGTCATCTGGTCCTGCACATGCCAAATCTGATTTGAACCTCACAAATGTGAAAAAGATATCTCAGGTATTATAATCTCCTCTTTGGAGATGAGGAAAGTAAAGCTTATAACTATTAAGTAACTCACCTATGACCACAGAGTCGAGGACGGACCTCAGTTCTTCCTAACTCTAACTCCAGCATTATCTTTACTAGTTCACATGACTACATCTGAAATAATTGGAATTATGCAATACATATAGATTTGGTTTTATAATATATTCATATATGTAATATTACATACATATATATTTATAGATTGTTAGGGGTAAAAATAACTTTAGAGATTATTGGCTTTTTCCTAGTTTTCCTCTTTACTGTAAGAGCATTACCATATGGTGGGAGCAAGAGCCTGATCACTGGCATATTTCTACATCTAGGTGTCAAGATTATTATTATAAACAGCAAAATAGTCCTATTATACAACTGTTCAACAGCACTCTGATACAACTGTCCAGGATATTTAAGTAACCATCCATGTGACCAAGAACCATCTTTTAGCTCTAAAGCCTTTTTTGTTCTGTCTCTATACAACGTTTGGTTAGACCTGGATGTGGTGCAGAGATCTAGCACTGTCCTACCACCACCTAGACTGGGTTTTGTTAGTAAGCTCCTTGAATAAAGCCTATTTACTACCCCATTGGTGTGGATCGCCTCTTCTTTGGTATTTCAGTACCTTCTCATTCTGGTGGGACTATTCGTCTAGATTGTCTGCTGTTCCACTCCCCTCCCCACCCCACCCCACTTATACATACACATAACTTCTCCTTTGCTGGTTCTTTTTCCAAGCCATGTCACTAGCCATGGATGTTCCTAAGGGATCTCTTCTCTTCTCCCCTGTTACCAACTCTCTTGGTGATCTCATCAGCTCTCATGGATTCAGTTGTCATCTTTATGGAGATGATTCCCAGATCTATACTTCTAGCCCTTAAGCTCTGAACATCTCAAATTTCATAGGAATCTCAAACTCAACATGTCCAAAAACAGAAGTAATTATTTTTCTTCCACCTCCCTGCTGCAAAATTCTCTATTACTGTCAAGGACAACATCATCTTCCCAGGTACGTAGGGTCGCCATCTTGGTGTTATCTTTCAGGTCATCACCCCAGAATTTATTGTCCAATCTTTTTACTTCTACCTTAGCATCACCCTTCAGAGATGCCTCCTCTCCACTCTTACAGTGTAGGCCCTCTTAATCGCAAGATTAGACTATTGCAAACAGCTTTCTGGTTGAATATCATGCCTCAAGTCTCTCCAGACAAAAGTCAATTCAGGTGCCAAAGATCATTCTAAAGCACAAAGCCTGACCATGTTACTCTCCATTCAATAAACTTGAGCGACTCCTTATTAACTGCAGGATCAAATATAAAATGCTTCTTTTTTTTTTTTTTGGTGATCTTACATTCTCTCTTTATTTTATTTTATTTTATTTATTTTGCTTTTAAAGTTCTTCATACTTTGACCCCTTCCTACTTTTCCAGTCTTCTTATATTTTTCTCTCCTCCATATATTCTATGAAATATGATTCCTACACGTCACTTCATCTTCTGACTGTGCTTTTTTCAATGGCTGTCCTTCATGCTTGAAACGTTGAACCCCCCTCACCTCTACTCCCTGGTTTCCCTGGCTTCCTTCAAGACAATTCAAATCATGCCTTTTGGAAAAAAGTTTTTGCCAGTCCTTCCCACTGACAGTGTCTTCCCTCTTGGATTACTTCTCATTTGCACAGTATCTATATTGTTTGTACATCATTTTTGATTGTTGTGTCTCCCACTAGAATCTGAGTTCTTTGAGATCTGGGATCATTATTTTTTTTTTTTGCCTTTCTCTGTATTCTCAGTTCTTAGCATACTGGCTGGCAAACTTGAGTTGGCTAGAGACGGAAGGGCTCAATAATTAAAAATGGGAGAGGATAGAAAGGAGAACATAGTTATAGAGTCTTAAAAAAGAAACAGTGAAAAATGAACAAGCTGAAAAATATGAGAAAAACTCTTTAAAATGATGAGTAGATAGTATGGATGAAAAGAATCCAAATCAAAGAGATAAGGAAGGGAAAAATAATAATGAATTAACACTAGCAGCAGTACAGAAACAAAACTGGAACTATTATAAAATAGAACAAATTCCATATTAGATACTCTAAGGAGAAATGGAAGAACTGGTGTGGATAAAGAAAGATCTAGCATGAGTAAACAGCAATCTATTATGGGGAAAAGAAACAAGTCAAAATTTTATAACAATGCAGAGAGATCTATAGCAATAAAAAATAAATACAATTATGAATTAAATGAGAATTTTAACTGCTTTGCTGGAATTTTTAAACATGAAAGACATAGTAGAACAAGGCAAGACTTGACAACCAAAGAAGATGTAAAAGCAAAAAAAAATTATTTGAGTCACTTGGCTTTTCCCCAGAATGAAAGGGACAAAAAGTCTGACCTTGTTTTTCAGGATAAGAATATCTTTCAGAATTATTGAGATCAGGGGACAAACTACATGAAAGAATTCACTAGATGCCAAGAGGGATGGATGTCCTATTCCCCTTACTGGGAAACATTGCCATCTAACTTCACAGTTACATTGACAAAAAGCTAATGTCATAGTCAGCTAAGAACCACATCACTTAATACGAAACACCAAATTCAGATCACAGATATCATTCATCCAACATGAGAAAGAACAAACAACATGGAGAATTATATATTGGAAAATCAGTAAAACTGGGCTTCATCCCAATAGCTACTAAATTAACCATATTTGATTACAAAAATGCAAATTTAATTCTACAGAATTGTTCCAAGATATCCTACAGTTGAAAAGCAGCTTCCCTAGGAATTTTGATATTGAAACATTAACAGAGAAATATTACTTCAATAGATGATAATAACTGATAATTATAAAGTATATATTTAGGCAGCTGGGTGATTAAAAGTATAGCATCAGGACCATCTGAGTTCAAATCCAGCCTCAGTAACTTGTTTGACACTGAAGTCACTTAACCTTTATGTGCCTCTTTTTTTTATTATAAAATGGGATAATAATAGCATCTACCCCCCAGGATGAGAAACCATTTGCAAGGAGTTAAACAGATTTCAAAACACTATATAAATGCTAATTATTATTAGAGATATAAAATTGATAAAATGCTTTATAGATATTATCTCTTTTGAGACTCACAAAAATGCAGTAAGGTAGGTACTACAAGCATTATTATTTCTATTTCGCAGATGAGAAAACTGAGTCCGAAAGAGGTTTTGCCCATCATCACACAGATAGGATTTTAGCTCAGACTTCCCTTATTTTAAGTTCAGCACTCTATTCTCTGGCACATAAGGACAAGCTTAGAGAAGTCCTTTGATATACAAATCAACAATGAATTTGAATAAAGTAAAGCCCAGGGAACTTTAACACTTTGGATTATTAGATGGAATTTTAACATAAATATTGTATATTATTGGAAAAAAACAACATGATTCCTAATGGGCTCAAAAAGAAGGAAGGCAGATTTGAGAAGAAGAATCGGAATTACAGGAGGGTTGATATGATTAAACACTTTCCCACTGGCATCATCATAGAGGAACATTGAGATGACAATATCTTTGACTTGGACAAATACCTTTAGGAAACCATTGGAGGAAAACAAGATATTGTATCCCCCAAAAGGCAAGTAAAGATCACAAACAACCTTGGGTATAGATGGAATAATAAACAATAATGTAAAATATAATGCAATATAATATAATATAATTATACTTAATAAAAATATAACAGTAAGAAAAAGGAGAAATTGGAAAAGAAATTTTTTGATTGTGAGTATCTCAATGAATAAATGAGACAAGGAAAGAGGAATGTTGTTGTTCAGTCCTGTCAGACTCTTTATGACCCCATTTGGTTTTCATTGGCAAAGGTGCTGAAGTGGTTTGCCACTTCCTTCTCCAACTCATTTTACAGATGAGGAAACTGAGGCAAAGACTTAAGTGATTTTGCCAAGAAACACATAGCTAGTAAGTGTCTGAGGCTGAATTTTAATTTAGAGATGAGTCTTCTTTAATCTAGCCCAGATCTTTATCTACTTCATCAGCTTTCTTCCCTAAAGAGGTTGGTAATCAAATCTTGTATTCCTATATAGGAAAGCTTATCCCTCCCAAGCTAAGTTGATCACCTGAAGTCTCATTATCATGTTGTTTAACTCAATTTTAGATATTCAACATTTTCAACTCCCACAATCTCTTGTCCTTTCTGTTTGGAAGGTGGAACACTAAATTACTCCCAAAGCTTTCCTTTTTGGTGAACTGAAACTGGATTCTTCATCTAGCATTTTCTAGATAGAGTTTGGTTTAAACTCCTAGATTCCTTTTACATATTCTCATCTTGAATTAGATTATAACCCCCTTGAGGGCAGGAACTTTCTTTTTCTTATTAGTATTACCTGGCTTAGCACAGAACCTGGCACACAGGTGCTTAATAAATTTTATTGAATAAAATTGAATTCAGTTGAATTGAGAGGTACAGTGGGCATACATAGTTTTTTTTTATTTTTTTTATTTTTATTTTTTGGTTTAGGAAATCACAACGAATATGCATAGAATTATAGGGCAACCCACTGACGTGCTCTTTTCAGAGGCAACAGCAATGTTGATTTGATTTCAACAAGAAATGGAAATAGTAACTAATTTTTTTTGAGGTAAAAGAATTTCAAATTTTTATTTGAACAGAAAAATATTAACAATAGGAGAATAAAAATGAAAAGGTTACAGGCTTTAATATAATAGTGCAAATGGATTTATTGCTTTAAGAAGAGAATTGCATGGAAATATTGGGGAATTTAATTATTTTTGTGCACCTAACGCTGATCATCAGTTTCATAAATGACTTTCCTCTCCTCCTCATTCTCTTCCCCACTGCTGCCAACCTCTCTCAGCCACTCAGCCACTCTATCATCATCCCCCTTACCTCTGTACCTCACACCCAACTATTTGCCTCTGTATTATCTGTGCCTTATTAAAATGCAATTGAAGCATTGCTCCTGAATTGCTGCCACATATCAGTGACTATTAAAAAATCTGGGTATGTCTGTCCCCACTCAAACTAATGGGATCAGAAGTACAAGCTGGTTTTTGAAGAGTCAGAGGAACTAGAGACCAAATTGCCAATACTTTCTGGATTATGGAGAAAATAAAAGAGTTCCAGAAAAAACACCCATCTCTGTTCATTGACTACATGATTGTGGATCACAGCAAAGTTTAATAAGCTGTGAAAGAGATAAGAATGCCAGATCATCTTACTTGTCTCCCAAGGAACCTGTATTCAAGTCAAGAAGCAACATTTAGAACTGAACATAGAACTAGTGATTGGTTTAAGATTGGGAAAAGAGTAGGACAAAGCCATATACCATCAACTTTACTTAACTTATATACAGGATATATCATGTGTAAAGCCAGGTTGGATCAAACAAAAGCTAGAACTAAGGTTGCCAAGAGAAATATCAACAATCTTAGATATGCATAGGGTACCACTCTGATAGCAGAAAATAAAGAAAAATGAATAAGTCCCTTAATAAGGGTGAAAGAGGAGGGTATAAAAGCTGTCTTGAAGCTTAACATTAAAAAAACAAACAACCAAAATAAAACACTAAGATCACAGCAAATAGTATTATCATCCTCTGGCAAATAGACTGAGAAGAAATGGGAGCAGTGCCAAATTTTAAATCCTTGGGCTTCAAGATCCCTGCAGAAGTGGCTGCAACCTTGAAAATAAAAGATGCCTTCTCTTTAGAAGGAAAGCTATGACAAACTAGAAGAAGGCAGGTAATATTATATAGGTTGCACATATGTTATCATATAATACAAATTTCCATCTTCATCATGTTGTTAAAAAGACACGTATTGCTTAAACTAGAGAAAAATTCATGGAAGAAATAAACTGAAGAATAGTATGTTTCGATCTTAATTCAGACTGTCCTTTCTATAGCAATGGATGTCTTTTTTTTTTTTTTTTTTTTGTAATGAGTCTTTTGAAGTTGTTCAGGATCCTTGCATTGCTGATAAGGGTTAAGTCTTTCCCAGCTGATCATGATACATTATTGTTGTTACTGTGTACAAATTTCTCCTGGTTCTGCCCATTTTACTTTACATCATTTTGTATCTCTAAGGGTTGTGTGTGTGTGTGTTCATCTTTTTTTTTCTTTTGTGACCATCTCTGTGATCATCATATACCATAATATATTCAATCATTTCTCAACTGATGGACATTCCTTCAGTTTTCAGTTTTTTGCCACCACAAAAGGAGCTACCATAAATATTTTAGAACATATTGCTTCTTTTCCTTTTTCTTTCATCATCTTAGGAAATAAACCTAATAGTGGCATTACTGGGAAGTATATGTAGTTTTATAACTCTTTTAGTATAATTCCAGATTGCTCTCCAAAATAGTTGGATTATTTCACAGCTCCACCAACAAAGATTTAGTGTCCCTGTTTTTCCATATTCCCTCCAACGCTTCTCATTTTGCCCTTTTATCATTTTAGCCAATCTAATATATATGAGAGGATACTTCAGAGTTGTTTTAATTTGTATGCCTCTAATCAGTAATGATTTAGAGTAAGATACTAATAAATGGATATTTGTATACATGACATTAACCTCCTAAGCTTGAGTTTGGAGCATCCAAGAAAAGCTTATTCCGGAAGCATCATGACCGGTATTTTTAGAGGAGTAGAGTTTTTCCACTAGTAAGAATGTGTAGCAGAACTATAGTTGCACTCAACCATGTTTGGGCTTTTTTGAAAATCTAGACTGAATTTTCCTTTGCAGGTTTGAGACAATGTGAAATAGCTATTCAGTATTCTATAAAATTGACATGACTTTGGGGTCACATAAATATCTGGTTATGATTTTATTGTTTTTTTCTTTTCTATTAATTGCTCATTTTTGAGTCAGTTCTGTTTCAAGCCATTTCCTGTGGTAGAGAACATGAAAAAATTATCCTTTACCTGATATCCACATTATACATTGACTACTTTTCGAGGAAGGACCCTGTCAATCCCTTTAGTGTGGAGCTTAGCTATCAGCTATTACTAAGTTTTTGCCTTAGAGATTTCCATTGTTTTCCACTGAGTACTTACAATGAGCCATGAAATGGAAAAAAAAACTCTGACTTAATTCTTTTGGGCTGGACCTGCCTCAGGATGAATTTAGATCTGTGTAAGTCTGAAGAGGCCCCGTAGGCCATTATGGTTCCTCCTTTTTAGCCACTATGGCCAAAGCCCTCTTTGGCCATGAGTCAACTTAAATGCTTAATAAAAAAAAATGAATAAAAGAGTCTGCTATAAATTAAGTGTGTAGGCTCAAAAACTAGTAGGAGTTGGGTGGTGGGGATAGATGTGAAAGATATATTAAAGAACCAAAGATCTGACAGTTCTTGATGAGTTATTACAAGTGGGATATATAATTTAATTTGATAAAAGCATAAGTAACGCCTTCTTAACAACTCTAAAAAATCTTTTTAAAGTTAAGGGCTTTAATATTCATTAAACTGAATCTCCACAAAACCCACTTTTAAATAAAAATACATCAAAAAGGATTTAGAAAAAAAAATTGTTGATGGAGTACTTGGACTGAAAAACTGCATTTCCAAGATAAAACAGAAAATTAATCCATTTAATGCAAAACAGAAATAACTGGTAATTTGATCTAGTTCTTGGGGGAAAAAAAAAAGCAAGAGCCAAGTATCTTTTCAAAATTCTAGGTATTCTCACAGAAGCAAATCTCCTTTTCTCCCTAACTTCCAAACAAACTTGTTATTCAGGTGGTAGTAGTAAGGTCTTTCTCCCCTCTCCTTTTCTGAGCAATTTGTCTGTCTGAAGCCTTGCATGTTGGAGCACTAAAAATTATTGTTTCTGTTTCCAAAATTGGTAATAGAAAAGAATCCTGGCTGCCTCAGATGAATTTACATCAGTTCCATGGATTGTAAAAGAGGGCAAATTGAAAGCCAACTGAACTCTTTTGTTGGCTCCTAAAGTATAGGAAGTTTTTATTTACAAAATTTTATTTTATTTCTTGCGGGTTATAAGAGTAAAGGACATCATCAGTCTTTGTAGCTATCAAACCCATGGCGGAATCTTAATGTTTGAAGGGATCTTAGAGATATTATAATCCAAAAAATAGATGGATAGTTGTGAAAAAAGAGGAGGAGGAAGAAGCAGCAACAACAGAAGGAGATTTTTAAAAGAACATTAAAAAAAATTCCCATTAGAGAAAGAAATTCAGATGGGAGTTCAGACTAGAAGAACTGTTAATATCTAAACTGTTAAGTACAGTAAGAAGACTCCAAAAAGTAAATGAATCATTATAGTAGTGACATGTTACAGGGAGAACTAATGCTTGTCAGACCAGGAGAACCTGATGTAGATTCATTTTATTATTATAATTTTTACCCCTTTGGTTGCAAATCAGTCAACAAGGAATTATTAGGCACTGACTATGTGTTAGGTATTGAGGTCAAAAACAAAATGGAAGAGTTCCTACCTCTTGTCTGGAGAAACAATGTACTTATACATATATTAGTATATTCAGTATATATACAAAGTAAAAATAAAGTGATTGACTACGGGATTCCCTAGTACCTGGGCAGATCAAGAAAGGTCTCATGCAGGAAGTTGTGCTTGAATTGCTTTGGGAGGAAGCTCGGGGTTCTCAGAGGTGTGTGTAATGGGATGTTGAAATATTACAAGCTTGACATGGGGAATGGTGCCCTACAATCCAGAGGTGAGAGATAAAATGTCATAGGTGAGGGATGGCTAGTTTGGAGAGGCAGAATGTATGAAGGGAAGAAGTTTATAGTCAACTTAAATGAAATAATCTTGGAATGAAAGGGGCAGTTAAAGATGTTCTTGTTTTGTTTTATTTTAATTTTTGGTCAAATGTGATAGTCTTTTGCTTCTTTGAGGAAGCAAAGAAACTGTGGGAGGTATGACAGGAAGCTATGGAGACTTACAAATAAACTACATCAATCTGGTCATCAGAAGAAAGAGTTGTAAGGGCTGCCCTAAAAAACATGCTTTGCATGTAACAGAAGAGAAATCTTCCTATCTTACAATGCTAAATTAAAATGGGGATTTACTTAACTCTTTGGGACAAAAAATTGCCATACATAACTTCCAGTTTTGTTTTCCTTGCTTTTTAAATTTCGAATAACAATTTCCCATGTAACATGGTAAATTCCATGCTTATAAATGGGGAAATTCGTACCACAAAAGTGAACCTTTCATATTGTTCTCCTGCATGCTTGTGTATGTTTGATAGAAAGAGATTATGTTTCTTGACATATTCTGAATTTTATTTTAAAGACAAAACATTAGAGATTGTCAAAATCTACATGATTGTGTAAGACTCTGACATCGGTAATACATTAAAAAAAATAAACACTCGAAACAAGTCAAGATGACTGAAGCAGGACTTCTCTCTCAAGTATGGATCTCACAGGCAGCATCTGCAGGATGTAATATAATGACACAGAGTTGATATGTACTTAGCACCAAAAGGCTTGCAAAGTGCTTTCTATACATTAACCTATTTGAGCCGCAGGATGGCTGCCTGGTCCTAGTGCTTCCTTAGGATTCCAAATTAGAATTTCTACTAATGTTCATTTTTCTTTTTAGAACCTTCTGCAAATATAAATAATCAGTTAAAAATGTCTAGTGAGGAGAGAAATTACTAAATTCCCTAGTACAGAATTTGAATGCCTCTTTAGATATGTCCCTTATATTCATCATAGGTACATCATCTTGGCTGAATTCCTTTCTTCTTTGTTCCAACTTCCTTTCCCATAACATACACACACACACACACACACACACACACACACACACACACGCACTTATGCATGACATAAAATCAAATAAATAGCCCCTAGAGCAGAAATTTCCTACTTATAACCCTCTGTGCAATTTATAGTGTTACAGATGAAAGTTTTATTTACAAATAAAAAAGCAAGGAAAACAAACCTGAAATCACTTTATGAGTAACTATTACTAATAAAAATTAAATGTATTCATGTATGTTAACTCATTGCTAGCACCTGAATGTTCATTTCCAGCACCTAGCCACAAATGATTTTTTCTATACCAGTGCTTATAGTATATAGGCTTAGAATTGGAGTCCTTCATGAGTGAAGATGGAGCTGTAGTAAATTACATGGGATGTTTTATGACCAAACAATATATCGTCATAGTATGGTGGACTTAAAGTTCTGGTTAAAATCTGAATTTTGATATTTACTAGCTGTATGACTTTTGGTCAGTCATTTAATATTTGGTAAATCTTTCTAAACCTCAGTTACTTCATATTGTGATAATGAAATTAAATCTGCCCTGCCCATACTTAATCTAATCATCAAAGGTGAGAACATCCCCACTTAATTCACAAGTTGGGAGGTCTGTGACCCACCTGTGCTAGAGTGAGTAATGAATCAAAATCTACTGACTACCTCCTGGGCAGTCCTAAGCAAAGCATCTGTTGTGATTGGACACGTAAACTAAGAGGAAGGCACAGGAAGTGATGCAAAAGAAGCTTCTTTAAAAGGGAGTAACAACTTCCTGTCAGCCAGTTCTTAATTGTTTTCCTGGAGTTGGAGGACGAGTTGGAAATGCTGCTTGCTGGTCCTGAGACCTTGACTCTGAGACCTTGGTGAGACTGTTCTTAAATATTTCTCTTAGAACTACATGTGGCAAGTGAAGAAGGCTGACTACCTTGGCCTCCCTGGAGGTACTAGCCTCCTGGAGGTTCCCTTGATTGGGAGAAGCCCTCGTGGCTAAACCCCTTGTTAAATGACTTTTAGACTCTCCCACTAGGACCTCTGGAGCTCTGCTGGAGTAAAGCCAGGGATTGAGTTCATAGTCTAGTCCTTTAAATTAGATTTCTTACTCTACCTTCTTCTCATCTCTCTACTTCCACTCTCTCTCTTATATTTTGTAAATAAATTACTAAAATCATTTTAGAATTGAGATTATTTCAATTTTTGGCAACCCACCTTCAAATATTAATCTATCCAACCAAAAGCCCCTTTTTCCCCTTTTTACAATATATAAAATGAGAATAATAACATTTATTACATCAAAGAAAGTATGTAAACAATACAGTTACATACAAATATTAAGAGTTATAGCTGTTGCTAAAAGTTATATAGACTTTTGTTTCAGGTAAGAGCTGCCTCATTAACATCATTCTGGAATCCCCCAAAGAAAATTCAGCTTATTTTCCTCCTCTTCTATTGCAGACCTAGCTAATTGTTTATATACAACACCTATCCAAGATATCTAGCAGGAAGCAACATAATACAGTAATTGTATATTGAGAGGCTAGCTTTAAAATCTCTCTTCTGACTCTTGGGATCTGTGTGGCCTTTGGCAAGTCACTTAATGTCCCTTAGGCTTAGGTTCCTTTTTTGTAAATGAAGTAGTTGAACTGAATAATCCCTCTCTATGTTAGCCCCATGCCAGATATAATTGAAGCCCTCCCACTAGGAGCATCTTGAAGTTTGGCAAGTGTGAGGTACTAGCACCATAAAATGATTTCCCTTACATTGGCCTATCATTGGATTCAGAATGTGACTGATGCAAAAGGAATCTCCTTTATCTTGGCACTCTGTTATAGTAAAGGTCATGTTACCATCATTTTATTCCCTCGCTTAGTGTAGTGGCTGCCACATAATAAACACTAAATAAATATTGATTGATTACTGAATTGATTTATTGATGGAAAGCTTTAGCAGTTCACTGCCATCTTACACATCTCTACTCTAAATTGGACTCAGTATCTTTAGAGCCAGGATCAACCAGAAGTCTTTCCATAAAATGTTAAAATAAATACCCAGACATGAGGCTGCTTTATTACTTAATTAAGTGTGATTAAAAGGAGCTCTAAATGATTAGCTTCAAAGTCTTTCTAAATGTAAATTCTAATCCAAGTATCTTTAGGGATTTGTGATTTTCTTGAGAATCCAAGGTTTTAAGAATGAAAATAAATGTTCTATTATTTTCAGTGGCTAAAATTCCTACCAGTATGAACAGAAGGCTCAAAAGAGTCAAGGAAAATGTAATATAAACTTTACTCCATTGCTCTAGATTTTTCTTCTTGAATTTAGTTTATCAATTTAGTCATCAGGACTTTCTTTTAAAATTCTTACATTTGGCAGAGGCTAAATTGATTACAGGACAGGATTCAATTGAACTCTCTCCGTATTCCTCACCACATAACTTTAAATTGATCCTCAAATTAAATTTTAGAGTGACAGAACCAAAAAAAAAAAGTCAGAAAGACACATTTTTCCTGCCTAAGACAACCCAGGAGCAGTCTGTAACACTTAGGTGGGCCTTAAAGAAGCAGCAGCAGCTTTGGGAGCTCTTAGACCAGACGATAGTAAGGGGGTCAGACAAGTAGTCCAAAAGAGATTTTAGGGGACTTATTGTTAGCACTGGGCATAGTTTGTGCTAATGGTTAATTCTATTGCCCATAAACAGTTCTAGGTCATAAATCTAGGATGAAGCATCTTCATGATCAGTCACAAGGGATCAGGGTCCCTGGTCACAATTCTACTGCCAAGAGGAGCACTAGCACTTATGGCTATAGGGTAGCAGGGGATCTAGGCACAGTTACAGCTACTATCAAGTGCAGGAAAGACAAGGGGCCTTCCTGGGCAAAGACCAGAGCACAGTGGCCATATCTCTCTCAGGATCATACCACATTGGAAGCACTTGTAGACTCCCAGAACTAACTTTGTAAACAGAAGCTTGGTACAATGCCTCCCTATTCCTAGTTGAGCTCAACTTTAACACAAAGTATAAAGTGAAGTAGACTAGAAAAATGAACAAACAACAACAACAAAGAACCTGACCATAAAAAGCTATTACGGTATCAGGGAAGACCAAGACATAAACTCTGAAGAAGACAGAATTGTGAAAACAGCTATATGCAAAACCTCATAGAAAAATGCAAATTGGACAAAAGGAAAACAAGAATTCCTGGAAGAGTTAAAGAAAAAGGAAAGAACAGAAGAGGAAAAATTGGAAAAAAAATTATAGTGTTGCAAAAAAAGTTATGAAAAAAGAATTAAGAGCTTGATAATAGAGGCACAAAAACTATTGAAGAAGATACCATCTAAAAACAAATTTTAAAATTGGCCTAATGGTAAAAGAAGGACAAAAAAAAAATAACTGAAGAAAAATACTTCTTAAAAAACAAAACCGACCAAATGGGAAAAGAGTTACAAAAGCTCATAAAAGAAATAATTCCATAAAAATTAGAATTAGGATATTCAAAGCTAATGACTCCATGAAACTTTAAGAAACAATAAAACAAAGTCAAAACAATGAAAAAACAGAAGAAAATGTGAAATATCTCATTGCAAGAGCAACTGATCTGGAATGTAGATTGAGGAGAGATAACTTAAAAATTATTCAACTACTTAAAAGCCATGATAAAAGAAGAGTCTAGACAACATATTTAATGAGAAGTTAAGGAAAATTGCCCTGATATCTTAGATCCAGAGAGTAAAATGGAAATTGAAAGAGATAATCTGGGAAATTACATTTTGCTAAAAAGCATAATAGACAATGAATATAAAAAAAACTTTTACAAAATGTTTCTTAAAGAACTCATTTCTCAACTATATAGGGAACTGAGTCAGATTTATAAAAGTAGGAGCTATTCCTCAATTGATAAATGGTCAAATGATATGAACAAGCAGTTTTCAGAAGAAGAAATCAAAGCTATGGTTATATTTTAAAAAATGCTTTAAGGGGGCAGCTGGGTAGCTCAGTGGATTGAAAGCCGGGCCTAGAGATGGGAAGTCCTAGGTTCAAATCTTGCCTTGGATGCTTCCCAGCTGTGTGACCCTGGGCAAGTCACTTAACCCCCATTGCCTAGCCCTTACCACTCTTCTGTTGTGAAGCCAATACACAGTATTGACTCCAAGATGGAAGGTAAGGGTTTTTTTTTTTAAATGCTTTAAGTTACTATTAATTAGAGAAAAACAAATTGAAACAATTCTAAGTTACCACATCTATCAGAAATGACAAATTGTTGGCAGAATAGTGAACTGGTAATCATTCTGGAGAAAAAATATGGAACTATGCCCAAAAGGCTTTAAACTTCATACCCTTAATCCAAACAATGCCACTATTGGGTCTCTTCCCCAAAGAAAACAAAGGAAAAGGAAAAGATCTACATGCACAAAAATCTTTATAGCAGCTCTTTTTTTGGTGGCAAAGAGTTGGCAGTTGAGTGCTCAGTTGAGGAATGATTAAAAATGTTGTGACTTATGATTGTGATGGATTATTGTAAGAAATGTACTTTAAGAAATGATGAGGGAGTGATTTTAGAAAAAAATGGAAGACCTATATGAACTGATAAAAAGTGAAGGGAGAAGAACCAAGAGATCATTGTGCACAGGAGCAGCAATGATGTAATGATGATGATCAGCTGTGAAAGACTTGGCTCCTCTGATCAATACAATGATCTAAGACAATTCTAAAGGCAAATTATCATCTATTTTTCTCCCTTTACTTATTTATTTAGTGATATGGTTGATATGTTTTGCATGATTTCACATTTATGGTGAGAGGGAGGGAGAGAATATGCAACTCAAAAAAGAAAAGAATGTTTAAAATATAGTTTTAAAAAATACAACTTCTACATTTTCCCAAAAGATTAATTTTTCCAATGAAAATAACTTTTTTCTTTCTAAATATCTCCCAAGAGTAGGGCAAAACCAAAAACAAACAAAAAGCAATACCTATATTTGTTTTATGGATTGTGTATACTACTGTAGCTTGATTATATGAAATGGTTGTTTTTCCTTCACCTGTAATTTAACTTGACATCTGTGAATGAATATCAGAAGCCCAGCAGTTATAATTTTCTAGCCCTTAACGGTAGTATAATTAAACCATTTGTAGGCAGTGTGAATTTAATTGACATGTAAACAATATGCTTGCAGATGATAAGCACATACTTATTTCCATATCAAAAATGGAAAATAAATATGAAGATTTCTTTCCCATCAGCAATTCTTCTGACAGAGGAACTTTGAATGGCTTAATTTATTTTCTCCATAATTATGTTATAAGAATCTATCTGATTTCAAATTAAAAATATTTATCATAGCATTAGGAAGTATTGGAGGACTACACTGACATTGGGATAAGCACTTAAACATCTTAGGTATAAAGTATAAGGGATTCCTGCTCAAGTATGATAGACTAGGTGATCTGACAGGGTCATAGATTTAGGGCTGGAAGAGACCTTTATGGTCAATAAGTCCCACCTCATCTTATAGTTGCGAAAACTGAGGTCCAATGATTTTAAGATACTTCCTTCAAGTTCCATATGTAGTATGTGACTTTAAGCAGTATTAGAATTCAGGCCTTTTTCCTATAATATTTTTTCCACTGTATCATGATATTTGCCTCTGAAGTGCCTTCCAATTTGGAGATTTTATACCTTCCAATTCTATGGGAAAAGTATATAGCATTATCAAAGAGAAAACAAACGTATGTTATTTTAAAAAGAGAATTATTGTCTTTTGGAAGGGGCCTGGGGACATGCTTTATTCTATAGTTTTCCTGAAATTTGACATTTCCTGAATGTCTCCTATTCCTCCCATGACCAGGACCTGAGAAAGAATAGCTCCCCTTTGCTCTGAATTAGACTTAATTTATGTTCCTGAAAGTTGGTATATCTAAATACATGTACTGGCTCTTTCCTATGGACCAGTCATAAAGATGCTGCATATTATGTCAAACAAGAGTAGTTAGAGGGAATTTTTTTAGGAGAATTATTTTTAATGTTTATTTGCATGATTGCTGTCTTCAGGCCCAGGGTTATAAGACTTATCAATTTCCAGAGTTGCAGCAGGAGCCATTTTCAACATTTGCTAATCATCAATAGCAGGTCCTGCTGCTATCAGAAAACTTTTCTGGGCGAGTCAATTGGAGGAATTATAAGAGCCACATATTATTTTTTTTTAAAAGGATGGAAATAAAGGAAAAACAAATTAATTCTAGATCCTAAAGGCAAGAAATTGGGCTATACAGCCTTGAAACCAATGATTTCTACCTTCTTACTGCAAGGAAGTGAGAGTCATCAGGACAAACTCTGGCTGCAAAAAAAAAAAAAAAACAACCCCAAAAAACCCTGAAAACAAAACAGCTGCTTACTGAGATCCTCTGAGGAGAGTGGAAAGGCCTGTGTTTTATAAAAGCACTGAACCTGATTCTCTAGCCTTACTTGCCTCCCACTCACTATACTTTTAAGATTTTTTTGTTCTCTATAAAGTCTCCGTTAAAAACCCAAGTATGTCACCTTAAAAGGGAAAGCTTCCCTATAAATCAAGATTTATTTATTTTTTTATCTATGGGAGCTCCTACTTGCACCCCTGCTTCAGAGGAAGCTTTTTGCAAAGTACTTTCCATTTACCTATGTTGTTGATGACTAAGGTCCTTCACAGCTTTACCTCTAATGATCCTACGTGCTTCATTTCTATTTATTTATCTTTGTGTTTACAATGTGTCCAGGCACTGTACTAAGTGCTTCACAATCATTCTCTCATTTGAACAACCCCAAGGGATAGGTGCTATCATGATGCCCATTTTACAGATAAGGAAACTGAGGCAAACAGAAGTTGTGACTTACCCAGGGTAACACAATGCCTTTAGGCAGATCCTAATTTAGCTCTTCCTGATCTGCTGTGCCACCTACCTTTCCCCAGAACAGTCATTTCTAATCTCCCCTACCACCAATTCTTCTCCTTTACTGCTAGCAGGTTGGGGTCAGAAGCTTGGCCGCCCTGGTCTCCAAGTGCCAGGCTAGATTTATATTTATATGCTCCTTTAAGTATTGTTAGTCTAGGAGAGAGGATCAGGTTCAAGCTAACTTCTGACTACTGTTCAATTTGGGGGGTTGAGGACTTCAAGCTTTATATCCAAGGCTTGGTTCCCTCCCCCTACAAATGCCAGTTCTACAATGAACACACTATCAATTAATAAATATTGATTAATTTTTCGAAATGATAGCAAAACAGAAAACAGAAGATACACATAGGAGAATATATACACTGGACAATAGTGAAGGCGCTTTCCCATTGAGGTAACTCAAGCAGAGCAGCAAGGTGGTGAGGTGCAGTCAGGATGACTCCCCTTCCAGAGCTCATCTGACCTCAGATACTAGCTGTGTGATCCTGGGCAAGACACTTAAATCTTCTTTGCTAAAGATAAAGTGATCTGGAGAAGAAAATGGCAGACCACTCCCGTATCTTTGCCAATAACCCCAGGTGAGATCACAAAGTCAGACATGATGAAAAAGTGATGAAACAAACTTAGCTCATCCAAGAGTCCTTGGTCTAAGCCAAGGAGAAGTTGCCTGAAGTCATCTAGTATAGCCAGCTGGGGTCAGACATGGTAGAGATTACGGGCTCTTCTTATGCGTGTCTTTTTCTTCAGTAACCTGAAGTGAGATGGACATCTTCCATTTTCCCTGTGGAAATGGAAACCAGAAGGGACTTGAAGCTAGGCCCAGACTCCAAAATGGATGAAAACTGAAGCGCTCTCCTACTCCTACTCTATCCTGTCCCTCACACAGGGACATTCCTCTCCACCAATGAAGAGTCCCATACTGACGGGCTTTGGGACCTTGGTTACAAATGTAAATAAGTAGTACAGGATGAATCATTGAGCCTCGGGCAGTGTCCCCAATAAAATCTCCCTACTAGAAAGGAAGCTTGGGAGGTATTTGGAGCATTTGCAGTTGCTCTCTAAACCTGGTTCTAATCTATTAACCATATGATGAGAAGGTTCTGGGGCTGTGAATTCAAAAGGCACAAACTACCTAGTACTTTGTCCTCTTCAGCTCACTTTTTTCCTATTGTCAGCTGTGGGGTCTTCCCCATGGGAAGCTCATATGACCTGAAAATAGACCTTGATTCTTTGCCATCATATTTGCTTTTTATAATGTTAATTGAAACAAATTTTAGACCAGTAACCTCAAGTTTTGAAAAGTTCCAGAGGACAGGATGAAATATGCTATCCCACCCTTGATAAGACAGGTAGATTCAAGAATAGTGAAACTGTTATTTTGGACATAGCCAGTGGGGATTTTTATTGTTCTTGACTATACATTTTATAATAGGATTTGTTTTTCTTACTTTCTCAAGAGGGTGGAAGACTCGAAAGAGATAATAAAAGAATTGTACAAAAATATTCATAGCTGTGCTCTTTGTGGCAAAAAATTGAAAAATGAGGGGATGTCCATCAATTGAGGAATGGCTGAATAAATTGTGATGTATGTTGGTGATGGAATATTATTGTACTGAAAGGAATAATGAAATGGAAGAATACCATGTGAACTAGAATGGTCACCAGGAATTGTGTAAATGGAATTAGCTTACCCTTATTCATTCTTTAGACCAGTGGTTCCCAAACTTTTTTGGCTTACCGCCCCCTTTCCAGAAAAAATTACCTAGCGCCCCCTGGAAATTATGAAACTATTTCTTGAACTCAGAATAGAATGAAATACAAAAAATGTGTGGCCATCACTGCCCACCTGGATCACTGCAGCACCCACTGGGAGGTTGTGCCCACTTTGGGAATCACTGCTTAGACTTTAGCTACCAGGAATGTTACCCCACCCAACTTAGAATTAAGTGGGGAGGATCAAAAACAAGTGCCAAAACAAGATTGAGACTGTCATTTGTCCACGTAGAACTGGAGGGTGGATGCAGGAAGTGACGAAACAAACTATCTTTTAAATATGTTAACTTCCTGTGAAGGGGTTTTTTGCCTTTTGAATCTGGCCCTGAGGGAGCTTGGTGGGACCTCAAGATTGCTTCCTTTTGAATCACCACATGGGTAAGTTAGATTGACTCTCTTTTCTTTCCCTTGGGTTTTCTGGAGGCGCTACCCTCAGAGGCCTCTCATCTTAGAGGAGGCCTCTTGGCTAGAAGCCTGTGTCCCCTTTGTTGAGGCCTTTGAAGCCTTGCCTGGTTTGGGCCTCTTGACCAGGCCAGTTACTCTTTCATCTTCCCTACTTTCATTCTTCCCAAATTGTAAATAAACCAACATAAAAATCATCCTGACTTGGGTCTTTTATTTTAGAATCGTATAATCGATTCCTGGCGACCAAACTTTAAATATCCAGTACAACCATAATTATTTTTTACCCCTTACAGATGCAGAGCGAAAGGAGCAGAAGTAGACCGTCATACACAGTATGCCTCAACAAAGGGGACACAGAACTTACACAACCAAATGTAGTAAGACTTCTACCAGCAGCAATGCAATGACCCAGGACAATCCAGAGGAATTTGTGAGAAAGAATGCTATCCACATTGTATAAATGGAGATTTTGAACCTTGGACTGCATTCCCCAGAAGTCCCTTAGCATTTCCCAAGATTCCCTTTGATTTCTCCTGTGCCTCCACATTTGCTCGGTCACCTTATTCTTTTGTAAGTACTGTAGCTTCTTTCTCTTTTTGCTCTGGCAAGTGGGCTGAATAGGTATGTCTCTTACTTTAGTTATTAATGAAACTTTACAAAATATAATTTTAATCTCCGCATCCAGAGAAAGAACTATGGAACCAGAAATGCATTAGAAAAATATATGCTCAATCACATAGTGTGATAAGGATGTGATTACAGTTTTGATGTTAAAAGGATCATTTTACTGAAAATATAACATATATTTTGAAGAATGATACATGTATATAACCCAGTGGAACTGCTTGTTGGCTTTGGGAGGGGAGAAGAGAGAGCAGGAAAGGGCTGGATTATGTATCATGTAACCATGGGAAAATATTCTAAATAAAAATGTAAAAAAAGGGGGTAGGAGAGGATACAGATTTAAAACTCCTTAGTTTAACCAGTTCAACTTCATAGTCTTTTTCTCAAGAGCCCCATGCCTCATTATCTTCTTGCCAAACTTGTCCTGCCAAGCCTCAGCTTTGGATTATTCTCATTGTCTTTACTTCCACTTATATGCGGAAATAAACTCTAGAAAACCACAAAGTTGTGCTAATTGTATCCACTACATAGCTGAGTTGATGGAACATGAGTTTAAAATAGAAATATACAATGAGACTAGGCTACCAAATACCAAACAAGGCAACTGGAATTTAGTCTTATATGCAAAATGAGAAGATAGGGTGGATATTGAAGGTTTTTAAATGGAGGACTTCAGTCTCAGGAAGATATTCAAATATATACTGCATAATCAAAGTAACTGCCGATTAAGCACTTTTTGATAGATCAGGGGCACACTATCAGTCTTTTACATTTGCAGAAATTTTGCAAATTTCATAAAATTTGGTAAAATGCTCAGAGGCAATGTAGAAAAGAGGGATGTGGTAGTTTCTCCATTTGTTTCAAAAACAAGATCAGAGGTTAGCCAAAGGCATAAGTCTGCACAAATGATGATGTTACTGAATTCTGACCAAAATCACCCACCTTGGCATTAACAATCATTCAAAAAATGAATAATCGAAAGCAGGTATTTTACATATTACTGACAGAAGAACGATCAAGTTAACGAACAAAAATCCCAGCATATTCAATAAAGAACAGCACTCCAAAACATTCATTTAATAGTTTAATTTAGAAAGACATACACCCTGGTAAACACATTGCTTTATCCATTCTTCAAAAGTTTTTATAGGTGGTTGTTTTTCAAGCCTGGGGAGAAAAAAAGGATAGAATTTCAATTACCTATATTGGCAAATATCCCTTCATTTCACACAACAATGGGATCATTAATTTTTAAGTTTCAAGCTCAGCAACTGAGAAAAAAACCAATTTTAATATCTAGATTCTAGAATCATTTGTATATAAAGTAAGTACATTTAATTATGATAGGTACATCAGAAAGCGTTTACAGTATCACGGTTTCATTCATACTGAATTGCCACATCATATGTACCAATAAATCTAATTTCTATTCAAATAGATGTTGGACTACCCAAGCAGAAGTATATATACTTAGGTAATCTCTGAAATAATCTTCCACTTTTTGAGAATCTATTTACCAATATGATTAATATCTACTCCCAAACACCACCTTGCTCTGCCCAGGCTGAATGAGGTCCACCCTCCCCCCAACACACACACTTTTCCTCTGGGAAATGCTTCTCATTAGAAATAAACCTATAATCAACTAAGTGGTACAGCAGATGAATATGCTGAACCTGAGACAGGAAGACCTACACTCACAAGTATGCAGTCAGATACACTCCCTAACTTTGTGACTGAGCAAAATCACTTAGCTTCACTGCCTTGGTTCTCTCAATTATAAAACAGAACTAATAACAATAATGATAGTACCTATTCTCAGGGTTGTTACAAGAATGAAATATTTAGAAATGTTTTGCAAATCTTGAATTACTATATAGATGCTAAATGTTACTACTATTACAATGAAGACTTTCCTTAAGTTCTCAAAATGCAGGGTCTTCTTGAATGATCTTTATTATGAAGAACCTTTATTAACTATCCTAACTTCAGTCCTTATCAACTCTAGCTGTGGTTGGCTTCCTAATGAGTTCTCCCTTGTTTTGTTTCTCACCTTTCCAACTCATTCTTCAAAAAAGAGCAAATCTTCCTGTTACCATGCTACTTCCCTTTCAAAAGTCTTCAGCAGCTCCCTGATGTTTCTAAAACAAAACAAACTCTCCAATTCAGCATTTAAGTTAAAGCTCCACAATCTAGCTTCATTTTGCCCTATTACTTCTCTACATATACTCTGTATTTGAGAGACATTTGACTCTCTGCCTTTCAAGAGTCCTTATCTCCTCTCCAGGTTCAATTTGCACTCTACCTATTTCTTAAGTCCTTTCCTGACACCCAGACTCTGCCCACCCAACCTAACTCCACAACAAATCTAGTTACCTTTGTACATGTAATCTCTCAGTAGAACATAAATTTTTAGGGGGAAAAACATCTATTATTTCTATGTAGTATCATTATATAGTTAAAGACCAGTACGGCATCATATACATAGCAGGAACTTTACACATACTTGCTGAACTGAAATGTTTTGGTTACCATGGAACTAGAGAATTAGTTTTGGCTATTTCCTAAAATCCACGAAAAATTATCCATTATGGCTAAATTGCTCAGATAACAGAGATACTATTAGCAATGGGAGTCTCATGGTGCTTAGTGACTGGTACAACTACTTATGCTTATTGTTGCACCCTTCTCTTTCCTGCCAGTTAGCATTCATAAGTCTTGTTTCAATATTTTTAGTAGCTTCCCTGACTATATTTTAAATTTTCTCTTAACCCTAAAACTCAGTTGAAAGATCTCCCAATTTCTAACTCAACATAATCTTTAACCAGAAAAATTGCATTGCAATTTGATCACTGGAAATAACATTTTAGAATTAGTTGCACACATGCATGAATGCTGAGGCACAGAGCCTAAGGGTCCTAATTCATCCCTAATCTATTTTTTTTTACTATCCAGTGCTATGACACTAAGAACTATTTTATGGTAAGAAGACTTCTTTCTCCAAGATACAACCATTTTCTAAAATAACAAAGGCAATGTTGTTTCTGCAAAACTTAGGGGAAATAAGCAGCTATTAATTAATAGCTAGTATTTAGAGAACTTTAGGTTATACAGAGTATCTCATTTTATAACTTACTGTGAATGTACATAATTCCATGTCAGGATCATAGGAACATCCTAAAACTGGAAGGGACTTCAAACAATTTAGTTCAGTTGTCTCATTCTACAGCTGAGGAATCCAAGGCTGAGAAGATAAGTGACTCAACTATCTATATTCACAAAATTATTAAGGGATATAACTAGTTTTTGAACTAGATTCCAATATCAAAAGCTGTATTTTTAACACTACACACATCATGGCTGCATTACTGAGAAAGTAGTGCAAGACAAATGGATTGGGAAACCAGATTGCAAAGAGTTGAGCAAATGGAGGCAGAAACTTAAGACTGAATTCTTTCTAGAACTTTAACAAAGAGTCAATAGGATAATAATTTGGAAAAATTGTAGGGTTCAAATGAAGGTTATCAGAACTTTTGGCAAAAAATTAGAAAGCCACAATGAAAAATGGGATATTTGTCAGAGAAATAGTCTAAATTCAAAGAGTTACTTCTGAGTTGGCAAGAAGAATCAACTTTTTTGGTCATAACTATTAAGGACTGCCCTAATAGGTATTAATGTTCGATCAGTCTACATTTATGAAACCATGAAAGAGTAAGCAAAGGGAGAAAGAATGGTGCAAGCATTTCCTTTTTAGCAATGTCAAATAATTGTAATTACCTGAGTCCTATACGGAAGACTCTTACTTCTTAAGCAACTGATGTCTTACTATAAAGAAAGGTGCCGCAAATCCAGAACCAAAGTATACAGTCATCATTGCCAACAACCGCCATTTGTTTTCCACTGAAAAGGGCAGGTTCTTTGGAGAAAGAAAAGTCAGTGAATCAGGGAAAAAATAAACAATTCAAATATATTACTTCTTTTTCTGAGACCTTACTTAGGATAAAAGCATAAACAACAAAACCTCCCTACTATGTTTTAAGCATAAACTTAAGACAACCTTTAAAAAATTACCAGTTTCTATATGTGTAGTGTGCATATTATACACACACACACACACACACACACACACACACACACACACACAGTGCTCCTAAGTTACTTATGTCAAACTGCAAAGGAATTTCTTTATATATATATATGCATATGCATTAATTTTCAGTAATGACTGAAAATTACATGGCAGTAAACCTCAGTTCATTTTAAGAAAGTTAAATACTTAAAGAGTTGTCCATAAACTAGAATAGTTTTCTGAAGGTATTTGAGCAAAGATGGATTTTGTTAGGAATTCCAGTTTAGAGTTGGGCTGAGGACAGTCTTAAGGTTAAATGAACTCTTATCAAAATAGAATTTTTTTTCTTTAAAAAATAAAAGGCAAAAACAAAAACACAAAACCCAATAACTTATTGAATAAATTACAATAGATATTTGTTGTAAAGTCAGTAACTTAAGAGATAACAAAGATTTATATTATGAGACCTTAAAAGAGAACTGGGAAAAAGGAAATGGAAGATATGGTTGATTAATCCTTTATCAATATTCCCCCAAATACTACTATAGTATTTACAGTTAATTAGTCAAAGTTGATTTTTCTAAAGAAATAACATGACTTGAAGGCACATAATAAAGCACTACACTGTATAATAGGAATGATATTCACCTAAAAACAAAGTCAGAGTTAGTTCATGGGAAGGAGGAATAAGTCAAGAAAACAACAAAGTTATGTATTATGTCCTTTCTAATCTCATAAAAGAGTTATCTAAGTGAATTGGAATAAATGATTTACTCGGTGTCAAGAATTTTGGTTACTTTTTTTTTTTTTGCAGGGGACTGGGTGGTGGTTGGAGGACCTAGGCTAATTCCAATTTATTTTCAATGGATGGATTTAAGCAGAACTACAGTCTCACAGCCTGTTATCATTACTTCATTATTATAAAGTATAATGTTGCCATGGGGACATAATTTTTTTATGTGTGACATTTAAAACTTATAAAAGGAATCCCAAACAGTACTACTTATTAAAAAAGTGGACATCTGCCTAAATTTTTTTCATGTCTTAAGTACCTATATCCTTACATGCCTATCCAGTCTTGTTTCTTTTTACAGGGCCTAGAATGTTGCTCTGAATCATGGTTCCTGAATGAATGGTGCTGGTTAAGGTTGACTTTATAACAGCTTAAAAAAGAAATTTAAGTATATGGCACATCAGAAAGCGTTTACAGTATCATTGTTTTTCATACTGTGTGATTCTCATCATATGTACCACAAGAAAGGAAAGTAAATTAGATCTATAAAGGGTTCTGTATTCTATAATGCAAAAAAAAAATATATCAAGCCTTACATATATTTATATGCTATTATATATGCATGTATGTTTAAAACTTCACATATTTCTCTTTTGTAACCTATCCCATTCAGAAATGACCAGTTATGTTTAGCTTCATATGAGTTATTAAAGGTTTCTTAATCTAAATCCAGTAATCCTTCCCCTAGGCCTTTATTTAAAGTAGTATAGAAGGGTGCTTGGGGCTCTAACTTCAGGTCCTGGTTTCTCATTTTGCAATGACCTTCCATCATCGGCCTCCATGTTGTTCAGGGCCATGCTTCTTCAGATGCTGTTAAGTCTCCTAGGCATTTACCTTCCCCCACAAGAAATTAAAAAGAAAAAGATGAGAAAACAATCATTCTCCAGTTTGTCGCTTTCCATAGTGTGGTGTAAAATTAGTTCATAGCTCCCTGGCTCTACCCATCGCTCCCTCTCATTCCACCCCCCCCCCCCGAAAACTTTGTGACCTTGGTCAAGTCACTTTTGCCTTCCTAGTCTGTAAAAAAATGTGGGGATGCCCTTGACGAATAAGTCTTAAGAGTTGAAATGGAGCTTAGAGAGCCGTTTAATTCGATACTTCATTTTGCAGAAGAGGCAACTGAGGTACCTGGTGTCTTGCGCAAGGTCACAAAGTCAGCTACTAAAAATCCGCGCTCATTCTAGGCCTCATCGACCCCGTGCCCTCTCCGGTTACTCTCCGCTCCAGAGCCTAGGCTGCTTGGGGTCCGCGGACTTTCTCCTACTACTCCCTTGGGGGTGCAGAGGCTGTAAATTGAAGCCGAGGCCTCCGCTGGGAGGTCGGTACGGTCGCCCTTGCTTGCCCCTCGCCCAGTCCCCGGCCGCAGTTACCTTCCCCGGGCCCTCCTCATAGTGGCTCCTGCGCACCAAGGAGGTGGAGAACCTGCGCACGCTCTGTCCCAACATGGCGCTGCCGAGTGCTCCGCAACGACCACAGAGAAGGCCGCAACGGAGGAGGAAGGAATGGCAGCTCAGTCGTCCTCTTCTTGCTGACCTTTCTCCTTCCTGGGCGGCTACTACGCAAAGAGGATGATGGGATGTAAGAAGAAGGCGGGTAGAGCCAAAAGCAGGAAATGAACGCTGAGGTCGTTCCTCAGAATTGTGGGAAATGTAGTTCGGAGGTTACCGTGGGCTAAGCCTAGTTTTCTTTGCCCTCTTGTGATTATTCATCCTTCCTACCTACTCTTCCTACGGAACTTACCCTTCTTCCTAATGTTAGGACCAAATTTGTATTACAGCCATAATTGTGGTTTTCTTCCCCACTATAATTGAAGTGTACCCGCAGCTAAGTACCTTCACAAGCTGTTTCTTATGTTTCCAAGAATGTTCCCTTTCCACTTAGTTTCTCTGATCCTTAGCTTTCTATCAAGCAAGTGTTCTTAGTTATTGTGTGTGTGTGTCATGATGGGCCCCTCTGGCAGACTGGGGAAGGCTACAAGCCCCTTTTTCATATTTTTAAAAAAAGACAATTTTTTTTTAAATACATAAAAATACATAGGGTTGCAAAGGAAACCAATTATATCAAAATAGTTGTCAAGTACACATACAGTACAAACACAGAAATACATCTGTCCAAGAATCTGAGTGTATGTATGTATGTATACCTATATACCTATATGTGTGTGTGTGTGTGGCTGTACACACAAGTTCACAGACCTCCCGTTAAGGTCTCCTGCTTTTAGGTTCATTTCAGATGCAGCCTCTTAAAGGAAGGTTCTCTTAACTTTTTTAACTTCCTCTTCTCCCCTGATTATTAGTGCCCTTTCCCTTCTCAAATTGCATTCATTTACTTATCTTTTTATATGTCTTATTCCCCAGGAAAACGTAAACTCCTTGAGGACAAGAACTATTTTTTTTTGTATTAGCTTATTATTTTAAATATAATTGGTAATTGATAAGTTGAATTCAATTGAACTAAATCTTTCTATCCTTCACATAACCTCACCCCCTCCCATTGTGCACATAGTTTGTACTTAATAAGAATTTGTAGAATTGAATTGAATCTTCTGGGGTCAACCTGCTGGGCACCTGAATTCTTCAGAGTATCCCTGCACCAAGTTTATTTCCCCTCTAATCCAGCCTCCACTCAGCTGACCAAAGTGATTTTCTCAAAGATCAGCTTTGACAGTGTCAATCTCTTTACTGAGTAATTTCCAGTAGCTATATAACCTTCAGGATAAAATATAAACCTGTTTCTTTCTCTTCAATACCAGTTTACCAGTTAGTATCAACTAGCTTTTACATAGGGTTATTTACTGAGAAGATATAACAAATACTCAAGTGCAAAAACATTTGACATTGGAATCACATTCTCCTCTATTACCTTGGTACCTTCGTAGAATTTAAAGTACTTGCTACAAATCGTCCCTCCACCATATTCACTATGACATTCTATTAAATATGCCATAATTTGCTTAGCCATTCTCCAGTAGGAGGACAACTCCTTAGTTCCAATTTTTGACTAACAAAAAGAGCTGCTATAAATATTTTCTTATTTAAAAGTCCTTTTCCTCTTTCGTTGACTTCTTTGGGAGTATAGGTTTAGTAATGGGTTTAGGTTGGTGATGGCAAACCTATGCCACGTGTGTCAGTAGCCATTTTCGATGACATGTGGCCACATGCAGCTGCATACAGAGAAGTATGGGGCCGCATGCAGAGGATGAAACATTTGCTGTAGTGTAGTGTAGACCCCCTGTGCACTATAGATGACAATTCTACCTATATCAATTCACCTATTTTGGTTTATTAACTCATCATCTATAGATTTAGAATACTTTAATTCAATTAGATTAGTTTAGCATTTCCCAAACCTCTATCCTTATTCCTTGTTCCTAACCCTTTAGATAAGCAAATAAATCCTGTTGTAGTTTAATTCAAAAGAAGATTGGTGTTCCTTTCCTAATTGGTGAACATCTACAGCTAATTAGGGGAAGCGATTTATCAAACCACAGTCAGAACAGAGTTTGCCCATTTAGCACACCTACACCAGCCCAAACCAATCATAACCAACAAATCCAACCCCAAGACAAGGGACTAAAGGAGTTGTTAAACACAGGTACAACTCCCACTAGATACTTTGGCTTGGCCACTGTTTAAGAGGCATAGGCTTGGCTAAGCTGAATTTCATAAATCCTGGGGATTACTAGCATGTAGGGTGATCACCCAGGCAATCTCATCTCTCACTTAGCCTAGATCCATCTATCACCTGAGGATCCAGAGCCAGCTTGGCAGACTCAGCTTAATAGAGCCTGTCAGGCCCAAGTGAGGCCTAGCAGCCCTTCATATTACCAGATCAGCCTCCTATTTATTTTAACACTGGTTTAGATTTAGCTGAGTCAAAGGACATAGTTTCAAATTGTTTTCAGGACTAGATTGACCAATTTACAACTTCACCAGCAATAGTGAACTCATTTTCCCATAGCCTCTCTTAAATTTTTCATTCTGTTATCTTTGACAGTCTTATGTTAATCTCTTTATTTTAAAGATAAGGAAATTATAGACTAAAAAGATTAAGTGACTTTCTAAAGGCTGTTGAAGCTATTTAGTGGCAAAGCTAGGATTAGATCACTTTTACAGTATTATAGTGGTTATTTCTTTTTGTCAATTGAGGAAAAGTTTTGTGTTCTGGTTAAATATGTTTTGTTGTGTTGTTTTCAAGGCCTTCAATATAATAGCATTTCTTGCTGGAGAATGACTCTATATTATTCCTTTAGAATCACACTGAAGATTTCAAGTGAAGTAACTGAAAAGGTTTAAGAAAAAAAAAGGAATAGTTTCTCTTTATTGTGAAGGAGGGAAAGATGATGGTGAGAGAAGGGAAGGATAGGGAAATATACCTATATCTTTATCAATATCTGTATTTAAATACAGATAGATATGAAATGATTGAAATTCTTGAAAAGCAGTATTTCTTAATTGTAAAATAATTTTAAATTGACTGCTCAAGACAGCCTAAACTGGTTAATTGATGCTTTCCATTTATCTGAACAGGTTCTCCGGAGTATGAACTCTTCTTACGAAGCTCATCATTCAGTTCTTCCCTTGGACATCCCAAGACTTCCCTGATTGGGACTGACAGGGGCATTTAAAGACCTTAATTCCTCCTTAGTTACTTCATCATAGAAAGAGGCAAATCTTTGTCCATAGATGGAGGACTTGAAAATGGCCCTTTCCTTCCCACCACAAGGTCTGAGTCAGTCCAACATGACTGCAGAGCTTGTTGGCTTCCTTAATCTTTCAAATGGGTCAGGGAGTTCCGGATGGCAGGCAGGCCTTCTCCTTAATTCTTTTAACCTTTTAAGATCTAAATAAAAAAAAAGGATCCAAATCAATTTCATAGCCTGGGGGGAAAAATTGTTTCTAAGCTGGACCTTAGAATCAGATTGTTCTGGGAAGAAAGAGGAAACACCAAAGGGAAAGTTATTTCACAAAAATAACCCAATTCAATATTAATTTTCCATAGATAGATTATTCACACACATATGCAGAACTCTAAAATATAGTGAACAAGGTTGTTCAAAAAAGTTTATATGTCCCTGTAAACTGTCCTTTATGGAACTCTTCCCCTGAGGAGGAGCCCACCTAAGAGGTACTATGCCAAGCATAAACCCCTACAGGGGTCTCTCCCTTTTGGGGATGAGAGGAACATCAGAGAGATACAATCCCTTTAAAATCAAGATAATAAGCAAGGACCTACATGTGCACATAGAGCAATTTAACCTCATGCTGGGAGCTTAAATCTTGAGATTGCAGGTAGCAGAAAACATATTTTTCTAACAAAAGGAGATGGGAATAGGGGCTGGAAGGGGCAGCTCCAAGGAGGGATCAGGATGTGGTATAGGTGGAGATTTCTAGGAACCCAGGAGGGGCACTGATAGATTGCCAGACCCAAGGCAAAGGAAGGTTCCAGGAGAGAAGACATTTTCTTTGGTATATATTTTGATATTAGTATAGAAAAGCAAGTTTGAAGTAACTTAGTCTCAAAGTTTTCAACAAAACAATGAATGATCGAGTCAATACCAGGTATCCTATAGTTGAGGTCAAATGATAAAAGTTGAACAGGAGCTTTTCAGAAATAGCTCATGAAGCCCAAGGTTAAGAAAGAGAGTCTGTTCACCAATGTAATATTGAAAATTAATATTATGCCAAATGTAATATGACACATGGTAATATTTAGAAATTGGTTTGGAAATATAATATTAGTTAAAAATTGTTGTGGTCACCATTTATAAAATAATTAACCCTTAAGTCACGAGGATGATAGTAGCTTTTAACAATTTACTTTTAATATAAATATAGTCTAAAAAAGAAATAAGGAGTGAAAGAAAGAGAAAAATATTTCCTAGCCTACCACCCTAATCTTACCAGTCCACAAGAGTGTCTTCCACTGGAGCCACCAACACTGAATCACAGAAAAACCCCCCAACCAAAGAACTCCAGAGAAGAACCTGATCTCTTCTACAGTCTCATTTTTTAGTCCTCTTTCTACACCTTACTTCCTTTCCCCATGAGCTGGTCTATCGCATCTCAGGAACCAACCAAAATCTCTCTGACTGGGACCTGTAACCTTTAGTCTCAGGTCATGATCTTAGGGCTCTTAACCTGTGACCTCTTTTTGGATCATTCCAGCCACACTAATGGGCTGGCTCGGACAAGCAGGAAGTTCACGATGTTGGGAGGAAGGGGTTCCCTTTACACACCAGAGGACTAAAGATTAAGCAGTAAGATCTAAAGTTAGCTAAGTATCCCATCACAGGCTTCCATGGTTACTTCTCTTAGGTTTATTCATAGTTATTCACCCCAGGATTATCAACTTTTCCAAGTCACTCTGGGTCCATCATACAGAGTTGGGTAACTCAAACAAATTAAGATAATTAGTATATTCATTTTAATACCCCACACTCACTCTGTTAATGACTCATTGCCTAAATTCATTTCCCAGTATAATAGCTCCTCTATTTTGGGAAACTTGTATCAAAGAATCTTTAATTCTATCTTTTTTTAGCTTTGAACCCCATTCAAACATCATACTTTTGGAAAAACATCTCAGTGTTAGATTTATCCCCATGCTAGGGGAGTGCTTCTTTTATTCAATTACCTCTTTCCAGCTATATTCCCAATAAGAATATCAAGAGGAGCAAATTTGACAGATAACATTATTCATAATTACAAAGCAAATATCTAAATTGAATAAAGGTAAACAGATATTCCTCATGGCAAAGGAAAAAGCTTTCAATTCCAACAAAAGAACACAAGAGGCAAAAGGAAGATCCAGCATCACTGGTGTAGAGTCTATGGTGGGGTATAGAGATTTGTGCAGTACCACAACTCTTTCTTTGTGTCTGATCCATCCAATTAATCTCACTCCAGAATCCTGGCCTCATCTATGGTGAATGCCTTCCTGTGGTGGCTGCCACTATCTGAATTTCTCTCTCTCTGTATTAACATCCAAGTTTTACCACGTCCCCTCCAACATTTATCATTTTCCTTTTTTTTGTCATATTAGCCTATAATAGGCATAAAGTGGTACCTCTGAGTTGTTTTAATTTGTATTTCTCTAATTAATACTGACTTGGAGCATTTTAAGATAATTTTTTAAAATTTTTTTATAATTTTAAGATAATTTAAGATAATTAAATTTTTCATCTGAGAATTACCTGTTCATATCCTTTAACCATTTGTCAATTGGATAATGACTTGTATTCTTGTAAATTTGATTCATTTCTCTATATGGTTGAGAAATGAGGCCTTTGTCAGAGAAATTGGATATAAAAAAACTTTTCCCCAGTTTTTTGTTTCTCTTTTAATCTTGGTAACATTGGTTTTGTCTGTGCAAAACTTTTAATTTAATGTAGTCAAAGTTATCAATTTTACATTTTGTAATGTTTTCCATGTCTTTTTTGGACATAAATTCTTCCCTTTTCCTTAGATTTGACAAGTAAATTATTCCATGCTACCCTGATTTTTTGTAGTATTACCCTTTATTTCTACAACATGTATCTATTTTGACTTTACCTTGGTAGATGCCATGAGGTATTTGCCTGTGCCTAGTTTCTGCTATATTTTTCCAGTTTTCCCAGTAGTTTTTGTTGAATATTGAGTTCTTCTTCCAAAAGCTTACATTTTTTGGGTTTGTCAAATTCTAGATTACTACTGTACTGTGCCTAATCTATTTCATTGACCCACTACTCTATTTCTTAATCAGTACCAAATTGTTTTTATGATTGCCACTTTTTAATATTGTTTGTGATCTGGTACACCTAAGCCACCTTCTTTCATTTGAAAAAAAAAATCCCCTTGATATTCTTGGTCTTTTATTCTTTCAGATGAATTTTATTATTTTTCCCTAGTTCTATGAAATTATTTTTGGGTACTTTGATTGGTATGGCATTGTGTAAGTAAATTAATTTAGGTAGGATTGTCATTTTTATTGTATTGGCTGGGCCTACCCATGAACGATGTTTTTTCCAATTGTTTAGATAGGACTTTATTTGCATGAAAAAATATTTTGTAGTTGTGATCATATAATTCCTGGCTTTGTCTTGGCAATTAAACTCCACAGACTGACTTTTAAATGTCGCCAAAAGGGTATGACCTATCATGGTACATGCTATGGTTCCTTTTCTAATTCACTTCAGTGACCCTTTTGAATTTCATAATGGTGGCTTTGTCTTTGCAGTTAGTTTACCATCTCATTAGACCTTTTACTGTGATTAGGTCATGGGCTTTCATGGACCAACTCTTCCATAGTTACATAACCTTACCAACTGCTTTTATACATAAGTTCATTGTAAGCTACAGCTCAAATTTCTTCATCTACTCTTTTTTGGAAAATGCTTGAAAGTTTGGAAGATTTCCAGGAATGTCTAATTTGACCCTAGGTACATGCAAGAATCAGTTTAATGTAGTAGGAGGCAGGTTAAAAGTTAGAGAATCCAAGTTCAAATCCTATTGTTACCTACTATCTCTGTGACATTGGATAAAACACGATTTTTCTAAACTTTAGTTCCCTCATCTATAAAGTATGGGAATTGGACTAGATGACCTCTGTAACACCTTGTAACTTCAGTTTGTCATCCTATGATAATGAAGAGAGATGACAAATCTATATTTATAGCTCATAGCTGCCATATCCAGACAGGGAAAGTAGCAATGGTTTTATGGAAACTAGCAAAGAAGAATGGAGACCTTTCCGTATGAAATAAATTTTACAAAGAAATGAGGTATTTATGAATTACTTGGTACAAAATGGAAAAGCATCTTTAGGGAAGTCAGCATTACCCCAGAGTTATATTTAAAAAATAAAATCCCATTATTATAAGTAGTGAGCAGGGCATTTATCACGAAGTATAGGCTATATTTCTTAGGCCCTCATGAGTATTCTGCGGTTGGAATTACATTATATAGTTCAATGTATCTAAAAATTAGAGTATTAGTCATTTTCCTCTCTAGGTAATAGATCAGATTTTGAAGACTAGGCCAAAATTTATTATAAAATAAATGTTTTAGTGGAGAAATGATGTGCCTCTATTCTGCACTACAAAATAAAAATTGACAAGTATCTTTTGATTTGGAGTTTACAAAATCACATATTGCAATAGAGGTTCTGATATTGGCATCTTTTCGAAATTTCAGACAAGCAGAGACAATCTTGTTTTAAAAAGTCAACCAACTGAGGCAATATGGTCTATTGAGATGTGAACAAGGAATAGGGAGTCTAGAAGTATTCTGTCAGTCTTCTAATTCAGTTATGGCCCATAGGAAGTTTTGATCTAGATAAAATACTGCCTGCTGTATTATTGAGCATGATTCCTTAAGCCCAGAATAAAGAAAGAGCTGTTGTATAGCTTCAGAAAAATTCTGTAGATGGATTTAAATGGAGGGAAAAAATTTCGAACTTTGTACAAGAGATCACAAGGCCAAATCCATCCAATCCTATGTTTGTCAGTACAAACTAGATGCTTTCACTGTTGTGTTTCTGGGTATGGTGACTCATTGATGATGAGAACCCTTTTCGACTGCTATAGAAGAGCTCCTTTCCAATGACTGTGACAATAGCTAGTTATAGGAAATAAGAGTTTCTTTTCTGAGATGAAATGTGTCTACAAGAGTGTTTAGCATGAATTCTCCCAAGGTCAGGAGGGAATATTGTGCTCGTTGATCATTATAGACTTTTATATAATGTTTAAAGATTTGTAGTTTCAGGGCAGATTATTTGTGCCAAGTTATTATGTGACTTACTTAAAGTTCAAAATGGAAATGCTCTACAATTATAAAATTGCTCACAAAATGTTAATGCTCTCTCTGGATTTTTTGAAACTACATAAATGGTGGTTATTCTAACAGTTCTCTTACTTAGAAATTATTTGAGGCACAGTGACATAGCAAAGAGGTGTCAAATAGGCAGCCTGGGGGGCATATGCTCTTGGGTGCTGTCTAATCCATTTATTTAGTTTATTATTTTTTACATATAATTTTTAATATTCATTTTCTGACATTTTGCTAGCCATGTTCTCTCCCTTCCTCTCACTTTTCCTTCCTCCCCAAGAAGGCAGTGCAGAGAAGATGATATAAATTGTACATATGCTATCATAAAATATGTATTTCCATGTTTCTCATATTGCAAAACAAGACATATTGCTTACACTAGCAAAAAACTCATGGGGAAAATAAATGAAGAATGATGTTTAAATCAGCATTCAAGTTACTTTAGTTCCTTCTATGGTGTTTGATCTCCTATTTCATTATGAGTCTGTTGGAGATGCCCTGAATTCATGTCTTGTTGATAATAGTTGAATCATTCACAATTGATCATCATGAGTAAAGCCTAAACCAAATAGAAATATAATTGAGAAATATTTCACAAAGTAAATAAAATATATGATAGAACATAGATAACATATTTTAAAATTGTCCATATGTGACCCCTAGGGATTCTTCTGTATAGATTAGTGGACCTCATTTTTTATTTGAGTTTGACACCACCAACATGACACTTAGAGGTATGGTCTCAGAGCCAGGAAAACTTCAGATTAAGGGCTTCCTCTTACCCATAATAGAAAACTACTTAACTTCTCAGTAATCAAGGCAACTCTCTAAGAGTGTAAGTTGCAGAGAAAATGTTGATCTTTTTAGGAATTCTTAATACCAATGAAATCCCATTTTGAAACCTGATTTCTACCCCTGTACCACAATAGTGCTGAGCTCATAAAAGACTCACATGGCATGGGAGATGGAATATGGGACTTGGAGTCAGGAGGACCCTAATTTGAATTTGACCTTTGAAAACTATTACTTGACTGTTTATCTGAGCCTTAGATTTTTTTATCTGTGAAAAAGAAATGATACTGTGAGAAGCCTACTTTAGAAAGTTATTTTCATGTAGAAATGTGATTAGGCTTAATAAACTTCAAATGGATATAAAAATGAATTTAGTTTTATATGTGGCTTCCTATAAAAGCTATTATTAGCAACATTTATATTATATTAGCATTTATATTATATTAGTGTATTACCTAATATATATTAGCAAATTATAATAAACTGTAATGTGATTAATATCAAGTTGACCAGTCAATCTAAATATGTATTTATTTATATAGCTACTTATTTACTTACTTAATTATTGGTTTCTCTTTATCTATCTATCTATCTATCTATCTATCTATCTATCTACCTTTCTATCTATCTACCTTCTATCTAGTCCTTACTTTGGTCCATATTAATAAAGCTGACATTTCTATAATCTTTAACTGTTTGCAAAGTGGTTTTTAATCAATTTTCTTACTTGAGTTCCACAATGTTTCTGAGAGACTTGCCCTCCAGGTATTATTTTCCTCATTTTACATATAAAAAACTGAATTAGAGTTAAGTGACTTGCCTAAAATCATATATCTCATAACTATGAGAGATATGATCCGAACCCAGTGCTTTTAGGTTCCAAGTCCACTACTCTATTCCCTTTTTGTTAGAGAAAACCAAATTTTGATAACTCAGTTAACTAGACCCCTTAAAGAGGTAACTGATGTTTCCAAGTATAGTATCTAGGGTATTCCATTCTCACACATGAGGACCTCAGGATGACTTCTACAAGTTCAACATAATCAGTAGGATTTTATATGCTTAAAACTATAGTTTACAAACTTCTAATGTGCCATTTTTTCCTAGTCATAGAATTGCAGAGTTTGACAATTGAAAGGGACTTCGGTGACTATCCATAAAAATAATTACTACTATAATGTGGTCATGATGATGTCTCATGAAGACCTGTAGGGATAGGCAACCTGCCACTTCACTGGGTAACCCATTCTACTATGGGCTATCTTTAATTGTTGGGAAAATTTTACAGACTAAATGTGGCTTTTTATAATTTCTAGATATTGCTCCTGCTCCTGCCTTCTGGGACAAAGTGGAACAAGTCTTTCCATCCTTCACATGAGGACCCAGAAAATACCTAAAGAAAACTCTTGTATGCTTCCTATACTTCCTCTTCTCCAGGCTAAATATACCCAAATCTTTTAGGATGACCTCTTTTATGTATTCTTACCAGACCAGAAGCCTTCTCAGAGTCATATCTAGCTTATCAATGTCCTTCTTAGTCTCTAGTACTCTGAACTGAATGCAATACCCTAGATGAGGTTTGAAAAGAGACTCTTCAGAGTAGGGAATCTCAACTACTAATTCCTAAAGTTATTTCTCCTAAGATCACATTAGTGTCTTGTCTGACATCAAAACACAAACTAGCCTATAGTCTGCAGGCTTTGTTGTCTTCTAGTTTTGAAAATCAGGAAAATATTTGCTTTTCTCCAACTTCCAACTTTCCATATTTTTTTCAAATGTCACCAAAAGTAGCTCATCAGTCATAGCCACTATTTCAGAAACCAAGGTTATAGTTCATCTCAGGCAGATGATCTGAATTCATCAAGTGCAACTTATGAATGACTTACTTAAATTTGGTATCAAGTCCTTGGTAGTCATTTTTGTCCTATCATTTCCAGGGTAAATGTGACCTTTCATTATTTACATTTACCTCCTTGGCAGAAAAACATAGAAGCAAAATAAAAATTGAACAATTTTTTTATTTGTTATTTTGAGTTATCCTTGTTCCATTTATGCTATTCAAAGGTCCTTTTCTTTCCTTGTTCTTCCTTTTTTCTGCCATTATCACTTTAAACAGTTATATGGGAAGCTAGGTTGCACAGTGGATAAAGTGCTAGAACTGGAGTCAGGAAGATAAATATTTCTTAACTGAAATCTGTCCTCAAACACTTACTAGTCATGGGACCCTAGGCAAGTTATGTAACCATGTTTGCCTTAGTTTCCTCATCTATAAAATGATCTGGAGAAGAAAATGGTAAGCCATTCCAATATATTTGCCAGGAAACCCCTAAATATGGTCATAAAGAGTCAGACATTACTGACACAATTAAATGACACAATTAAATGACAACAGAACTTTAAGTAGAAGTTTCCTTAATTTCCCTAGAGGGCTTCAGCTCATTCTGAACATTAGTATTCCTGATCATATTTTTGCTGGACCATGCCTTACTTTGTAGTTCTTCACTATTTCCTTGTCTTGCTTCCATCTTCTCTACACTTCATTTAAAAATCTAAATTAGTTGATAAGTTCCCTGTGGATTCACAGTAGTGTCTTCAGTTAAATCTCATTTTTCCTTCCCAGTAGAATCATTTCACTTGTGTCCTTAGAATTTCCTACTTAGCTGTGTCCATTCTCTGCTAAGCCAAAAGCTTAGTCCTTGGGATTCTACTTATCTTTTCTCTGAACTCTTTGAAATCTACTTACCCATATTTTCTTTTCTTCTATGTCACAAACTTTAGGAGGGAGCATTAATTTCTGCTTTTATCTTTTTCAAGTCAGTGAATAATCTCTCCCTGTTAGTGAGAATCTAATCCAGAATAGAAATTTCTCTTGAGTTTCTCAACCTTTTGAAGGATGAAAGTATCACTAAGAAAAGGCAGTTATTAACTACCTGGCAGAGAGAATGCTCGAGTAGATGTCTGGATATGTGAAATCTCTCTCATCAACAAAATGGCAGGCCTTAATGTTGGGCTTTTGATCTCTTTCCCAAACTCATTTATTTTTTTTTTCTTGCCCAGGTGGTCTGCAATATAATATATTCCAATGACAAAATCATTTTTGCTACCTGCTCTAATCAACTCCATCCAACTACTTTTATTAATTCCCTTTCTAATTTCCTGGATTTCCTCACATGAGCGATTTTATCTCATCTCCTTTTCCTATTCGATGTTTTTTGAATAAAGTATTCACATCCTGAGGTCTGGGTTTTATCCTACCAAGTCTCAGCAATACTGATGAGGTCAAATTTTCCTCTTCAAATTAAGATCTCTAGTTCCTCTTGTTTGTGGATTGATCTTTGAACATTTATTTTTGACTAGATATTTGGGTCCATGAATTTTATTATGAATTCTTCTCTTGGATTTTGTATTTTATGTACTTCCAGTTATCTCAGTTGTGAGAACTTCTAGGTGCCTCATTCATAGCAAATGAAATATCTACAAGTTCATGAGACAAAAAACAAGAGACAAAACCAAGGTAAAATTAATAGGCTCAAAAGTCTATACATAAATGCACAAAGTTTAGGCACTAAGTGTGTGTGTATGTATGCATACAAAAATATATGCTTATATGTGTATATGTATGTGTGTGCATGTGTATATTAGTTATTTTTATATATTATTTACATATAATATATAATATTAATATAGAACATAGCATATAATTATATGTAGCATATAATTAACATTATAGCATGTAATATTAATATATAAAATTGTAATATTATCTATTAGTTACAATTAGTTGTTTCTCCCTATATAAGCACATATTCTTTTCTATGTCCCATTCTTTTTTTTTTTTTTTTTTTTTTAATATTTTTAAACCCTTAACTTCTGTGTATTAATTCCTTGGTGGAAGAGTGGTAAGGGTAGGCAATGGGGGTCAAGTGACTTGCCCAGGGTCACACTGCTGGGAAGTGTCTGAGGCCGGATTTGAACCTAGGACCTCCTGTCTCTTGGCCTGGCTCTCAATCCATTGAGCTACCCAGCTGCCCCTCTTTTTTTTTTTTTTTAAGCTTAAATCTCTTTTGATTAGTTATGCAAAATACCTGGTAAATACATTCTCATCAGCTTTTATTAGGTATATTCCATTCCATCTCTGGCCAGCAATCTATCATTCCCATATTGTAAGCTTTGGTTTAGAAGTCAAAATCCCATTCTTGATTACTGCTTTCTAAGTTGACTGTTTAGTTCACAAATTATTATTTCTCTTTAGCACCTCTTGTGTTTAATGCATGATAGTGAACAAAATTTATTTGGTCTTTAGGTTTTGTTTTTTTTTACAGTTCCTTCTGGTAGTATCATTTGTGTCCACATGAATCACCCTAAATTGCCATTCATTTTGTTAAATTTTGGGAAGTTCTCTGTTATGTCTTAAATACATGCTCCAGAAGACAACAGACTTGTCTATTGTTATTAACAAGTAGACCTAAAGCTGCATCTGTATCTCTCCTCAGGCAATCTCTCCTCCTCCAGTTATCTCAGACCTTTCTTTCCCTTGTGTAAGACCCAATATTTTTCTTTCTCAAAGAGCTTCAGCCCCTCAGGGCTGTTATAACCTTATGGCTACCCAGAGAATCATAGCTGCTGTGGTGCCAGTGGGAAAAAAATATATTTTCCTTCCCTCCTCCACCTCCATGGCCACTCATTTTCACTCAGATCATCTCTAGGCTACTGCTGGTGACTCTCAGAGGGAAAACAGCTTGAACCTAAAATTTATTTACATCAGACTAACAATATTTAAGGGAGCAAATACAGTTCTCTCCTGGTGTTCCCTTTATCTGAGGAGAGCAAAATAACTAATTTCTGGCCCTAAGCTCCTGCTTCCCCTATTGGCAGGATCAGTCTCCCTTTGTTGCTCCAAAGCAATGAATGATAAACAAAAGTCCTTCTAGTTCCTTTTCCCACTCCTTTTTCTACTTTGCGTGGGTGGGACTATGATCCTTATAAAATAAGCAGGCATAGATGGGTTGTGATCTTCAGAAAAAAAGGCAATAGACATTTATTAACTCCCTCCTATTTAGCAAGCACTGTACTAAACACTTTACAAATATCTAATTTGATCCTCACAACAACCCTGGAAGGTAGGTGTAATAATGATCCTTATTTTATAGTTGAGGAAACCGAGGCAGACAGAAGTGAACACTCGGACAGTGAGTGTCTGAGTCTGGATTTGAACTAATGTCTTTCTGACTGGCTGCAGAGTTCTATCCACTGTGTTACCTAGATGCTTTTAGGTCTAGAGGATAACATTACATTATCTTACACCCAAATCTATTGCTTTTCCAAGCTTCCCTATTTCTTTCAAAAAGTGTCATCATCTTTTCAATTAATACTGTTTAAAGTAAGGGCTTTGTCTTTGTCTCCTCATTCTTCTTCATCCCACCTAGTTAGTCATTTGCCAAATCTTGTCACATTCTTTCTCACAATATCTCTCAGATTTATTCCCTTCTTTCTACTCACATAGTTGCCTCATTCTTATCTGAATTATTTCAGTAGCCCCATAACTGAACTTATCATCTCTCATCATCCAATTCATCTTCTTTAAAGCTAATAAAATGATTTTCCTTAAGTTAAGGAAGATTTGACCTTATAACTCCCCTACTCAATAAATCTAAATATTATTTCATCTTTACCTATCTTTTCTTAATTTCTTATTTTCTGTAAATATAATAATATACATTGTTATTAATAGTAGATGCATATACTACAAATTAATAAGCATAGATCAACAAGAACTCTAAAAACTCTCTTTTATGGATAGAGGGCAAGATAAAAAATTTGGAGACCACTATTCTAGAGTATACTGGGCAAAGCCTCCTCATGATAAATAAAACCTAGCTAACAGTCCTTTAATAGTAGCCATCACACTTATCTAATAAAAGCAAACCAGAGAACAACTCTGGGAAGAAGCCTTCATGTAGAGAGGAGTGTGCATCTTTTTTTTTTTTTTTTTTAATAAAACCCTTACCTTCCATCTTGGAGTCAATACTTTGTATTGGCTCCAAGGCAGAAGAATGGTAAGGGTAGGCAATTGGGGTCAAGTGACTTGCCCAGGGTCACACAGCTGGGAAGTGTCTGAGGCCAGATTTGAACCTAGGACCTCCCGTCTCTAGGCCTGGCTCTCAATCCACTGAGCTACCCAGCTGCCCCCAGGAGTGTGCATCTTGACAAAATCTCTATCCCCAACTTACAAATACTAGAGATTTCAGAGAATTTCTTCTTTGGGGAGGTCTGACCTCTCTTGATTGCTCTTAGAGTAATCTGGCTCCCAATGAGAGAGTTCATTCATCATGTATTTTCTCACCTTTTCTGGAATATTGACTTGAATAAAAGAGTTGATCATCACTCTTCATCACTCTTGTCAAACTTCTGATTCCTCAGAATGATGATATATATATAAATATATGTGTGTGTGTGTATATACACATATGAAACTAGTTATATTGAAATATAGTAATTAAAACTGACAAAAACAACTTAATGGACTCTATAATGAAGAACTCTGCTCTAAGGGTTTCTTTGCTCTAAAGATTCTCTTTTTTTTTTAACCAAAAATATTATTACTCAGATTACTCCTATATTTATCACATGTGGCTTTGAATGACTTTTAGATTTTTCTAATTATAAATCTATCCATAAAAGACAAAGATTTGGCATAATTGAAGATATTCCAAAAAGTCTGCTTCTTGAAGGCAATTCATTTGTTCTTCAGTTCATGTGTTCCATCTGGCTGTGTTGTTAGAGATGATTAATTCTTTTAAAATCTTTTCATGAGGTAATACTATTATTTGTCCTTATTTCCCTTGGAGTTTCTAAATATGGGTAGTTAAATGCTCAAAAATTGAAACCACAAAATAGCCTTTCTCAATCTGGAAATCATCAATATTAGCTAATGATATTTTCCATTGCCATCTTGAGTGGATTGCAATTTTACATGCAAAGACATTATTTATAATTTTTTCCCCAGATTTTTTTAAGTTCACTGTGCTGTGACATTTCCTGTTTGCCCCTGGAATTGGAAGTATAGATACTGAACAGTCTTTTTTTTTTTTTTTTTTTTTTTTAATTTTAGCTACCGAAGGATTTAAGCATTTATTTAATTCAATTTAGGAAAAAAAAAACAATGAAACTGGCAAACTATTAAGGAGTGTTTAAAATTTATTTAAGTCTAATAAAATCAAAAGATTAAATGATTGATGGTACAAGTATTAGAAATTTAAAATATGCTAAATATGAGAATTAAGGTGAAAAAGAAACTTCCTGTGTGGTTACCAATCCTCCTACTCCTTGACATTGTTGAAGTATTTAAATACAACTACCATCTTTTCTTGAGTATTTTCTTCCTCTGAGTTTTTGTGACAATACTCTCTCTCAGCTCTCTTACTATCTGTTGGAGTGTTCCTTCCAACTCTTTCTTATTGGATCATCATTCATATTCCATCTCTTACCTGTGTATATACCTTACAGATCTGTTTTGAACCCTCTTCTCTTCTCTATAGTCTCTCTCAGTGAATTAACCATCTCTAATGTATTAAATTGTCATTTCTATCCAGATGGTAGCCCTAGTTTCTCTCTTATGCTCTAACAAGTGATAACTAGATATTTTAAACTCAATGTATTACAGACGTATCAAATTCATCATGTGCAAAACAAACTCATTATCTTTTCCTCTATACTTATTCCTCTTTTGAACTAATTTCTGTCAAGGGCACCACTACCTTGTAATCCAGATTTACAGCTTCAGAATTTGCTCCTCATTCAGGCTCATACCACATTTTCAATCAAATTACAATTACAAAACAGCACTTGAATATATACCCTTTTCTCTTCTCATAGCAGCCACCATAAGCCATATAGCCATAAGTCTAACTTAAACTCACTTGAACTTGGAAATAGTTCTCTAATTCATCTTTCTGTCTCAAGTGTTTATTTTCTCCAATCTATTATTCATCTAGCTGTCAGTTATATTCTTTTAAAAATGTCTTTTTATGTTGTTAAATCTTTTCCATTATCTTTTAAAAAATTAACACTCATCTTTTAAAATTTTTAATTTAAAATTAAAATTTTAATTAAAATTAAATTAAAAAGCCCAATCCCCTGAGATGGCCAACAGCATCATATCAATTATATGGTCATGCAAAATATTTTTTTCCATATTAGATCTATTGAAAAAGAAAACACAAACACAATAAGAAACTTTTTTTTTCAAGTATGCTTCAATCTGCACTCAGTTAATCATTTATTTCTGGAGATAGATAGCATCTTTCATCATGGGTCCTTTGGAATTGTCTTGAATCATTGTCTTAATTAAAATAGGTAAGTCTTTCACAATTGATCATTGCATAATATTGCTATTACTATTTATGAGGCTCTCTTGGTTCTGCTCATTTCATTTTGCCTAAATTCATATGACTTCTCAGATACATTTGATTAATTTATTGTCTATTCACTTATTTACTTACTCATTCATTCATCCATTCATTCACTCATTTAATAATTCATTTAATAATTTCTTTAGTCCCTCCCACCTTTCTCCATACCACAGAAGGCATTATCTGGTAAAATATAGAGATTATATTGTTCATGTTTCCACACCTCAGTTCACTCTTTGGATAGGAACATTCTTCAAATATTAAATCTGAATCTGTATATAATATTCAATTTATTTTTCTTGTCTCATTTTTCATAATTTTATTTGTGTTTTTAAAAAATTAATCTGATAAGTATTCTATCACAATCATATACCACAACTTGTTTAACCATTCCCCAAATAATTGGTATCTCCTTGATTTCCAGTTCTTTGCTACCACAAAGAGAGCTGTTGTATAATTTAGAACATTTAACTTCTTCTCCTTTTTCCTTGGTCAACTTTGGAAACAAATCTAATAGTGGTATTACTGGGTCAAAGGGCACACACAATTTTATAACTTTTTGGGAAGGTGTAACTCTAAATTGCTCTCCAAAATAATTTGGTTAGGTCACAGTTCCACCAATAATGTGTATTAGTGTTCCTATATTTCCACATCCCCTCCAACATTTGTTGTTTTGTCCTTTCATCATTTTAGTCAATCTGATAGTTGTAAGATAATTATCTCAGAGTTGTTTTAGTTTGTATTTCTCTTATCAATAATGATTTATATCATTTTATATAATTATATCAATAGTTTTTATTTCTGCATTCAAAAACTGCCTGTTCCTATTTTTTGACTACTTATTGATTAAGGAATGACATATTTTTTTAAATTTGACAAAAATTTTCATATATTTGAGATATGAGACCTTTACCTGAAAAGACTCTGAATTGTTCTAGGATTTGATGCAAATGATACAATATTATTTGCAAAGAGGAACTTCTCTAGCACATTGTTATATAGCAGAGAGTCTTACCCTGGGGTCTGTAAACTTAAAAATTTCTAAATAACTTTATTTCAATACAATTGGTTGTCTCTATAATCCTAAAATAAATACATTTAAAAACATTTATATGAACAGGAGTTCATAGATCTCACTATGATCACCAAAGGAGACCATGACACACACAAAAGGATAAAAACCCTGCCATATTCAAAATCCCTCTTCAACTTGGATTTTGCCCTGCATACCCTCAATGACAGTGACAAATGCCTCACTGTTTTGTGCCTTGCCTGGTGTTAATGGTAAGATGGTAATGGAACAAGGTTATCTCTGTTCTGTCTTTCAGGAAATCTTAAATAATTTTCCTGTTTAATGGGAAAAACTGTTAGTAGATGTGTGGAGATGCAAAGCATGGAATCCCTGCAAAGGTACAGGGATAGCCTCACCCAGAATTCCAGGGGACCCCCCTGGAGAACTTTGGGTGAGGGGCAGTTGAGAAGGGTTGGAGACAGTTAATTTGTGGGAGTGGATGTGAGCAGACACTCTGCTTGCTACTCCTGACTTGGGGTTTCTCCCGAGGTGGCCGTTGTAGCATAAGCCAGTGGTTTCTACTCATAGGGTTAGCCTGTTTGTTATTACTATTCTTCATTAATATAATTATATAATTACTTAGGGATTGGAGAGTAAGATATTTATCAATAGCCAGAGAGCCAGTTTCAGTTAAGTGCTTGATCCCATTTTGTGGGGAGGGGGAAGGGCAGCATCTACTTAGCAGTTCAGGGTTTCCTCTCATTATCCTAAAACCCTCATTTACCCTTTCTAGTTTTCTTTGTTATTACTTAATATAACCTTTACCTTCAAATCTGTGCCTGATAATTACTTGGGAAGATACTCACAACTCAGTCTGTACATTTAGGTTGAATCCTGTCGGCTGCCAGTTTAAGAAGATCTTCTCTGTCCTCAACTGTTAGATAACTAATTTCTATATACTCATCATACTGACCTGAGAGGAATATAAATTTAAGAAAAGGAACATCAATTGGGGTTTCAGTCATAACTGAAACTTACCAGAAGAATCTCATTCCTGTCTTCATTACCAACTGAAGCAGAAGCAGTTAGAGGGGGAGGGGTTTGAGAATCAGGAGTGTTTAACCCCCTCCTTTCCTCACTGAAGCCTGTCAATCTCTGGCTCTTGACTTGAAGCTCTATTTGGCCCTGACACATTTATCTGCTTCTCCAAACTATCTGTTATTATCATCATAACATAGAGAGTCTTTAAGGCAATATTTTGCTCTATCCACCTAAGAACTTTTTTGTAATTAATAAACTAGCACAGAGGGGATCTATTTTATCCATGTCTTTTAATCAATTATATAATGAAGTTTGTAAGTATTTATGGCTACAGAAAGTAGGAGATAAACAGGTGAGAAGTAGGATCATAGCATCATATTTAAAACTGGAAGAAATCTTGGAAGGAAGGGAGAAACAAACATTTATTAAGTACCTACTATATATCAAATATCGTGCTAAGTGCTTTACAAATATAATTAATTTTGATCCACACAACAGCCCTAGGAGGTATGTGCTATTATTACACTAATTTTAAGGAAACTGAGACAGACAGAGATTAAGTGACTTGCCCAGCTATAGTCTGTGGCTGATTTTAAACTTAGGTCTTCCTGACTTGAAGCCCAGTGCTCTATCCTTAGATGTGATTAAATTTAAGCTCTAATGTTGCAGATGAAGAAATTGAGGGAAAGGAAGGTTGAAAGTGATCTAATTATCTCTCCATAGAAATTTTTTCCTTACGCTTTCTCAAAGAACTTTAGATTAAAATTACGATAATGTGACTGATAATGGTTTTCCCAAAAGATCTGAATTTCAATGAGGATCAGGGCTCTAAAGGAAAGAAATGAAGCTCCTGGTTCCAAAGAAGGCAGAATCTCTTATCTATACTCCTTTTTGGAAGAGGAAAAAGAGAAATGGTTAAAGGGTGGAAGGTCCTTCTCAGTTTTCATTTATATCAGACATCCATTTAGTTAGTCAACCAACAAGCACTTTCAGCACTTAAAAAATATTCACCAAGAACTGCACTAACAACCAGACAAAAATTGATTTCTGTTCTCAAAGAATTTATATTCCAAAAGAGATAACATGAAAATAACTAGGTCCATTAGTAATATAGTAAGAGTAAATGGAAAGGAATCTCAAAGGGGAAGGACCTAACAGCTAGGGATACTGGAAAAAGTTTCCTGAAGGAGTTGGTTCATAAGTGAATCCTTGAGGAAATTAGAGAAGCTAGAAGGAAGAGGTCAGGAGGGAATCAACCAAGAAAAAGATATGGCTCCTGGAAGTGGAATGTCATAGTAGAGCTAGATCAAAAAGGTAAAGGATCCAAATTGGGAAGAATTTTAAATACCCCAAAAAACCCTTTATATTTCATCTTGAAAGTTATATGGAGCTCTTGGAGTTTATCACTTCTAACCCTACTCTACAAATATCTTTTTATTTTTTTTATTTTTATTTTTTTAAAAACCCTTACCTTCCGTCTTGGAGTCAATACTGTGTATTAGCTCCAAGGCAGAAGAGTGGTAAGGGTAGGCAGTGGGGGGTCAAGTGACTTGCCCAGGGTCACACGGCTGGGAAGTGGCTGAGGCCAGATTTGAACCTAGGACCTCCCGTCTCTAGGCCTGACTCTCAATCCACTGAGCTACCCAGCTGCCCCCACAAATATCTTTTTAAAGATAGATTTAAGACTATAGTTGCTGAACAGCTAAAATGAGTTTTATGTGTGAACCCAGGGTTGGTGGCATATGGTTTAATCTGATATGTTTTAAGAAGGTATTTAGGAAGTGAGGTGAATGGGTTCAAGTGAGGAGTTGAGAATAATACCAATGTTGTGGGCTCAAGTTGCCATAAGGATAGTGGTGCCCTAGGCAGCAATAGAAAGTTAAGAGTTTGTATATCTATAAGGCAGGGCCATTGCAGGAAAATCAACTGACTAAACAGAATTGCTGACTTTGATATAGACATATCTAGGCATTCTTGCAATCCTAGTTAAGATTTAGCTTAAATCTTTCATATTGGTTAGTTAGAGAGGTTAGAATAGAAAGTAGAAATTGTATATTTCATTTTGATTTAAAGTATTCAAAACCACATTGGTTTTAGATACAGTTGACCCATTTTTCTCTCCCACTTCTTATAAACCTACTCTACAAATATATTTTTAAAGAGAGATTTAAGGCTACAGTTGCTGAACAGCTAAAATGAGTTTTATGCAAGAACCAAGTACCTTTTGTAAAGGATAATAGCTTAATGAGATGTTATTTTATTAATGATTTGAGTTAAGAATATAAATAATTCAAAGCAAAAAGCAAATGGCTACATGCTTGAGAATTAAAAGGTATTAAGGAAAAAGTGATAACCAAGAAGCTAATAGTAATACTAATTCACTTTTTAGAATGTTTAATATATTAAATTATGTTTCTAGTAGACAAGAAAATAATTAATATATTTAGTTCACCCAAGTTAATAATGCACTGAGCATTTACAGATCATGCAAACATGAGCAAGTTCAATTTATTTTAATCAAAAAAGCATTTATTTAGTGCTTACTGTGGATTTATGGCATTGTCCTAGGTGCTGGCTATATGAGGGGAAAAAATGAAAAATAGTCTCTGTGCTTATAAAGCCTACAGTCTACTAAAATGTACACAGAGTAAAGTGAAGAATTAAAAGGAATTTCATAAGTAAAACAGTTTTTCCTGATGTAGAGATAATTAATACCCCACACTCTAGGTAACTGACAACTCTCTATTTGATTTTGCATCTACAAAACTAGTCCAATTTTCATATGCTTAAACTTTTTTTAGATGTCATTAAATTTATAATGATCAGTTTTGTTTTCTTTTTAAAATAATCTTTATTTTACCTTATTTTTTTATGAAGCAGAAAATAAAGATAAAATACAAATCTAGCCATAAAAAAACAGATAATGAGAACTATACACAAATTGAAAATCCATTTCATACAACTTGTTCCATATATACATAATATCAGAAAATACATATATATATTACATTTGGCTTTTCTTTTTTATATATGAAACTTAATGAGGTAGAACCAATAGCCTGCTTGTCTGAATCCCCTTCTGGTCTCTTGTTAGTTATTTTTTAAACATTTCATTATACCAAGTTTCTTTGCTTTCTTTCTTTCTCTCCCATCACTATTAATCTAATACTATCTGCTCCGAGCTCCTATTTCAATCGAAATAAAAACTCCCCCTTGCAATAAAAGAATAGTCAAGCAAAAACAACCTTGTACTATTATTGTCACATCTGGAAATGTCTCATTCTTCAGCTACAGTATGATACTTGTCCACCAGGAGGCAGGAGACATGCTTCATCAGTCATGATTGATTTTTGCCTTGATCAGAGTCCTTAAATCATTCAAAGTTGTTTTGCTTGACAATATTGTGGCTATTGTAAAGATTTCCTGGTTTTAATCACTTTTCTCTACAGCAGTCTGTACAAGTCTTGCTAGATTTCTCCAGATCCATACCCCTTGTCATTTCTTTTCTTTCTTTCTTTCTTTCTTTCTTTCTTTCTTTCTTTCTTTCTTTCTTTCTTTCTTTCTT